>NC_053437.1:62635191-63235191 GCF_007990345.1 Gossypium hirsutum
TTATTATTATCTATAATGATCTCTAATTAATTAAATTAATAAGAGATAAATAATAAATAATAAATTCTTGTAAAACAATCAAATGATACAATTAAATTCTATAAAAACTTTCTTTTATTCATGTAGTTGACACTATAAAAAGAAGCCCCAAAACCATTCAACATAAGCACATTAGCTCAAAAAATCTCAACCTCAGAAAGGGAGTCAAAATCTATTTATGAAGGAGACTGGTTTTCAAACCATTTCAACTAAAGAAAAGAGGTACAAATCCATTTCAAGAGCAGGCTCTCACGACACTTTAAGCAATCTACATCCATTCAAGATAAGTCAGATGACCCTTGGATCTGTTGGGCGTCGAGCTTCCAGATTTCAAAGTCAACATTTTTTAGTGATATTCTCAACTTTTCTAAGTTTGCTTGAGATTATTTCTTGATAGCCTTGTTTGAGTTGTATACTTTTTTATTGTGGCTTGGTTGTGATGTTGTAGCAAGATTTTGATTATGGTGAAATTTTTTGCGGACTTTCAAAATTTGGGATTTTTTGCGTAAAAATTGCATCTCAATTTATTATTTTTACTTGTGATATTGTGATTGATTTGTATTGATTTTTAATATATTGTGTAATTAAGTTTGTCACAATTACCAAATTGATTTATTGGGAGTGAAAGAACACCAATTTTGCTTCTATGTTGTTTTGTCAAGGTTCAATTTTGTCCCAACAGGATCAAATCCGAACTAGGGAAAAAAATCAAAGGAATTTTTCTTTATAGAAAAATATTTGAAGATTGTAACTTTATTTCAAAGTTATCATGATCCCAAAATTTCAAGTCCAGTTACAGACTCAAAATTTGTGTGCGTAGTCTTGACTGTGGCTTTGTGAATGTTTCATGGGCTCAGTATTTTCCATATCATAAGCATTACAATCTTGTTAGCTCCACGTCAAATCATTCGCCTATTAAGTTTGTGGCTAGAACGGGATTTTTCACTCCTAAGTCTCGACGTTTCAGATTTGAGAATACTTGGTTTGGAGAGGCAATTTTTTTTTTTGACATTGTTACTGGTGCATGGGTTGGTGGTCCGAATGTCCCTCTTGTTACCAAGCTGTCCACTTGCGTGTCTTAGTTGGCTCAATGGAAAACCACGCTTGGCAGTGACTTCCGATCCAAAATTGTTGCGGCTAAAGAGGATATTTTTCGATCCAAAATTGCTGGGCGTCATGATGGTGAATTATCCAGTCTTCGTAATAAGTTGAATTTTCTACTTGCGTAAGAGGAAGTATTCTGGCGGCAACAGTCTAAAGTTCTTCAGTTCCGCTATGGTGACGCAAACTCCAAATATTTCCATGTGCAGGCTAGTGAGCGCAAACGAATTAATCACATTTCGATGCTAATTGATGATGAAGCTCGACAATGCCCAGATGAGCCGAGTATGCATTCGATCGTCCTTGATTATTTCAATCCTTTATTTTCGGCTTGCTCAGCTTGATGCTTTTTTCGGACTTGATTCCTTGTGTTACTACTATGGATAACGATGCCTTGTTAACTCCTTTCCTTTCTAAAAAAAATAGGAGAACTTTGTTTAAGATGCACTCGGAAAAGGCGCTAAGTCCCGATGGTATGAATGCTACCTTTTTCCAGAAGTGTTGGCATATCATTGGCGATGATATCTTCTCTCATTGTTGTAAATGGCTTAATAGGGGTGAATTTCCTCCTACTGTCAATGACACCACTATTGCTTTGATTCCAAAGAAGCCAAAGTCGAATTCAACGAATGATCTGAGTCCGATTGCGTTGTGTAATGTCGTCCAGAAGTTGGTGGCCAACGTTCTTGCAAACCGTCTTAAGGCTCTTTTACCAAGAATTATTTCTTTGTCTCAATTAGCTTTTGTCCCCAGGAGGCTTATTACAGATAATGTAATGGTGGCTTTTGAAGTTATTCATCATATGAAGAACAAAGGGCGTTGCTCTGTTGGTGAAGTTGCACTCAAAATTGGCATTAAAAAAGCTTATGATAGAGTTGACTGAAATTTTTTCGTTGGGACATATGGGATTTCATCAATGTTGGGTTGATTAGCTCATGTTATGTGTTTCTTCGGTCAATTACACCATCTCTTTTAATGGCAGTGAACTTGGTCCCATTTCTCAAAAGCGGGGTCATCAACAAGCTGATCCGCTTTCGCCTTGTTTATTCATTCTGGGTACTAAAGGCCTCAATCATCTTTTAAGGAGAGTAGAAAGCAGAGGATATATTCATGGCCTTTCAGATTGTCGAGGGGCTCCTACCGTCTCTTATTTTTATATTTTAATATTTTCTGTATATGTTTATATATTTTTTATAATTCTACTGATTTTAATATTTTTTTATCATTTTTCCAACCTTCTTTAAAAATAAAATATTATTTTTATAATAGATAGCATGAACATATAAATAAGTTATGTTCATACTTAATCGTAACTTTTATAAATAAATATATTATAACATGTTTATAGCATGTGAATTATTTTTTATAATAAAATTTTTAGTTATAACTTTAAAAACTTTTTAGGATTTAAATAATATGTATTTTTGTTATAGTTTTATAAAATACATACATTATTTTTATAATATAATTTTTTAGGATTTATAATATAAGAAATTTTTTTCATAAGTATCACAAACACTCGTAGGTTCATGCTTTTAATATAATTTTTAGAACTTATATAAAAATAATTTTGTAAAATTAGATTTGATTACAATTACTTGCATAATTACTCAAATTCTCACTCTTCCTTTAAAAATTAGAAATTGCAGTGCTTCATTTATCACCCAATTCGGTGAGACTCATCTATTACAATAATTATTCAAACATGTCATCGTTGTATAATTACAAACAATTACACTCAAATCCAATTAATAGGTGACGTTTCATGTATTATCTTATAAAGGTTATATATATTATAAATTTTATATTATTTTTTACTTAATTTACGTATTATAAAAAACAATATAACCCAGCATAAGTGTTTCTCCAAATTAAATTTAATAAGTTTTTATAATTAAAAATACATAACATTTGAATTGTGAAACGAAATATTTTTAGGTCGATGCTAATTATGCAAATAGAGAATGTTTTCTTGCACCATATTGTAGGGTATGATACCATTTGAGAGAATGGTGCCAAACACAAGCACTATAGGCAGCTTGTGAGCTCTTTAATTTGAGACATTCAAGACTTCAAAATGTGGTTGAAAACACATTTGTTGTTCTAAAAAAATATTTATCATATTAACAACATCAACTTGGTATAACATAGAAAAACAATGTCGAATCATGCCAGCATATTGTGTATTTCTTAACTTCAATCATAAGTGGAATTGAGATGATCCATACTTCAAAGAGTATATGGAAGGAGATATTGATAATTTTAATGATATAGATTCAAATTCAAATTATGATGAATTCGATTAAGGACCAACAAATGATGATAGATGCATATGTTAAATATTAAGAAGGGAATGACCCAACAAATATGCACTAAAGCAATCAGATAAAAATTGCATATGTATTATGTTTGAAATAAAATAGTAAACAAATAAACATGATATGCTATTTTATCTAATTTCTCTAGTGTATATTTGTTCGATTATTCCCTCTTTAATATTTAACATATGCTCATTATCATCATCTGTTGGTCCTTGACCGAGTTAATCATCATTTGAAATTGAATCTGCATCATTAAAATTATCAAGATCTCCTTCTTCTTCCATGTACTCTTCGAATTATGGATAATTTTAATTCCACTTATGATTAAAGTTATGAAGCATGCAAGATATTAGTACAATCTAAGAAAATTTTCATTTTTGGCTCCTCTAAAAGATTAGTAATTCAATTTAAATTCTTTTAACAAAATTTTTCAACTTTAGCTCCTTTAAAATTTTATAATTTTATATTGTCTCCTCTTAAAATTTTTTTACTTAGTCCCTATACATACAATTGATTAAAAAAAAATTAAAATTTTAAGAAATTAAAACAGGATACACGTTTAGAAATATCCTCGTTCCAAATGACAAGTTTTCATTAGTTTTTAAGTCCACTTATCTTTAAGTGAAGTAACGTAGTGGACGGAATAAAAGTACAGATAAAATTGATAAAAAAAACTCTTAATATATTAAAATGAAAATTGTATAAGGACCAAAGTTTATAGATGAATAAAATAAATAAATCAGAATTTTTTTTTCAACTTTGGAGAGAAAGGAGAAAGAGAAGAAGAATAGAGACAAATGAAAAAGAAAAGGAAATTAATAAAAATAAAAGTTTTCAGGAAATGAATGAAAACATGATACACATGTGGGAATATCCTTGTGACTTTGCTGTCTAAATGGCAAGTTTTCATTGGCTTTCAACTCCACCTTTATCTTCTTTTTTAATGGAAAATATAAATGGAATATACCAAATTGAGAAAAATATCTCGAGTTACCAAAATGAAATTTGGATTAAATTAAGTATTAATGCTAATTTTTTTCTCATTAATCAATAATATATATAAGAGCACGAGCTAAAAAAAAATTTTTGAATTAATGGTGATACTATTTTATTATTTATATTGTGTGTGTTTTTTTTTGTTAAATATTATTGGCGTGACAGAATAGGTAAAAAAGAAAAGTTATCATTGTTAATGATAGGTAATTGATTTTTTCATTTTATGCATTTAGAATTTTCAATTTTAAATTTATATAATTCTTTTAGTTTTTTATTTTTAGTTATTATAATATGTCATTAACAATGTAGGGAGAATGAGGGGTAATTCCTTGAGAATAATTTTGATGAAAATTTTATTATTACATTGTTTAATGTGAAAGCTTCATTTTATAATGATATGATTTTATATTTTTATCGTAAGAAATGTACCTATAAAATTTAACTTGACGTCATGTCTTTATAATATTTCAAATTCTTGATCAAAACAAGAGTAAATATAATATGATTTATAATATATTTTTATATCAAACAAATATTTCAAGTTTTTATGTCACGGGCTAGAATTTTAATCTCGCAGTTTGTGTAGTTTTAGGTGATTTTTGTGCTTCAAATGCTCTTAAGTCAACCTAAGTATTGTAAAGTGAGAATTCTCGATAGAAATCTTTCAAAACACCAAAGATAAAGCGGAAGCAACTTAAAGCCAAGAGCTTGAAAAAACAGAAAAGGCACAAAAAAGTAACGCTCACAAAGTGTTTGAGTAAATGCTCTCAATTAGTATTCATTGCTAAATAATGAAATACAATGGATGGTTACAAATGAGAGATAGACCCTCTATTTATAGTTGAGCTCCCCCAAAACCAACAGTGTAGATTGAATTACATCGACGGACAAGATTGAAGCCTATCTATAATTAAGAGATTTACATAATCTCCAAGATTACAAAATCAAATCTTATTAGATTGCAAATCTTCTAAGATTACTTTCTTTATTTACTAAAGTAGTCCTAATTTTACATAAGTGCACCACTGGGCCACCAAGGCTTCAAGTAGATGGGCTCCGTCACTTGTTCTTCGAATTGGGTCAGTTTACGTGAGTCAAATGAGCCCCATTTAATAGATTGACTTCCATGAGATGCTCTTCGTGCTTTGGTCACCAGTTTTGAATCGCGGCCCGTGACATTCTCCCTCACCCATTCTCACTCATTCATCTATAATATATATAAGAGCTGGAGTTATTGAAGAGAAATGAAACACTAGGAATCGAAGCTTTGGCAAAAGGAAACACCTCCTAATCAAATCTAACATGCTGGGAGATATACACCCGACCAGAGTTATCTATAGATTTGTAGCCCTTGTGATTAGCAGCGTAACCAAGAAAAGTACAAGGTGCTGATTGTTATTGAAGCTTATGTCGATTATATGGTCAGAGTAGAGGATAATACAGACACTCGAACATACGCAACTGCTGGGAATCAGGTTTGCGTCCAAAAAACTTCTCAACAGGTGAAGCCCTATTCAATTTTTTAAGGGCAAACTACAAAAGTAGTCACTTTTGTTTGCCTCAGATTACATTTTAGTCACTTATGTTTGAAATGTTACGTTTTAGTCACTTACGTTATCGTTTTGTTACGAAGTGGTCACTCTACCGTTAAACTCCGTTACCTCCCTAATGGTAGTCCTACATGGCAGTCCAAATGGGTTTTAAATGCCAACTTGGATGTCCAGTTGCTGGAATGAAAATAAGTTTTAATTAAATAAATTTAATTTGGACTACCACGTACGACATCCAAGTTAGCATTTAAAACCCATTTGGACTGCCACATAGGACCGCCGTTAGGGAGGTAACGGAGCTTAACGGTAGAATGACTACTTCGTAACAAAATAATAACACAAGTGACTAAAACGTAACATTTCAAACATAAGTGGTTAAAATGTAATCTGAGACAAACAAAAGTGACTATTTTTGTAGTTTACCCATTTTTTAATTATGATTTCAATTTTTTATTATTATAATATGAGAGAATATTTGATGCACCATCGGTGCTTAGGTCTCATGCATCATCAATTAATAATAAGATGATGCATCGTCACTTGTGTAAAACAAAAAATATTGAATGATTTAAAAATAAATACAAATAACTTTATTTTAAAAAAAATATTAATTCTAATTGTTAAACATAAATAAATACAGAAAAAAAATTCAATATCTATGCGATTTAAGTAATTCACCTTAAGAGAAATATAAGCTTAAACTCTTAATTAAGCTGCACGTTCAACTATATAAACAATTGAGATTGGTGACCCCCCCAAAACACAGAACTATTGAGATTATCACTTTCTCATTTATCTCTCAAAAAATTTTCCTTCCTTTTACATAAGTTTTCTTTTCCATGGACACCCAAAGCTTTCTCTTCTCAGTATTTTGTTTCTTATTCTATTTTCTATCAGGTACTAAAAGAATAAATAAACCCCATTTTCTTTCTGCTTCATTTGGAAAGTGTGTTCAACCATTTTTTTTTAATGTTAAATGATGGAATACTGTAGGTGAACCACAAGTTGTTGAAGGTACGAGGTTGTCGTGGACATCATCACCTTTTGGTTTCAAACCAAAGATGTTGTTTGCGTTTGGAGATTCTTATGCTGATACAGGGAACACTAAGATAGCAGTGACAAGATCTTGGCATTTCCCTTACGGAATTACATTTCCTGGAAAACCTTCTGGTCGTTTCTCTGATGGGTTTGTCTCCACTGATTTTGTTGGTAATATAAACTTGAAATACCTCTCTTTTTCTATCCCTTCTCTTCTCATCCTTCTCTGGTTTTATTCTTATGTAAAATTATTTTAGTCTGATTTAAAATTTACAACAATACTTTTCAATTTAATCCTCGAACTGGATAAGTTCTTCTATTAGTCAAGCTATGAGTGAGGGGTTCCTCTCCATTCCATTGTTTTTAATGCAAAACCTCAAATTCCATGCAAAAGTTAGAACAAAAACAAATATCATTGTTACTGGTTAACGAATTCAAGACTAAATTTGGTTTGGTTTCGACAAACAGCGGGGTACTTGGGAATGAAGACACCAATACCATACAGATGGAGGAAAGAACTAAGTGGTCGAGTGAAATATGGGTTGAACTTTGCGTATGGAGGAACAGGTGTTTTCGACACGTTGGTTGCGGAACCAAATATGACCACCCAAATCGATTTCCTACAACAACTAATCAATGATTCGGTCTATACTAAAAGGGTTCTGAGAACTTCAGTGGCACTTGTCAGTCTTGCAGGCAATGACTACAGCTATTACCTTGAAACCAATGGCTCTGCCGCGGTAATAAAAACACTACTTGCTTTTTTTTATATACAATTTAATATATTCATTGTTATAAAAATAGACCTTAGGTCATTTTGTTACCAAATCATTTGAGCACTAAAAGAAGTCTCTTAATAATTATTTCCTTGAGACATTTATTTCATTTGTTTCTCCACCCAAAAATTTCGGTGATAAAATTCAAGAAACTGTTAGAAAAATTAAAAATTTTCATTAAATCAATAGAACCAAATATCAAAAGATAAGAAGAAGACCAACTAATCCGAGCCAGCACTTTTATTTCATAAATTCCATTCTAAGTCCCTTCTTCTCATTGCTCGTTATAATCCCTTAATAAGAAATTTGAGATACACTCATGATATGTGTCTCACAAAATGATTAGTTAAAAAGATGTTTTTTTAGCTGTTGGGGTAATTTAGATAATAAAATACCAAGTATTTGTTTGATTATAAAACAGACAAGTGTTATAAAAGTTGTTGTCGGCATTTCTGTTTGTCTTTAGTAAAAGGAAAACAATTGAGTCATGTTTTGTGTTTGTTGTTTGTGTTGTCTCAATGTTACGTGTGGTGGATATCAAAGATAAATTCACATTCTCCTTTTGTTTTTATTTGAAATTACAGGCTTTCCCAGGCTTCATCCAAAGTGTAGTGAACCAACTTATGGTGAACATGAAACGCATCCATGACTTAGGAGTGAGGAAAATAGGTGTGATGTCACTGATACCATTGGGTTGTACCCCTCAAAACACCGCCGGATCCTCCTTTCAACGCTGCAATGAAACTGAGAACGACCTTGTTATGCTCCATAACAATTTATTGCTTCAAGCTGTCAACACTTTGAACCAACAAACCAATAGCACCTTGTTCTTTATCATTGATCTTCATAATGCCTTTTCAACCGTTTTCAATGGGACCGAAATTCATCAAGGTAAATCATTTATAAAACTCGATCTTCACTTTTATCTTGCCAATTTGAATACGATATAGAACTTATTTAAAATCTTCATTAGATAAGTAATTTGACGGATCATGTTAAATTTGAATTGTCAATGTAATATTGATAATAGCATTTAATGTTCATTTTAAATACTCAAATATAACATTTTTATGTTGAGAATCAATTTAGGATTTGGATCAGGATGTTGAGTGGAATTAACCCTAAACTCTGACAACCGTTTTTTTTAACGCATCAAATTTGAATTATCAATGCAATATTGATCACATATTTTAAATACCCAATTTCATATTCAAAATAGCATTCAATGACCATACTAGTACAATGCCAATAATTCGAAGAGTCAATTATAACATTTTGATGTTAGGATCAATTTAAAATTTGGGTTATATTTTAGGGATGTCTAGCAAAATTAGCCCTAATCTTTGACTTTTTTTTCCTGCAGGAAGTCCAACATTTGAGAACCCATTTGAGCCATGTTGTTTTGGAGTGACTGAAGGGTTTTTTTGTGGAAGTGTGGATGAAAATGGGGGAAAAAAGTACACACTTTGCTCAAACCCTAAAACCAAATTATTTTGGGATGGAAATCACCCTACATCTGAAGGATGGCGAGCTATTTATTCAACGCCTGCATTCCAAAACACTCTCAAGCAATTTATTGACTGACTTTGAGACTTTACAATGTTTATGATCTCCTTGTCCATTCAATTTTATGGAAGTTCTTCACCACTATTATACCCTTTTTGTTGGGTTCTTTAATGGAAAAATGGGCATTGTTTGGGAGGTTAATTGAATCAACTTGGCCCAGACAACAACTCTAAATTGACAAATCAAACCCTAAAGTAAACTAACTAGTTGATAAGAAAGAGAACTTAATAGCTAAATTACTCTAATTAAACTAAATTATAGAACATTAAATTAAATCAAAACAAGAAATAGATATTTGGATATCCAATGATGTAGTGATTAGGTAAATTTTCAGTTAATAACTTACTAATTTATTTCAACTAACAAACCATCTAGGGTTCTTAGGGTGGGCTTGGATGGGTGGTGGGATGCAGTGCAGTGCCTTTAGCTTACTTTTTGTTTTATACTACAGTATCGTTATAGTATCTAATTTCACTATCACCGTTGTTTTTGTACTAGTCGCAAATAAACGAACCATCCATCCAAATCCACCCCTAAAAAGAATGGATACTAAGGTATGGCATTTAAATTTGTATATAACTTACTAATGTTTAAAAAATACTATAAGTTAGATGTATAATTTATAGACATCAACTAAACTGTCAACCATCACTCTCATTCATCATCACTACCCAAGCCGATATATAACTCATAAATAGTGTTAACATTGGTAATAATTGAACTAAATCTCTCAAGTCATAAAGATTTTGTCATAAAGGGATGGGGTGGATAATAATTGTACAAGCATTGCTAATTTTTCGAACGTTTCTATGAAGGTCAATGATGTTAATGAGGTGGGCTGTGGCCATTATGGTGGTGAAGGGTTTAGACGTAATGAGCCCATTTATTCATGTGACGTGAGCCGATTGCAGGTTGTGGATAATATGGTTAATGCGTCAGCCCAAGTTGGGGGAGTTGTTAAGGAGCTAATGCGCCATTGGGGTTATGTTGGAACTCATGGAGTGTTGAGGACATTACTGAGATACGTCCTGGTTTTGCGTAAGTCAGGTTGCTCATACTTTGTTATGTTCTTTTGGAGGCGTTTTGTATTTTCTCCTTTTGCAAGTTGGAGACTTCTAGTGATTTTCTTCCTATGATTTCCTTATCATATGGAAATTCAAATAAACACCAAACATAAACATAATTAAGAACAAATGATAAACTATAGAAAATAGTAGAGAAAACTCATTCCAATCAGGTACAAGTCTCTTCACTAGCAAATCCAAAAGTTGATTGAAAATCCAATGCAATCCAAGCAATCACTCTTGAAAAAAAAGAAAAATTATTCTACTCAATTCAATAAATCATATCATCAAGGTGTCAATGCAAATAATTTGCCATATAGCGATGGTTTATTTTTGTCGACAGTCAAATTTCGTTAGTATAAATATGTTGATATCGACGGTTACTTATCCATCAATATATGGTGAGTTTATATCAACACATTTTGTACTGTCACTATAGATCTACCTATATATAGTGACAGTTTCGTTTCTACCATTGGTATAAGATAAATTAAAAAAAATATTTGTTTTAATGGTTGATCATTTTAAATTGAAATTATTTTTAATAAAATACCGGACTTTTTTTTTATTTAACCCATCACTATTGAGGTTTTAAATTTTAACACTTGTAAAAGCCCTGACTCATTTATATTAAACCCTAACACCCATTTTCTCTTTTTAAAATTTAATTTCTCGTAGTCAGCCTGGCTGTTTATCCCTTACCCTAATGAATTTACTTCCGGGACTGTTTCAATTAGGTAAATTAGCAATGTCTTGCATTGATGACATTCTTTCATTCCAAACTGAGATCACTTATGTGAGCAAGTACGGTGTATGATGGCATTCAATTTCTGAAGGGCTCACGGTGGTTTTGCCCTGTGAAATGCAAGCATTCTAGAAATAAAGTCAATGAGGCTGTTATTCACTGGGCTCCACCTCCAATCCGGTGGGCGAAGTTCAATGTGACAGTTGTAGCTAAGGAGGACAAAGCGGGATGCGGTGGGGTGTTGAGAGATGAGGAAGGTGTGGCTCGTTCATTATTTTCTGGGCCGATTGATGCGGTTGCGTCTGAAACAACAGAGGTATGTGTTATTAAAACTGCCTTGGAAATGTATATTGGCATGGGATGGCATGTGAAAGTCCCTTTTATTATTGAATTTAGTTCAGGTGTTGTTTTGGAGTGGTTGTTAAATAAGAATTCTAAACCGTGATTGTTCCAGAATCTTCTCATAGGTATTGATCGTTGTATTAACCAGCTGGTTAGTATTCACTTCACATTGGTTTATAGGCAAGGTAATAGTATGGCTGCAGCGTTGGCAATAGCAGGGGTGAGAAAATAAGTGGTATTTAAAGCTTGATGGTGATATATATATATTTTCTCTATTAGTAGTTTACATAGGTGAAGGTCGTGTTGTAATATATTGTTTATCTGAGTGTTTTATAATATTTTTAGATGATTAAATCAAATTTTTATTATTTTTGGGAGCCAAAATGCAATTTTATCATTATTAATTCAAAATTTTATAAATTATAAAGGGCCTAAATAGAAAATTTTCCATTTTAGGGGAGGGCGAGGCCTGCTAGCTTCGCCGCAGCTCATGGCTTAATTTGAGATTTAGACTGCATGCTTAGGTCATAGCTGTGAATCGCAAAAAAAAATTTGAATTTGACGGGTTTCGATCCAACTTGATCTGTTATGATCGGAATTTTTTAGAAAATCAAGTTCGAGGTGAACCAAATTAGGAGAAAATTAGTCAGGTTGGGATCGGGTTTAAAGTAAATTTGCTCCACCTGTCTCGAAATATTTACAAAAATAACCTTAATATATATATTAAATTTTTACTTTCAATAAATAAATATATTAAGTTTTAAGTCTAAACTTAAAAAAATAAATCTTATTTGCTTCAAAATAAAAAATAATTAAATAATTAAATTAAATTCGAGTCGAGTCGGGTCGGGTCGAAATTAGGTCTCCTATTAAATTTTGAGTTCGGATTTATAACGGATTTTTTTCTTAAGAGTCAGGGTCAAATCAAAATCGAAACGGATTGGTCAAGCTTCAAATTGAAGTCGAAAAGGATAAAAAAAATCCGTTTCACCCCGCCTCGTTGCCATCCCTCAATTAAGTTTGGTCTTAAAGTCATATTGGAGGGGTAGTTAAGATATTGAAGTATATGATTAGGTTAAATTTTATTTTAGGTAAATCTTAAGTTGTTCCAAATTGTAGGCTTGGTTCAGTTCCAATACAAAGAAACCTAAAGGGCCAAAAGAGTGGCAAAAGAAATAGAAAGAAATGTAATTTTTTGTTGATTGTTTTCTATTATTGTGGGATCAAAGCAGCTTCAAGCCAAATTTATGTCATTTTGAGAATCTCTGATCTATGGATGCTGGTTGATCTGTTTTATGATCATTTGAATGGATCTTCAGCCTTGCCAGGTGAGTTCGGCATTGTTGGAGAACTTGAATTTGGTGGTAAGTTTAGTTGTGTGATAGGACTGAAAACCATGTTCTAGGTGTATTGGCTGTTAAGATTAGAAGCAGAGGAAATATTAAGGCGTTTTGATTTTTCTGGGATTGATTTTGTGATTGATGAAGGGTGAGAGTGGTGTGTCTTGGGTAGCCTTTGCTGCTAGCTATTGGTGGCTGTGGGTCATGGCTTGGTGAAGGCATCATGGTGTTTGAATGATTTATTTTTATGTCTATCGATTTGGAAATGCATGGCATTTTTGCTTCATTTTGTTTTTTATGTGAGGCCACACGTTTTTAATGCTCTTCAAGGATGTTGTTTGATTTTGTTTTTATCTGCTTTGTTTTTTCATGGCTTTATGTGGTCTTTGATTCCTTTAATGTGTTTGGTGTTTATGGATGCTGGCTTTGGAGCTTTTCATGTATTTTTATTTAGAAAAAAAATGGAAAAGAAACCAAAGATGGGCAGAGGTGATGGATGATGGTTGTAATAGGCCAAATTTGTCCGGGCCCAAAAGCACAAACACAGATAAACCAAAAATAAAATAAAAACTAATAAGCAATCCAAAAAAAACAGTCCATTTACAAATGGCCCAGTGCAAGCCCAAACTCTAACCTAGCCCAGAACCCAACTCGGCCCAAGACTTTCCCCAAACACCGAAAACCGTAGCAGTAAGGGTTCCTAGTGCCGCAGCAGAGACGTCCCCTCGCTCTCCCTCCGCACGTGACGAGCCCTCGTACGCGTGCGCCTTCGCCTCCGTACGTGCCACGTCCGCACCTCTGCACATCGTACCTGCAAGAGAGGAGCAAACGCGCAGCAAAAAAGCAGACAACAAACGAAAAGAGGGGCAGAAATCTATAGCAAAAAGAAAAAAAATAAGAAAAACAGAAAGAAAATTTGTATTCTTTTATTATTTTTCTTTCGGGTTATAAAAACCCCAGGGATGTACCCTTTTAGGGGGCATATTGAATACAAAAAATTCAGAGAAATCAAAAAACTTAAAAGGTGAT
Organism: Gossypium hirsutum; assembly: GCF_007990345.1. Classification (NCBI taxonomy): domain Eukaryota; kingdom Viridiplantae; phylum Streptophyta; class Magnoliopsida; order Malvales; family Malvaceae; genus Gossypium; species Gossypium hirsutum. The sequence continues at coordinate 62,649,099 of NC_053437.1, forward strand.
TGCAGATTCCCTTTTTCTTTTCATTTCTTTCTTCTGCTTCGTTTTTTATACCTATTCCATATTCGGTGCAAAAATAAAAGAAAATAGGAGTTAAAGGGTCAAAGCTTACCTGGTGACCGACTCTTCTTCTACTCCGTCGTAATCGGGGTCAGTTGGAAGAAAGTGGCCTTCGATTAGCCTAGGCATGGAGCGGCGCAGAGAACCTTTAGGGTTCTTTAGTTTTTTTAATCTTTATTTTTTTTAGAAAATGATAGCTATCTATTAGGGTTTTTGAGATTATAAGCGGGGTAATGAACGGCGTCATTTAAGGCCGATTTGATGGCTCTGAAAACGGCGTCATTTGAAGGCCAAAACGCATGCGGTGACCTGACCCGGGGAGGATCCGCGCGTTCTAACCTATCGGTTTATTTGCGCTGAGAGTCCTTTTATGTTTTGCTCAGTTTCAATCGGATTTCTTTCATTTTTTTAATTTGTATCGCATACTTAACCTCATTTTCATTTAAATCCATGGTCAAACGGCGCCGTATAGAGCTATGCCCGATGACCAGGTCCAACTGCGGCTAGATCTGCGTGTTTGGTGTGGGGAGGGGTTAATTTCGCTCAAAGTCCTCATTTTGTGTTGTATTTCTATTTGGTCTTTTGAATTTCTTTAATTTCGAGCAATGCAATTTGTCATTGATTTCATTTGGGTCCATTATGCAATGAAGCGTTTTGGGAGACAGGATATTCCTTATTTTGGTCCCCCATGTTATTCGTGCTTTGTAATTTGGTCCCAACCTTTAATTTATTTTAGATTTCCTCCCTGAGTTACTGTTTTAATGCAAATTAAGTCCTTTGTTTTGTATTGTCGCTAAAATTATTTAAGTGCCCTATTTACTGTCGTTATTATTGGTATTACTATGTTAGTTTACATGTTTATTTATTTCTATACATGTACAATATTTTATTTTATTATTATTACTGAAATATTGCAAATGTTTTATTTTAGATCTTTATATATATATATATATATATTCGTTTGGATTTAAAATCACATAGAAACATTTCATGATCCTTTCATATATGTATATATAATTTATATTAAAAGTATTTTATTGCACATATGTACGTAATATAATGTTATTAACTTCAAATCGTAAATTTTATTTTTTTAGACACAAATATTTTATTCTTTCTAAACTTGCTATCCTTTTTTTTTATATACTATTGTTTACATTAATTTTTTTATTTTTACTTATCTAGATCGAAAATATACATATTAATTTTAAGATTTATTCACTTTTATTCTTTTACTTACAATTTTCTCTTTAAAATTCATTTAAACATTGTATTTTTAGTTATGTTATAAAATGGTTTCAAATTTTTATATTAATTACTCTTTTATATATTTTTTTTTACATTTTTAAAATCCTTAATTTATTTGCTCTCATTTTTGTTTTAGGAGTTGTATTTTATCTTCCTTTTAGATTAATAAGTTTTGAATGTTGATGTTAATATTTGCATAATGTATAGTTGAAATTATTGTTATTATGTTTATTCATGTTTACTTATTGATTCGTTATCCATTGGAGCGTATTTGCTATTCAAATTTTTCATGATTCATTGTTTATTTAATTACTGTTTTTTTTCGATAAAAGCATTAGAACCACCTTTTTAACAAAATACCGTTATTCATGATTCTCGAGAGAAGTGTGCCCTAACTCACTGGGCTTCATTTCTTTGATGAATTTAGATAGCCGAGCACCTCTTCTGTGATAAGACCATTGGATTTCTAAATAAAGCTTTTAGGGATTTCAAAATGTTGGATCCTAACTTACTGGATATGACATTTTGCTATCTCGAGTTAAGGATTTTAAAATAAAGGCAACATTTGGTGTTTAGGAATGTCAAGAAATTGAATTCTAACTTACTGGATTTTGGTTTCTCGGTTGACCCAAATAACCAAATATCCTTCTCAAAATATAAGATTCTTTTTTAAATTTAAAAGACATACCTAATTCTGAAGATTATGTTGTTGCACCCTAACTCACTGAGTGTGACGTTTATTACTTTGAAATGTGTATGTCTTTTCAAAGGATCGTATTTTAAAATTTTTTCAAAATTTCGACATTAAGACATTGAACAATCGATTCGGTACCAATTATGGGCGTTACGAGGGTGCTAACCCTTCCTCGTGCGTAACCGACTCCCGAACCTATTTTCTCAAAATTCGCAGACCAAAATTATTTTTAAAGGTGAACCGATCACACCTCAATAAAGGATCGGTGGCGACTCCCATTTTATTTTCAAAATCAATCCCCGATTTTCAAAAAAAGAGGTTTCGACAATGGTAGTAGGAGGGGATCTCTAGTAGCCCTCTGCCTTGTATCCTCTATGGTAACCACCCGACTAGTCATGCCAATAATGTGTACATCTCACACAACCCACTTTTGGTCTCCAACAGGCCACCCACTCATGGCTACTCACTTTTATCCTCCAAGGGGACCATTGAAGGATCACCAAAGTATAACAATTTTGTACTACATCAGTAAAAAAATATCAGAGTAGGATTATACAATATTACATTTGACAATAACTGACATATAACAAATTTGCCACCTAACCAACTACACAGGCACTACATGACAAAGGGACCTTTCCTATATATACCCTAACACACGAGATATCAAATATTCTTTTGTGGCCCCAAGTATTCTACCTAATAACCTAGACTCACACAGCCTTCTCTTCAAATCTCCCTAACTCCTCCCTTTCTTCCGACTCTCAGCCTGTCACAAGTGGATTGGCCTCCAAATAATCATGATCTCTTAGTAATTAAAATGATACAAGTATATGATTACAATGACTAAAATGATAAAAAAAAATGTAAGGATAGTGCCCATAGTGCAAGATTTTTATTTCCTCATCCGAAAATGAAAGTTTATGAAAATTAGATGACCCTTAAATATTCACACTTCAATAACATACCTAAAATAATGATTAATTACCTCCAATGAAACTTTGAAACATGCATCAAAAGAAAATCAAAGTTTGTTTTATGTATATAATTAGTAAGTCTAAGATGATATCTGGGATTCCATGGATTTTAAAATTAATGATTGTGATCAAAAGACAGAAATGGAAAGATTGTAACCATTTGATGACTTGAAACATGTTTAACTGATTATCGAATTTATTGCTTTTCTTTAGAAATTTGTTTCTCTCCTTTAATGTTGAAACCATTTGAATTGGTTAAAAAGTAGATTCTAACTTCTCAATACAAATTTTACGTGACATGATTAATGATAAATTAATATTTTTTTCTTCCTTTTTATTTTAACTTATGGTTTAAAAAGATATCACTATAATGAAATCTTTAAATAGATATCACCAATTGGATAGTTTTTTTTAATACACAAAATTAATTTCACCTATAATCTCTTTTCACCTCTAAATCGAAAAAAAAAAGTTTAAAAAGATGTGAATTAAATTGTGGAAATGTGGGTGCAGATAAGATGTTTGATAAAGGTCAATGGGCCTTATCTACATTGATAATGCCAGGTGAGCACTGAGCAGCTACGTAACACTCTCGTCATTCATTGCCTCATTCTAATGTCAAGCCTCTCTTCTTCGGCAATACAACGCCATATGACATGTTCGTAAACTTTTTATGGTTTGCATTCACTGTTACATTTTACATCAAAGACAGGCATAATTGGAGAGGAAATATTGTTTTAAAGAATTTACAAGCTATAGTTTTAGTGTTTGTATTTTAATTTAATATTTTTAATATTTATATTTTTAAAATTTTAGTTATCATCAAACCATAATTATTAAATTTATTAAGTTAAACTTTGTTACTTTTAAAATTTGATACGATAAACATATCATCGTATATGTTATGTCATTTTATATTGTTATTTCCACATATTATTCATTACAAACTCAATTAATGGATTAATGACTGTCATTTGTGTTAAAATTGGATTTTTCAAAATTCGAAATGTATGGAGACTTAGAATAATCTAATTGGAGAATATGAACTAAATCTACAATTGAATTGAATGCATAGTGCATTACTAATAATTGAATTTAATCAAACGAATTTAATTATTGTTCTTTGAGTCAGGACTAAATTTTCAAATTTTGAAAAATATATGAACTAAGATTGACCATTTCGAAAAGTATAGGGACTAAATTTGATCAAATTAAAGTACAAGGATTAATAGCAATATCTAACCTAATATAGTTATAGAACAATTATAAATGTATGTCAAAGCAATTACAAAATATAATCAAATCAATAAAAATTACAGACGAACTAAAACCAACCTTTCGATTTAAAATCCACATGACTGGATTAAAAACCACACATGACAACTACATATAATGAGACTCAAATATGAATACTCAAAATCTCAAGAATTGAACCTTTATCGACAATATTAAAACCTCATTAACAAGTGTAATAATTTTTTTTTATATAATGCATAGAACTACTCATAAACCCTTAACTACCTTTTAATACGAGAAGAAACGCACTTCAGTGCATTTAAACCCACATCCTCCTATATTGATAATAATATTAAAACCAATCAAATTAAAACTCAAGCCGTATGAGTAATAAAATTTCGAATATTCATTCATTGTAATAAAATGCTAAGAGTTTTCTTGATATTCGAATTATTATTTAAGTGTCTTTTAATATATAACTCATTTATTTTCCGGCTCCTACAATACTAAATTATATCATGCACATTATATAATAGATAAAAGAATTGTAAAAAAGAAAATTGTGTTTTCGGGGATAAAAAAGAGTATATATTTTTAAGTCAGTGTTATACAATATTTTACAAATTTGAAATTCGGTCCGTCCGGGTGATCTGAAATCTGACCCGGTCAATGAAAGGATGTCACCTAGCTCACCACTCTGATCTCAGCTCGTCACTCTCTAACTCATCACCTCCCTACCAGTCAATCACTCACTAGCTCGCCATATCCCTATTCGCCAATCAAACATCTTACAACTATACAATTCACCACCTTCTAGCTTCACCTCCTAGCTTGATGTTCCCCAATTGGCATGTTCACCAAGATACCTCATCAGTGATGTTTGTTGAACCTAAAAGGGGTAACATGTTGTTGTACATGGCATCTAATTACCCCTAACATGTCACATAGTTGCCCCTAGCATGTCACACCTTGAAACCAACATGTAACACCTTGAAACCAACATATCACATCAATGAACTAGCATGTCATATCAGAAGAACCATGTCTTATAAATACGAAGGATAACATCTATGAAGAGGGGGAACCGAAAAGAAAAGCCATCAACAGTCAACTACTTTTAAATGAATAATGTTCATGTTAGAATTAAGTGACCCAAATCCTTATTTAAATAAAATACATTGGTAAAATAAAATAAAAGTAAAATCCATATAGAACTACACTTCTTTTATTTTATTTTAGAACAAGGTTTTGTTAAATCTTATTAAGCTCCATCTATTTGATATTGATTAGATTAAGGTGTTTCAATCTTACTACACTCTTATTAGAATATGGTTTTACAAGCTTATAAATAGACATAGTCTACTCGTCTTGTAATCATTCGAATTCGACATAGTGAATTATCTTCTCTTTTACCCGTGGTTTTTTTTCCGAAAGGGTTTCCTGATGCGGAACCCCGGATCTAGACACAAGAGAAACACAAATTAGAAATAAAAACGAGAATAAATAAAATTATTTAAATAATAATATTAATAATAAAATGATAGATTTGCCCTATGGAACCCTTGGTTAACTTGCAACCAAAAACGCCATTGATTGAGCGGCTCCCTACGAAACCCCTAGAAGAAGAACCTCTAGAAACACCGATGAACGGGAAGAAATTTGAATATTTGTAACTCTGAAATACCCTTGAAAGTAACAAACTCCAAACTAAATAGCAAGAGAAGAATCACTCTACTCTCAAAATTTTGCCTCACACAAATTTGGAAGAAAACAAATACTCTCTTTTTTATGTGTCTTTTTCCAATGTGTAGAAAACAAGCCTATTTATAGGCAAATTACAAGAGTAATTGAATCCTAATAAAAACTCTTTAAAGAGTAATTGAATCCTAATAAAACTCTTTAAAATTATCTAAGAAAATAAATAAATAATAACCTAACCAATAAAATTACTTAACTCATAAATGATGTGTCCCAACCAATGAGAATTAAGTAAATAATAATAATAAGATACATAAAAGATTAATCCACCAATTTATGGGCTTTCACTATTCCAAGATTGGTCCAGTGAATTGTATTCTCGTATTTGTCAATGTCACGAACATGATGAATTAAATTTGTAGCAACAAAGTCTTGGACAAAAGCATTCATCTTTGATTTTAATTGTCGTACCTTGCTTCAAGTGATTGGACCACTAGGAAAAACAATCCCTTGAGTGTCACCTCCTTGGCTCGTATCATTCTCCCCCTCTTTAAGAAGATTCGTCCTTGAATCTGAACCTACATCAAATTCAAAAGGAGAAAGATCAGAAACATTGAAAGTAGCACTAACACTATACTCACCAGGAAGATCAATGCGATAAGCATTGTCATTTATTTTCTCGAGTACTTGGAATGGTCCATCTCCTCGTGCATCAAATTTATTCTTTCTCTTAGAAGGAAATTGTTCTTTCCTCATATACACCCATACCCAATCTCCAGGTTCAAACAAGACTTGCTTTCACCCTTTATTAACTCGATGTGCATTGGACTCATTCTTTTTCTCAATGGCTTTACGAGCCTTCTCATGGATCTCTTTCACTAAATCAGCTTTCCTTTCACCATCTAAATTAGCAATGTCATTCAAAGGTAAAGGAAGCAAATCTAAACAGTAAGTGGATTAAAGCCATATACAATCTCAAAAGGAGTAAAACCTGTGGAAGAATGAACAAAACGATTATAAGCAAACTCAACATAGGGTATCCATTCTTCCCAAGATTTAACATTCTTACCTATTATGGCTCTAAGCAAACTCAACATGGGTTGCATCATCAGTCTTATGGCATGGAATGAAATGAGCCATTTTAGAAAATCGATCCACAACCACAAAGATGCTATCTCGTCCACGCTTTGTCCTTGGTAAACCTATTACAAAATCCATTGAAATGTCAGTCCAAGGTGAATTAGGAACAAGAAGAGGAGTATATGGACCATGAGGCATCACAGTGGATTTAGCTTGTTTACAAGTAATACAAGTAGAGAAAATTTTCTCAACAAGTTTTCGCATGTTAGGCTAATAAAAATGCTCATGTAAAACATCATAAGTCTTAGTGACTCCAAAATGACCCATAAGACCACCACTATGAGCCTCTCGAACCAACAATTGTCGCATTGAACACTTTGGTAAGCATAGTCTATTATTTCGAAAAAGATAGTCATCATGCTTATAAAATTTGTGAAATGCACCATGTTCACATGCGTCATAAATGCTTGCAAAATCAGAATCAGTGGCATATAAATCTTTGAGATACTGAAAACCTAATAACTTAGTATGCAAAGTACTAAGTAAAGTGTACCTCCTTGATAGAGCATCAGCCACAATATTATCTTTACCTTTCTTATACCTTATAACATAAGGAAAAGATTCAATGAATTCAACCCACCTCGCATGTCGCTTGTTCAACTTACCTTGTCCCTTTAAGTGCTTAAGTGATTCATGGTCTGTGTGAATCACAAACTCTTTTGGTAAAAGGTAATGTTGCCAAACTTCTAATGCCCTTACCAAGGCATACAACTCTTTATCATAGGTCGAATAGTTCAAATGTGCTCCACCAAGTTTCTCACTAAAGTAGGCTAGTGGTTTATTATCTTGCATGAGGACGGCACCTATACCTACACCAGAAGCATCACATTCAATCTCAAAGGTCTTTTCAAAATTAGGTAAAAGAAGAGTAGGAGCAGTACACAATTTATCTTTAAGTTTATTAAATGTTAATTCTTGCTTATCTGTCCAATGAAAAGATACATCCTTTTTAATAAGTGCAGTCAAAGGCGAAGCAATTGTGGAAAAGTTATGAACAAACCTGCGGTAGAAACCGGCTAACCCAAGGAAAGACCTTACCTCAGAAACAGTTTTAGGGATAGGCCATTCTTTAATTGCCTTTACCTTCTCCTCATCCACATGGATTCCTGTAGAACTTATCACAAAACCCAAAAAAACAAGCTTATCCATACAAAAGGTGCATTTTTCAAGATTAGCAAAGAGTCGTTCATGCCTTAACACATCCAGTACTAATTTAACATGCCCAACATGATCATTCAAAGTTTTGCTATAAATCAGTATGTCATCAAAATACACAACGACAAATTTTCCTAAAAAAGGTCTAAGTATGTGGTTCATTAATCTCATGAATGTGCTAGGAGCATTAGTTAAGCCAAATGGCATGACTAACCACTCATACAGGCCATACTTAGTCTTAAAAGCAGTTTTCCATTCATCACATTTTTCATTCTTATTTGATGGTAACCACTTTTTAAGTCAATTTTAGAGAAAATGCATGCACCATTAAGCTCATCCAACATATCATCTAATCGAGGAATTGGATATCGATACTTTACCGTAATCTTATTGACAGCACGACAATTAACACACATTCTCCAAGAACCATCTTTTTTTAGGACGAGAAGTACAGGAACCGCACAAGGACTTAGACTCTCACGAATCAACCCTTTCTCTAAGAGATCTTCAACTTGCCTTTGCAACTCCTTAATTTATTCAAGATTGCTTCGATAGACTGGTCTATTCGGAATACTCGACCCAGGCACAAAGTCAATTTGACGTTCAATCCCTCGTAAAGGAGGTAATCCCTTAGGCATTTCAGAAGGAAATACATCCTCAAAATCCTGCAAAAGATCAACAAAACAACTAGGCAAATGTGTATTAGGGTTAGTCAAAACAAAGTTTTCCCTAAACCTAATAATTACAAATGTTTGTTTTGTACAAAGAGCAAATTTGATATCTCGAAACCTAGCGCATAAACTCACTCTCTCATCTCGTGACTTGTGTGTGCAATCACTCACTAATGTTGGGACTTTAAGTTGGCTTTTAACACTAAGGGTCTCTTTACTCTCAGCCTTTTTCAATGATTTGACCTCACTTCCCTTACCCATCTCACTAGCAAGTTTGAGTTGATATTTGTAGACTTCTTGAGGAGGAAGTGGAGCCAAAGTAAACTTCTTTCCAAGGAACACAAAGGTATATTGGTTAAGGAAACCATCATGATTTACTCATCGATCAAACTGCCATGGTCGTCCAAGTAATATGTGCCCAGCTTGCATTGGAACAACATCACACAAAACTTTATCAGAGTATCTACCAATGGAAAATGAAACTAAGCATTGTTTAGATACTTTTACCTCCCCACTATCATTCAGCCATTGCAAGCGGTATGGCCTTGGATGCTTCACACAAGGTAGGCCAAGTTTCTCAACAAGGGAAGAACTCACCACATTGATGCAACTTCCACTATCGATGATCAATGAACTAGGTTGTCCACCAATCAAACATCTCGTGTGGAAAATGTTATCTATTTGTTCACGCCCTTCCTCTTTAAACTGGACATTTAAAGCCCTTCGAGCAACAAGTGATTTCTCACCATACTCCAAGTATTCTTCATACTCATCATGAGTATGCACATCATCAGCACCTTCCAATGGAGGCATCTCATCTTCGTTATCAGACTCAAAATCAACCTCGCCATCTTCTCGAATCACCAATGACTTTTTATTAGGGCATTCTCGAGCATAGTGACCCCTTCCTTGGCATTTGAAACAAGTAATATATTTTGACTGCTTAATGGCACTAGAAGAAGTAGAAGAAGAAGATGGAGCTCGATTAGTAGAAGTAGAACCTTTAAATGAATTAGGCATACCTCTATCTTTGGAGTAAGTTCTAGGCTCATTTGGCTTGAACTGTGCATCTCTCTCATTCCATAATCTATCATCTTGTTTTTGCCAATTTCCTCTCCAAGCAGGATTAGAAACTGAACTAGCACCATTCGTTGTCCCTTTCTCTCGTAATTACTTTTCAATGGTGAGTGCAGTTTGAAGCATCTCTTCAACATCCATGTAGTGTTGTAACTCAACTCGATTTGCAATCTCAGGCTTTAGGCCGGCAAGAAATCTAGCCATAGTCACCTCAGCCTCTTCAACAAGATTGGTTCTAATCTGAATAGTCTCCATCTCTTTGTAGTAGTCATCCACAGATCTATCTTCTTGAACAAGATGTTGGAGTCTTTGATGGAGTTCTCGATAGTAGTATGGTGGAACAAACCGTTTTCGCAAGATGTGCTTCATTTCAACCCAAGTAGTAACAGGTTGCTCTCTATAAAGAATCCTACTTTTACATAATTGATTCCACCATGTTAGTGCATAATCAATGAACTCAGCGACAGCGTATGTTACCTTTTTCTCATCAGAGTAATTGTAACAAGCAAAGACTGCTTCCATATTTTCCTCCCAATCAAGGTAAGCATCAAGATCATTCTTCCCTGAAAGAGAAGGAAATTTTGGTTTGGGGGTGTCATTTTTTCACTCCAATATTTCTCTAGGTACATACTCGGACTCAAAGTTATCACCAAAAACATGGTCCTCCCTTCGTTTAAAAGTTCGATCTCGCAAATTTGATCGGCTTATAAAGGCTTCGTTCAACTTCTTATAATTATCGGCAATGTATCTATCTTGAGTTGTAAGTTTTTGTATCAAGATACTCCCTTTGCTCTTGTAACATCTGGGCCATGCGATGTTCGAATTGAGTTTGCAACTTTTTCATCTCTTTGTGTAACAACTCGACCAAAGGATCGTTCTCTCTTTTTTGCTCATCCTTTTTATTTTTACTAGTTTGGAATCTAGTGATCGGCATGGTATCTATGAAAAAATCACACAAACAGGAAAAAGAAAGAAATAATAATAATAACCTCACTTGTTAGCTCTCAAAAGAATAACTCTCTGAATGATTCAAAACTTGTAAATATGTTTGGAGAGGGTTACTAATCAAGATCAAATAATGGAGGTGCAAACTTCAAAGAAACAATGAAGATCCTAATTGCTTTAAGAGGCCAATAAACTTGACGAGGCAATTTGTAATGGAGGCTACACGGATGAAGGAATTGTGCGTGCCTTTAATATCTGCTAACACAAGAAGAAATAAAGTGTTAGAAATCGTAAAAGAAACAAAAAATGTAGACCTGTAACGATCCCTAACACTAAAGTCAAAGAAAAGCTTTAATAAGAAGAAAACTTAAGAAAACTCTACCCAATTTAAAAAACAAAAAACAAAAATCAGAAGCGTTCGGCGTCTTAAGATTTTCAAAAAAAAAATTGAAGCTTTAATTATACTTGAGTCAAGAAAAGATGAAGGAAAAGAAATTCAATTTTGGGAAAAATAAAAAATAATAACAATAATAAGAAAAGAAGAAACCTACGTATGAAAGGTAGGCAACTTTTTTTACGCTTTTTTTTTGCGCTTTTTTGCGCTTTTTGCTTCTTCTTTTTTTTCTTTTTCTTTTTCTTTTTGCTATTTTTTTAAAGAATAAGAGGAGAATAAACACAAACTTTAAAAAAAAAGAATCGACGAAACTGATGAAAAGTGTTTTTGGTATTTTGACTCGTTTCGGATTTGATTTTAGCTTCAAAAATAACACCGAATGGCCTGAAACTGATACCAACTGATGTGGAACCCCGGATCTAGACACAAGAAAAACACAAATTAGAAATAAAAACGAGAATAAATAAAATTAGTTAAATAATAATAATAATAAAAGGATAGATTTTCCCTATGGAACCCTTGGTTAACTTGCAACCAAAAACACCAATGATTGAGCAGCTCCCTACGAAACCCCTAGAAGAAGAACCTCTAGAAACACCGATGAACGGGAAGAAATTTGAATATTTGTAACTCTGAAATACCCTTGAAAGTAACAAACTCCAAACTAAATAGCAAGAGAAGAATCACTCTACTCTCAAAAAATTACCTCACACAAATTTGGAAGAAAACAAATACTCTCTTTTTTATGTGTCTTTTTCCAATGTGTAGAAAACAAGCCTATTTATAGGCAAATTACAAGAGTAATTGAATCCTAATAAAAACTCTTTAAAGAGTAATTGAATCCTAATAAAACTCTTTAAAATTATCTAAGAAAATAAATAAATAATAACCTAACCAATAAAATTACTTAACTCATAAATGATGTGTCCCAACCAATGAGAATTAAGTAAATAATAATAATAAGATACATAAAAGATTAATCCACCAATTTATGGGCTTTCACTATTCCAAGATTGGTCCAGTGAATTGTATTCTCGTATTTGTCAATGTCACGAACATGATGAATTAAATTTGTAGCAACAAAGTCTTGGACAAAAGCATTCATCTTTGATTTTAATTGTCGTGCCTTGCTTCGAGTGATTGGACCACTAGGAAAAACAACCCCTTGAGTGTCACCTCATTGGCTCGTATCATTTCCACGTAAAATTTGTGTGCTCTTTATTTTTCTCTATTTTTCTTTGCAATAAATTTTCATTACCGACGTTCTATTTTTTAAAATTGGTATCTGATCTTCTGGGTTATTCATCTCAATCACAGTAATGGTATCTTTGAAGTATGAAATTCTGCTGTTGGATCACAACACCAAATTTGCGTTGTGGCAGACAAAGATGCAGGTAGTTCTTGCACAGATGGACTTAGAAGAAGCCCTGCTAGGGGTAGATAAGATGCCTTCAACATTGACGGATGAAAAGAAGAAGCACAAGGATCGAAAGGCATTAACATAGTTACATTTGCATTTGTCTAACAAAATTTTACAAGATGTGATGAAGGAGAAGACTGTTGCTGGATTGTGGAAGAGGTTGGAACAAATATGTATGTCGAAAACTCTAACTAGCAAGCTGCATATGAAGCAGCGTCTTTATGCTCATTATTTGGAGGAAGGTATGTCTGTGCACAAACACTTAACAGTGTTTAAAAAAATTCTCTCAAACTTAGAGGCCATGGAGGTTCAGTATGATAAGAAAGATTTAGGGTTGATTCTACTTTGTTCGTTGCCCCTGTCTTATTCATCCTTTAAAGATACGATTTTATATAGTCGCGAGTCTCTCACAATTTATGAGGTTTATGATTTTTTAACCTCGTATGATAAGATGAAGCATTTTGTGGTTAAAACTGACTCTCAGAGAGAGGGTCTCATTGTTCCTGAAAAATAGGATCGGAATGCTGATAATGATCGTGGAAGGACACAGGAATGAAATCCTCGCGGTAAATCTAAGGGTAGGTTGAAGTCTTCAAACAGAAGTAAAACTTGTAACTTTGGCAAGAAGAAATGGCACATTAAATCTAAGTGCTATAAGCTGCAGAACAAGATCAAAAGGGAGACTGCGAATCAAAATAGAAAACAACCAAAAAATTCTAGTAAAGCTGATGTTGTAGAAGACTACAGCGATAATGAACTTCTAGTCGCTTCTGTCAATAATTCTAAAGTGAGCAAGGAGTAGATCCTTGATTCGGGTTGCACCTTCCACATGAGTCCCAATCGGGATTGATTTACAACTTATGAAATAGTGTTTGAATGTGTTGTTTTGATGAGAAATAATACTTCATGTAGAATTGCAAGTGTTGGAATAATTAAAGTTAAGATGGTTGATGGAGTTGTCAGAACACTTACCAACGTACGACATGTTTCAGAATTGAAAAGAAATTTAATTTCATTGAATACTCTTGATTTAAAAGGGTACAAACACACAGCTGAAAGTGGGGTTCACCAGAGGAATCCATAACACGAAGGGAACGTTGGAGTATATTCATTCTGATCTGTAGGGGCCATCCAGAGCGCTTTCGAGAGGTAAAGCTAATTATATGCTAACTTTTATTGATGGTTTTTCAAGAAAAGTTTTGGCGTTATTCTTGAAGCAAAAAAACGATGTGTTTTCTGTATTTAAGTCTTAGAAAACTATGATTGAAAAATAGACGGGAAAACAAATAAAATATCTTCGTACAGACAATGGCTTAGAGTTCTGTTCTGATGAGTTTAATAAACTGTACAAGTCAAAAGGGATCGTGAGACACTTGGCAGTTCGTCATACTCCACAACAAAACGGTGTTGCAGAACGAATGAACAGGACGATCATAGAGAATATTTGATGTATGTTGTCAAATGCCAACTTACCAAAATCGTTTCGGGCCTAAATAGCCTCTACTACATATTTTTTGATCAATCAATCTCCATCCATTGTCATTGAGAAAAAGACTCCACAAGAGGTATGGTCTGGTAATCCTACTGACTATTCTGATTTAAAGATCTCTGGGTGTCATGCGTATGCTCATGTTGATAATGGAAAATTGGAACCGAGATTTATTAAATGAGTTTTTCTTGGTTATAAAGCTGGTGTAAATGGTATAATTTATGGTGTCCTGAAAATAGAAAAGTTGTGATTAGCAGAGATGTAATTTTTTTATGAAACTGCTATGCTACCTAACTTATCTCTTAAAAACTCTTCCAATAAAGAAAATAAAAAACAGGTGGAGCATTAGATTAATCTAGAATCTACAACAGTGTCAACTCCTCAAGCTAGTACAAAAATTCAAAATAGAGTTGCTTCTTCATCACAATACTCTATCGCCAAAAATAAAAGTAGAAGAGAAATTAAACATCCAAAGAAGTATGTCGAGGCTGATCTAGTTGCTTATGCTTTAAATGTGGCTGAAGATATAGATGCAAACGAAGAGCCATCTAATTATTCTAATTCGGTTATCTGTGAAGACTTAGAAAAGTGGATGTTTGCTATGCAGGAGGAGATGAAATCACTCCACAAAAACAAAACATGGGATCTTATGAAACTTTCTAAAGGTAAAAAGGTTGTTCGTTGTAAATGAGTTTTTAAAAAGAAATAAGGGACTCTAGGAGTTGAAGAACCTAGATATAAAGCAAGGCTTGTTGTAAAGGGTTACAGTCAAATTCTAGGAGTAGACTTCATAGATGTGTTCTCCCCAGTTGTGAAGCATTATTCGATTCGAGCTTTGCTTGGTATTGTGACCATGCATGATTTGGAGCTTGAGCAGTTAGATGTAAAAACTGTATTTTTGCATGGAGAACTTGAGGAGGATATTTACATGCAACAACCAGAGGGTTTTACAGTCTCAGAAAAAAAGGACTATGTTTGCTTGCTGAAAATGTCCCTTTACGGTTTGAAACAGTCACCAAGATAGTGGTACAAGAGGTTTGATTCCTTTATGACTTCTCATTATTTCAAAAGAAGTAGCTTTGATAGTTGTGTTTACTTTAAGAAAAAAAGTGTTGGTTGTTTTGTGTATCTACTCCGTTATGTTGATGACATGTTGATAGCAGCGAAAGGTAAAGGAGAGATAAGAAAGGTCAAAGCCCAACTAAGTGAAGAATTTGAGAAGAAAGATTTGGGACCAGCAAAGAAGATACTTGGTGTGGAGATTCTCAGAGATAGAAAAGTAAGTAAATTGTACCTAAGTTAGAAGGGGTACATTGAGAAAGTTCTTTGCATGTTTAATATGCAGGGTGCTAAGCCTGTTAGTACTCCTTTAACAGCCCATTTCAGACTTTCATCGGCTTTGTCTCGACAATCAGATGATAAGATTGAGTACATGTCACATGTTCTATACTCTAGTGCAGTGGGATCTCTCATGTATGTTATGGTTTGTTCACGTCGAGATTTATCATATACAGTCAGTGCAGTTAACAGATACATGGTGAATCCCGGTAAAGAAAACTGGAAAGCAGTTCAGTGGATTTTAAGATACTTACAAGGTACTACTGATGTTTGCTTAAAGTTTGGAAGAACTAGAGATGGAGTTATTGGGTATGTTGATGCTGATTTTGCTGGAGACTTTGATAGAAGAAGATCTCTCACAGGTTATGTCTTTACAATTGGAGGTTGTGCAATCAGTTGGAAAGCCACTTTGCAAACTATAGTTGCTTTGTCTACCACTGAAGCTGAGTACATAGCGATTACCGAGGCTTGTAAAGAAGCCATTTCGTTGAAGAGACTCTTTAGTGAACTCAATGAAGACCTTCAAATCAGTATAGTATTTTGTGACAGTCAGACTGACATCTTCCTTACAAAAGATCAAATGTTTCATGAGAGAACAAAACACCTTGATGTTCGGTATCATTTTGTTCGTGATATTATTACTCGTGGTGATATTGTTGTGAGCAAAATTAGTACTCATGAAAATCCTGCAGATATGATGACTAAGTCACTTCCTATAACTAAGTTTGAGCATTGCTTAGACTTGATTGGTGTTCATTGTTAAAGTTAAACCCTTAAGGGGTTTTATGGAAGAGGTGGAGAACTTGTTCGTTAAGAGTTTGCGATGAAGAACTTGTTTATTGAGAATTCGTGTCAAGGTGGAGATTGTTAGAATTAAGTGACAAGAATCCTTATTTAAATAAAATACATTGGTAAAATAAATTAAAATTAAAATTCATATAGAACTACACTTCTTTTATTTTATTTTAGAATAAGGTTTTTTAAATCTTATTAAGCTCCATATATTTGATATTGATTAGGATAAGGTGTTTCAATTTTACTACACTCCTATTAGAATATGATTTTACAAGCCTATAAATAGACATAGTCTACTCCTCTTGTAATCATTCGAATTCGACATAGTGAATTATCTTCTCATTTGCCCGTAGTTTTTTTTCCGAAAGGGTTTTCATGTAAAATTTATGTTCTTTATTTTTCTCTCTCTTTTTCTTTACGATAAATTTTCATTATCGATATTCTATTTTTTCAGTTCATTTTTTAATAAAAGACTACAATAAAAATGTCTTTTTTTTAAATTTAGGACAAAACTCATATCACATAATATTTGAGAGTAATATTTAAGATGCCAAATCATAATCATTTAAGATGCTTATATCCTCAAAATATTAGGGGAGGAATGTGCTACTTCGTCAATAAGACATGAAATAAAGTGAAGCACGAGCGTAAATAGGTGTAAATCATTTGATTGCGTGGGAAATTTATTGTTTGAAAAAGTTGGACTTGACTCAATGAAAGTGACAAAAAGGATAACCCCAGAAACATCACACACCATCTATAATTATGTTTCATTAAAGTGGCAGAGAAAAAAAAAAGGAATTGAGAAATTTTGTTTGTTGAAGTGGCCGACAAGCGACATGCAACCGGCGACGAAGTTCTGATGGAGATACACTGTATCTTCACCCTTCTTATTCTTCACAATATCTTGGTTTAATGATAAGAACTTTGGGTGGGGTTGAGTTTTGAGTTCATCCTTAATATCTTTTCTATCCTCACTTGCATACGATTATGATAAAGAATTTTCAATTAAAATCTTCTTTAAAAAAGTTTAACACGAACTGATAAAACATATTGATTTTATAGCACAAACTGATAAAACAATTTGATTGCACAATAATTCACACTACAATTAAGCCTTTATTGGAGATACACTATATCTTCACCCTCCTTCTTCACATCTTCCATTATTAATTTTAAATCTCAAATCCAGCCCACTATATTTTAGTTTAGGGTATACTATAAAAATAGTCATTTTTTTTGTCTTAGGTTATATTTTAGTCACTTATGTTTGAAATGTTACGTCTTAGTTACTTACGTTATCATTTTGTTACGACGTGATCACTCTACCGTTAAACTCCGCTACCTTCCTAACGGTAGTCCTACGTGGCAGTCCAAATGGATTTTAATTAAAAACCTATTTTCATCCCAACAACTGAACATTCAAGTTGACATTTAAAACCCATTTGGGCTACCACGTAGGGATGTTGTTAGGGAGGTAACGGAGTTTAACAGTAGAATGACCACATCGTAATAAAACGATAATATAAGTGACTAAAACGTAACATTTTAAACATAAATGACTAATGTGTAACATGAGGAAAACAAAAATGACTATTTTTATAATTTATAATTAAAGCTAAGAAAATTGTGTGGTGTTAAGTTTTGAGTTAAACTCTTAATATCTTTCTTAATTATTATAAAATTTATAAGTTGAAGTTATTGAATTAATTGTTTGTTTAAGTGTACTTAGAAAATAATTTATAATTAGAACAATAAACAATGATGTTTACATAATTTGGATTTAATTTTGTATTAAGAGGTGTTGTTCAACGGGAAATTTTATTATAATATTAAGATACAAGATAAAATTTAACTTCAATCAGGGGCGAAGTCAGAAAAAATTTCTAGGGGACCAAAATTAAATTGTAACTTTTACGATAATAAAAATGTAATTTTATCATTTTAATAACCTATATCTTTATAATTTTTAAAGAATTAAATTAAATTTTTATTATTTTAGAAAGACTAAAGTATAATTTTATCTTTACTAATTTAAAATTTTTATTTTTTTCATTTTAAGAGAAACCGGAGACTTACCAGCTCCTAGCTACACCCCTAAACTCAGTCACAAATGTTGCATCTTCACTCTCATAGGGTTGTGATAAAGAATTTTTTCAACAAAAATTTCTTCATAAAAGCTTAACACAAATTGATAAACAGTGATGACACAGTTACAATAAAGAACTCTCCTCAATTAAATTTTTCTGAATAAAAGCTTATAATAAACTGATAAATCAATTTGATTACACAATAACTGGCACTATAACTAAACCTTTAGAATTTCACCCTATATCAATTATTAGAAAATATTAAAGAAAAATTATAAGAATTCCACATATCTCTCGCATGAAAATTTAATCATAATCTCAAATATTAATTTTGTGACTATAAAAGTATATATCTTCCTTGAATTATCACAAAGGCAGATAATCTTTGACGATCATTATTTGTTATAGATAAAGCAAATTAACTACTAATATTATCTTAGATCTATTAACTAAACTTTATATATTTACAAAAAAAAAAAAGCATCTTCCTTGAATTAGATGTACGAGTCTCTTAATTTACTGCCCAAAATTACCTCGAAAACTGTGGGCCAAAATATAAATAAGTCTTACCAAAATTAATTGCATGAGGCTTAAATTTTATTTCAAAACTGGCTATAATGATGGGTTGCAACTCAATTTATGACTTGTTGCTCCAATAATGACCGTAGACAGAATCGATGATGATTTATTGATATGTTTTCAACCATATTCATCTAAAATGAGACATTAAAAGGGAATATAGCCAAAGAAATTAGAATATGCACAATCAATCCAATAAATTATTGATTGATATTGAAAAAAAATAGGGTCTTTTATGATGTTAATTATTTTAAAATTTAGATAATCTAAAGTTTGAATATTTTTATGTTAATGTTCCCAGTTCCCACTAAATTATTTGAATTCAATTATTGGATACTAATAGATTATTTGTTACTAGAAGAAAGGGAAAGAAATTGTCATTTATCAATACACATGTGGTTAATTGATGACACTATTTGACTATTAATTTATGATATTAACATATATAATTTTTTAAATAAAATAATTAAAAATTACATTCGATCGTTGAGTTTTTAAGCATTTAAGTTTAAATCTCATTATATGTACTTATTATGCGTGAATTTTCAGTCTCATCATATATGAATTTTATCGGAATTTTTTTTCTATTTTATTCAAATTTTTACTATTCTACGTCTATTATACTTTATATTAATCGTACGTTGATGGGCATTTATACTTTACTAAATCTTATCCACTCATACCAAAAGCTTTACTTAGTGTACCTAAACTAAAAATATTCTTTATCATTATATATTCTTGAGGCTGATGTTATGCAGATTCAATGTTCGCCATCATGTTAATCTGACTTTTCTTTATTTTTGAGCCAGATTCAATGTTTGTTGTGGAGGTAATCCTCCTGATAGTATGGTAGTAGCATCTAAATGTAAATGTTGTGGTAGAGATCATAGGGTCGATCAAATCGTCTGTAGGTACATAAAATGCTTAAATAGATGAGATGGATACCTTCTTGATAGAAGTAAAAAGCATAATTACAAAGGGATATGAATGGTAATTTGAATTGTGAATTTGAATATTCGTAAATGTTCGATCTATTTTTTTTTATAAATTCAGATATTATAAATTTAAATTTTAAAATTATTATCTATTATAAATTCAAATGAATATAGATTGGACCCGAATCTATTATATCAATAAAGAGAACAAATTATATTAGCATCATTCTAAAAAGTATAATTTTTAATCACCAATAAAATGGTACCACGTCATTAAAGTTTAAAGATAACAAAATATTATTACACACTCATCTATATCTAATATCTTCTCCAACTTAATTTAACTTTAATTAAATTACTTAAAATAATTATTCTTTTTAAATTATAAACAAGCATCTTTTTTTTCTTTTACAAATTTTAATCATTTTTTCTATAAGTTAATATTTTTTATTTTTGTGCAACCAATTTTTAAAAAAATTAGTATTTTTTGTACAATTTTTCCATGTCATTGACACATAATTTTGGTAATTATTTTACTCTGAACCCCGAACCTTGAACTCGAATCTTGAATCTCGAACCCCAAAGTTTAGGGTTTGGGTTCAGATTTTAAGGTCCAGAGTTCGAATTTGGGTTTTGGGTTCAAGATTCAAGGTTTAAGTTTAGGGTTCAAGGGTTTGGGGTTTAGGGTTTAAGATTTAAGGGTTTGGGGTTCGGAGTTCAAGGTTCAAGGGTATAAGATTACGGGTTACAAGTTTGGGGTTTAGGGTTTGAGTTCAGGGTTCAAGGTAAAAAAATTACCAAAATTATGTGTCAATGACATCGAAAAAAATGTTGAAATGTCATTAAATAATTGGAAAGGAATCATGAATAATGTGGTGGGAATAATCCATAAAATAATTTCTCTGCAAATGAGTCTATAATAATAATTTCATATCTTTAAAATTTGAAGATGTGACAAAATTTTATTGATACCTAAAAATTTTAATTTTAAAATCATCCTAATGTAAGTTATTCCCATTAATAACATTTAAGTTTATGACATGCATCTATTTATTTATTTAAAATTTAAATATAAATCAAGGAACACATTTCATGGTCTAAACCATCTTGCATTGTTAGTCAATTGAGCAGCAAGATCATCATAGTCAACAATAGATTGATCATGATCATCCTTTAATGTTGAATAAAGTCACTAATATAATAGCTCCTGCATTGAATCTGAAATGGTGATCTCGCACGAGTGCTTGCATATAGTACTGTTAGCCAACAGGGTAGCAAGATCATCATAGTCAACAACGGAGTGATCATCCTTCCCTTAATTATGAATTAATAAAGTCACTAATAGCTCCCGGACTGAATCTGAAATGGTAACCTTGCACGAATGCCTGCATATAGTGTTGATGGCTTGAATATCTGATTGATTTGTATAAGTTGGCATAAAACTCCAAAACAAACTTCTTGACTAAAGTAGATGATTTGTTCCAAGAAAACATCGATCCCATTCTCATAAAATCCACTTTCTACGATGTTTCTCTTGGCACAAGTAGGATCGAAAATTTTCTTCTTTGGCTGAGCCTCTCTCACATCTTCTTACAAAACTTCAAGCACACCAGCTTCTTTCCTCCTATTATTCTTTTTCTTAGAGGATGATGACTCACTAACTTAATTTTTCATTTTAGGGGTCAAGA
Source organism: Gossypium hirsutum (assembly GCF_007990345.1). Lineage (NCBI taxonomy): Eukaryota > Viridiplantae > Streptophyta > Magnoliopsida > Malvales > Malvaceae > Gossypium > Gossypium hirsutum. The sequence goes on from NC_053437.1 coordinate 62,670,725, forward strand.
TCCTTATCAATCCCCCACGTCGTCCCGTCTTGTGCAACTAGTTCCATCAAGGGCACATATTTTCCAAGATCATCTCCAACTCAAGCCGAGATAGGTCTTTTTTCTTTATTCCTACCTTCTTATTTTTAAGAACCTTAAGGCTGAATGGTAAAAATATTAAAATATTACGAATTATTGAAATTTATTTGATATATCTTTTATTTTTATTACTATTTTAATAATTTTATATTTAAGTTTGTTAATAAAATAGTCACGAACTTTAAAAATAAATCGTAAAATAAACATAAAAAATTAAAAAATATATAATTTTTATACACAACTTTTCAAAATTTGATTTCACAGTCAAAATTTCCTCATTCCAGTCTTAGATATACATGCATCATTGATGGAGGACGAAATATGGTAAGCGGGTTGTGGAGGACGACAAGGTACCAGACAAGAACACGTTGATTTATCATCCATATTTTTTGTCCCATATCTCTGTCAAAACCCTCCCAATTTAAAACGTGCGAATAATTATTTAACAACTCGACTCCATATCTATCCTTCTAGATGAAGTAATTATTATTCAAGAAAATATAATTATATATAAATAAATAACAGTAACCAGTCGACAAAAAAGTTATTTGAAGAATGGTCAACAAAGAATTATGTTTTATGTTTATATGAATATATTTGTATTTATTTTTAATAATATTTTTATTATAATAAACGTCGATAATAGCAGTAGAACAATCGCAAAACAATAAAAAATGAAAACACTAGAAATCCTTTTGGGAAAAAATTTATAGATAGAAGAGGAGAAATTCACTCATATTAAAAAACGAATGATTTAAGTGTTAAAAAACTTTATTTTAATCAAAGTAAAATAGAAGAAGAATAGTTCTATATAGATTCAACTCGGGCATACGGCCTTTCGCCTCTACAAATCCCCTTATTTTGTTATTGCATTTGTTTCTTCAATAAATTACGGGATTTAGGTCACACAATCTCTAACAATTTTAATTTTTTTTAATGTATTTAAAAACGTATGAGATTTATATAATGAATATAATTATCGAAGAACATGGTAATTCCATTAGGATAATTTACTTAAGTTCAATAGAATATATAAGATGCTATTTGTCAAAGAAAAGTAGTGGCTCAAAAAATAATATTAGAGGTCGAAGTATGTATAGAAATAAAATAAAAAAACATTATAAAATATTGATACAATATATTTATTTTAATTATAATTATAATTATTTTTTAAAAATATAAAAGTTTATATTAAATTAAGAATTTAAAAAGATTGAAAATTGTTAAAGAAATTTGGTAAAAGTACCATAAAAATTATTGTATTAAAAGTCAGATTGTATTTTAAGCTCTTTACTAAAAAAAAGCGGACTAATTAGTTCTTATACAATTGATTAAAGAGCAAACTGGTCTTTTCTGTTAAAAATTCCATTCATTACTACTATTAAAATTGGCACGATTGATGAAATAATCAGATAATTATACGTGTACAGTGATTATTTTTTAACAATAAAAATGGTTAATTTTTTTAACAAAAGGATCAATTTGTTATTTGATCTAACATATAAAGACTAATTTATTTTTTAATAGATGAAGTAAAATGCAATCCGATTTATAATACAATAATTTTTATAATAATTTTACCCTATAATTTATATATATGCTTAAAAAATAAATTAAGAGCTTTTAGAAAAATTAAACAATATTTTTAGATTGATGAAGGAATGTCCATGAAACCACTTGGAAAGAATTCAGTTAATTACGTAAAAAGAATAGGAATTAATAATGTCATCATGAACAAAATTTTTTAAAAAATAATGCCATTAATTGCAATGGCCCCCCCTGTTTGTGATACGCATGTTCCACTGCAAATACTTTGCTTTCCACATTTCTCAACTTGTTCTTGTTTATTTTTGCTTACATATTACACATGTAATCTTAAAAGTGAGAACTTTTTTTCCTTTTTAAAGAAGATTGTAATTTAAGAGTAAGAAATTGGGCTGATTGAGTAATAACTTGATTGATATAGGTATTATTATCAATGTAAGAGGATGTGAGTTTGAGTGCGCTAAAGCGCATTATACTCCTATTTATGGGTTGAGGAGGGGCTATAGGTGGTTCTAAATATTGTGTATTGAGTGATTAGGATATGATTAGGGAAGACATTGTATTATTAACCAAAAGTCTAACGATTAAAGTTTTAAGATTTTGAGCGTTAAGTCTCAACATGCGAAAACTATGAGTGTATGAATTAATTAATTAAAAGATTTAATTAATTTGAATTAAATTATTTAGTTTTTTATACTTACAATAAGTGGTGGAATGCAGTGGAGACCCCTAGAATGGTAAATTTTTAATTTAGATATTTTATAATTTATAAAATTTTAAATTAGTAATGGTAAAATTGTACTTTGGCCTCAAAAAATGATAAAAAAATAAAATTACATTTTTATTATTATAAAAATATACAATTTTAATTATTGTAGTATGTTTTGTATGTATTTTTAACTTAATTTTTAAATTTAAAAAAAATCCTCTTGTTATCAATGCATTAGCCTTTTCGTGTCCCTAAAGGGGCATTGAGGTTTAAATACAACAATAATTAAAAATTATTAAATTATAGCAGTGGGTGAAATTTTTTTTATGAAAAAGTATTTTTTTTTTTAAATTATATAAAAAACAAAGGAAACTTTGTTTGAAAGAAGAAATGTGAGCTTTTGAGGACTTATGAATTCATTTTTATTTTAAATTAATTTTTATATATTTTACATAAAAAATAAAAAATAAAAATACTCTTATAATAATTTTATTATTTTAAGCTAAAATAATTTTTGAATTATCTTATTAATATCTAATAAATTAATGACATCAATTTAATTATACATTTATAAAGAAATATAATATAGTATAGTATAACTGGAAATTAATTTTAAATTCAAATTAGTCTTGAATGTAAAATTTAGAAAATTGGGACTATAGGAGAGACCATATTAATAATGCACACAACTGTAGACATCATCTCCCATCCATTTTCATGTGATCAGCTATAAAGCATAAAAGAATTCTCGTGTTTGTGATGTAGATGTTATATTTGAAATTGAGTCTTCATAGAATTTAGTTTCTTTATTTTTCTCAGATTTAAAAATGTAAAATTAGTTTTTAACACCAAAATTCAGGTTTATTATTACATTATTTTTTTATTACATGATTATCAAGTGAGTTTTTTTTTTTAATTTACCAATAAATTTAACAGAATTTTAACAATATTATGAACCTAAACTTTAAATTTTGAAAAGCAAAGAATTAAGTTGTTGTAAATAAAAATAGAATAACTAAATTCAAACAAATTTTAATTATTAAAGAATGATTAATAGTATAAATTATGTGTTAATGTCCGGTATACATTTAAGTATAACATCAAGTAGAAACTAGTTTGCATTTTGGGGCCACGATTAGTGATATATTATAGATAAAGAAAATTTATGGACCAATTATAAAGTATCACGTCTCAAGATAAAATTACCATGGGTGAAGTTGAAATTACCGTGGTAAAAATAATGACATTATATTTATGTCATCACTAATTTTCTCTAATTAATTTAGTTTAATTTGATTAAGTGATAAATATTAAAATTTTATATTATCACTAATTAAAAATAAAATGTTGAAGTAATAATATCAAATTAATAAGAGATAAATAATAAGAGATAAATTATATCAAATTATATTATTTATCTTCCATTAATTAAATTAATAAGAGATAAATAATAAATAAAAGGGTTTAAATTCTTATAAAACAATCAAATGGAGCAGTTAAATTCTACGATAACTCTTTTTTATTCAAGCAATTCTACAAATTCACAAGTTCAAGAAGCCTAGAAAATTTTACAGATTTCTCTAAAGAAGCTCAACAACTTAAAGAAATTCTAAAGAATGTTCATTAGTTATGGAGAAAAGTTGTCTTCTGATCCAATTTAATCATGGAGAAGAAGATAAAAGTTATTTTTGAATAAAGGAGTCACCTTTCGATCCAAATCAGCTGAAGAAAAGAGATCCGAAACCGTTTTAAGAGCAAGTTGTCACGACACTTGAAGCAATCCAAGTCAGATGACCCTTGGATCAAAGTTAAATCGGAAAGAAGAATCAATTGATATTTTTCTTTGTATTCAAGAAATTTTAAGAGATTGTAACTCTCTTTCAAGTTATCAATAAATTTGACGTCGAATTTCCAAGTCAATATTTTACTCGAAATTTGTGTGTACAAATTTCTGGCACACCTAGTAAGACAATCTTTGTCTTTTATCTTTTCTCTTGAAAGTCAAGATCCAAACCCATTTTAAGAGCAAGTTGTCATGACACTTGAAGCAATCCAAGTCAGATGACCCTTGGATCAAAGTTAAATCGAAGAGAAGAATCAATTGATATTTTTCTTTGTATTCAAGAAATTTTAAGAGATTGTAACTTTCTTTCAAGTTATCAATAAATTTGACTTTGAATTTCCAAGTCAATATTTTACTCGAAATTTGTGTGTACAAATTTCTCGCACACCCAATAGGACAATCTTTATCTTTCATCTTTTCTCTTGAAAGTCAAAATTCAAAGTTACGATGGCCTCAAAAAAGATCATCATCACTAAGCCGGCTCAAGCTAATATTGCAGCCTATATATTCGGCTTCATCATCAAGCACCAACATTCCTTCCCATCCTTGTTGCACTAGGCAAAAGACGAAAGCTTCTTATCAAATTTCTTTGATGCTTGGTGGCAATCCATGTTTTGATGCTTCTTCACCAACTCATGAATCAAGTGTAGCCAAAGTTAAATTCCCAAATGGTGAATGTTATGACAAGTAACAATACAACCATAGAAAGACCAAGTGACATCCTTGATCTTATTAGGAAGAGGTCAGTCAATGAAAAAGTTTAATATGAAAATCTACTAGAGAAGCTCAGTGAACAATCCAATGTTCAAGATACCAATAATCAATGAAGTTATAACTATCGATTGTTAAACAAGGTAACAAAGACAAACAGAATGCTTAAAGTTTTATTTCCATTCAACTTTTTTTCATTCCTGAAAATACTTGAGTAAGGATATTTATACAACAAATAATACTTTTGCTGCCAACAATAATAACAACACAAACCCATTAACTGCTAGTAACTGACTTACAACGGACTTAACAAACAATATTTATCTTAACATTCTCCTGGTTTTCTAACTTTTATTGAACTGATCTTCACTCAACAACACTCGCAATGCTTCTCTAAAAATAAAAAAAATTGTTTTGGTGTAATTGGTTTTGTAAGCACATTAGCCACTTGCCTTTTTGATGGAACAAATTTGACTTATAGTATGCCATCAAGAACTTTTTCACGCACAAAATGTTAATCAATTTCCACATGCTTCACCTTAGCATGATGAGTAGAGTTTGCAGCCATTGCCACTGTTGATGTGTTATCACACCATACAACTAGTGGTTGTTTAACAGTCACACCAATCTCAGTTAGAAGTTACTTTATCCATAACAATTCAGACACACAATTTGTTGCACTTTGATAGTCTACTTATGATGAGGATCTAAACACAATAGCTTGCTTCTTGGAACACCATGCAATTGGATTGGAACCAAGATAAATACAATAGTTTGTAATTGATCTTCTAGCTTCAACAGTGGAGGCCGAATTATCATCAGAGTAGCCAACTAGGTCAAATCGTCCTGTTGTAAAATATTAACCATAATTCATAGTGCCATTCAAATACCTTAACACTCTCTTTATAGCCTTCCAGTGAATGTCACAATGTGCATTCATGTACTGACTAAACTTGTTGACATAGAATGCAATCTATGGTCGTGTAATGCACACATATTATAGTTTGCCAATAACACTCCGATATTCATGAATATCAACAAGTGGACTACCATCTGCAACAGTCAACTTGGGAGTGCCTCCCATAAGAGTAGGAGTAGCAGTCGCTGCAGTCCTGCATGTGCTATGAAGCAAATCTGAAATATATTTCTTCTGAGAAAGAAACAAATCACCACAGGAGGTGCGGTGAACCTCTATACCTAAAAAAAAAATAAAGCTCACCCATGTGTTTAAGAGAGAACTTGTTGTGAAGCTACTTGATGACCTGGCTGACTTTTTCAGATGAGCTACCTATCACAACTATATCATCTACATATACCATTAAAAAATTTTTGGAAGCATCAATTGTTCGAAAAAATAGTGATGGACCAACTTTAGACGCTTGAAAACTAAGTTGTTCCACCAAATGTTGTTTTAATGTATGAAACCAAGCTCGAGAGGCCTGTTTTAAACCATATAATGCCTTGTTCAGTTTACATACAAGTTGTTCTCCATTTGCTCCATGCATCTCAAAACCTGGTAGGTTATCCATATAAATTTCCACAGTCAATGTGCCATTAAGGAAAGAATTATTCACATCAACTTGCCTTAACACTGATCCATTAATAACAGTAATTACCAAAATAGTCCGTATTGTTACAGCTCGAACCACAGAGTTAAAGGTATTGTAAAAATTTGAACCAGCATGTTGAGAGAATCCTTTTGCTACTAGTCTTGCTTTATACCTGTCCAAATATCCGTCAGGCTTCTTCTTCACTCTGAACAACCAATTGATCTCCTAGAATGTGGGAGAGGACAAAGGCTCCAAGTATCATTTTTTAGAAGAGCTTGTAACTTATTGTTCTTCGCTTCTTGCCAGTAAAATGAGCTCATTGCTTCCTGAATATCAATAGGTATAGTAGCAAAGAAACTATCAATAGGCACAAATTAGATGAACTAGTTACCCTAGTGACATATGCTTTTGGTTTAAAGGTTCCTACTTTGCTACGAGTAATCATAGGATGAGAATTAGGAGCCTGAGATGGCTAACTTAGAGTTGGACACTGAGTTGGTGGATAGGAAATGACTACCATATTGTTGACATACTAGGAGAAGTTGATTCAGAAGTTGAATTCATTGGTGTATTAGATGACAGAGATAAATTTATGGACTAGCGAGGTGACCCATGATTTGCAACTAAGATGGATGGAAATATAACAAATTTTAAGCTAGATGTTACAGTAGAGGGACTACTGGACAACTTGGATGTATGTATAATATTTTTAAATGGAAAAATACATTAGTGAAACATGACATAACGAGACACAAACACCCTACCTGAAAGATTTCGACACCTATAACCTTTGTGTTGAGGAGAATAGCCTAAGAATGTACATGGAGCTGATCAAAATTAAAATTTGTTATTATTATAAAGTTTAAGGTTAGGAAAACATAAGCAACCAAGTATTCTAAGTGGCAGATAATCATGTTTAACACAAAAAAAGTTTTTCATAATGAGAGATATTGCCTAGTAATAGAGAAGGTAACTTGTTTATCAGATAAACTACACTACTGAAAGCTTCATACCAATAAGTCAAGGGCATGCACACATGAGCCAAAACCGAGAGACCAGACTCCACAACTTGTCTGTGTTTTCGCTTAAAAATACTATTTTACTCAGATGTGTAAGGACACATAAGCCTGTGAGAGATACCTCTTTGTGATAAATACCATTTCAACGCTTAAAATCATCCCCTCTATCTGTCTAAAGCACTTTTAATTTGACCCAAAGTATTCTTTCAGCTTGTTGGTGAAATTGAGGTAAGACTGTAGCAACATCTGACTTTTTCTTCAAAAACATAAAGCCATGTGTATCTGGTATAAGCATATGTAAACGCCACATAATAAGAGAAACCATTTGAACATATTGGAGCTGGCCCCTAAACATCTGCAGCCACCATCTGAAGAGGAGCAGTATATTCGGATGTAGAAGTAGAAAAAGACAATTTATGTTCTTTGCCCAGATGGCAAGCAACACAATCAACCAAATTTTTATTATCACAAGGTACATTACAGTGAGTCAAAGCTTTCTTAAATGTAGCTAAACATGAATGCCCTAGTCTAGCATGCCATACAGCTAAAGAAATGGATTTTACAGTAGCAAGACACTATGTTGAAGTAGTAGGTACAGTAGATTTGACAAAGTGTTTAGATGCAATTTGTAGAGACCATTATGAACCGATCCTTGAAGAAGAAGAACTCGAGTTTACAAATCACGCACTTGACATCTAGTAGGAAAAAACTCAAATACCACCTGGTTGTCTTTAGCAAATTTAGACATAAGCATCATATTTTAGTAATACCAGGCACAAATAAGAGAGACCTCATATACAACAGACGAGAACGAGTAAGTAAAGATGTCTAACCAGTATGAAGAACAGGTAAGGCACATTCATTACCCATATACACTTTACCTAGGCCATTGTATGTAGTGTTTTGTTCTATTATTGAAGCAGAGTGAGTGAGATATGTGTGGCACCAGAGTCTAGATACTAAGCATTATCTCCAATAGTGTCAGGCATAGCAACATAAGCTTGAGGATTAGGACCCAGGACAAGAGTAGCTGTTAAAACACTTCCAGACTGCAGTGTTGCACAAAATGGGTTGAACCATGCATTTGTAGGAGTTGGAGAATGTGAGAAAACCTAATTTCCATATGGAGCCATTGTAGGAGAAGGCATTGGTAAACCAAATGAAGGCACCCATGATGACATTGATGATTCATTACCAAACATACACACATTTGCTTGTGGAGGCCAATAATCAGTACTCTTGTAAGTGGTATCAAACCTATGATAGCAACGATCAACGAGATGCCCTGTTTTTTCACAAAGCTGGCATTGAATGCGAGAGCCAAACATGCGACCACGTCCCCGGCCACGTGAGAAACCTGAAGCAGGACGATAAGTAGGAGTTGAATCATTGTCTACCACTGAAGCAGTCTATTGATGAGTAACCATATTTGCTGAACTAGGAATCTCAGCTACAGCAGATTGCATTTGTGCTTCAGCATCAAGTAGCATAGTAGTAATATTCTGAACACTAGAAGGTAGTTGACTTGTTGTTATGATAGTTATAACTGATTCATACTTAGAAGAGAGACCATTGAGAATGGCAGTAACATGCTTATGTTCACTAATAACCTCACTACAACTAGCAAGACTATCACAATAGCCTTTAACCTTCATTAAGAAATCTTTCATTGACAAATCTCCCTTGCACTGAGAATGGAGAGCACGTCTATAGAATATTAACCTAGACGTAGTTTTACTACCATATACAGTAGCAAGAGTACTCCATATCTGTGCACTGGAATCTATGCCAATAAGTTGAGGTAACACACATTGGCTAACAGAAGAAAGAAGCCAAGATGCAAGTGCACTGTCTTGTTGCTCGTACAACAAAAAAGCATGATTTTCTTGAAGCACACCATTTTCATCAGAGATCATCAATAGAGGAGCAATAATTTGAGGATCAAGAAAATGTTGCAGCTTGTAAGTTTTGATTACAAGAAATAGCTATTGACGCCATAGCAAATAATTGAAGTCATCAAGAAGAATATTAATCTTCTTGGTGGAAAAGAAGTGGCTATCAAAAATTGAATCAGAAACTATTGTTGGTGTAGTAGGATGAACCACGAATGCTCCACACGTCCTCAAAAATTCGTAAGGAGAGAGACGTCTAACACCATGTTAAACAAAGTAACAAAGACAAACACAATGCTTAAAATTTTATTTCCATTCAACTTTTTTTCATTCCAAAAGATACTTGAGTAAGGGTATTTATACAACAAAGAATGATTTTATTGCCAATAATAATAACAGCACTAACCCATTAACTACTAGTAACTGACTTACAACAGACTTAACAAACAATATTTATCTCAACACAGATAAACTTAAGGAAAACTTATCAAAAATAAAAGTATTTAAAAATCAAATCATCCATAGTAATTCTTCCCAAAAACATTAATTTTTTTTCCTCCACCCAGAGAGTGGGTGGTTGATATTTTAATAAGAATAAAATCACGTGGTTTGATTGTCCTCCAATTTACATAAGCGAATACAAGTACTGTGGCATTGTCAGATACCCTCTTAGTAACTGACTTTTGATCTTTTAGCATAAAAGGTAGGGTATATTTTTTTCCATTATTTTATAAATATTTCTTTTTAATTCCACTAAAAAAATTATTCGTACACTTCGAATAGCTCCTTTTTTTAACAACATAAATTTTCCAGTGTCTGATTGATACGACCTTCAATTCAATTCACTCTCTTTTATCCTTCTCTAATGGAGCTTCAAGCTTCTTTGTTCTTCTGGATCCTAATATTTCTTTTATATCTCTTGTTTTCTTTATTGATCAAGCCAAAACTATGGTGCAACTGTGAGATTTGCAGTGCTTATCTCACTTTAAGTTGGTCAAAACAATTCAATAACCTTTGCGATTGGTACACTCACTTGTTAAAAAACTCTCCTTCAAAAACCATCCATATCCATGTCCTTCGTAACACAATCACAGCAAACCCTGAAAACATTGAATACATGCTTAAAACCAAGTTCCATAATTTCCCAAAAGGGAAACCTTTTTCTATCATCTTGGGTGATTTCCTTGGTCGCGGTATATTCAATGTTGATGGTGATTCGTGGAAGTTTCAAAAGAATATGGCATCAATGGAGCTTGGGAAAACTTCAACATGTTGTTATGTGTTTGATATCATCAATTGTGAGATCAAAACAAGGCTTGTTCCATTATTATCAAAACAAGACCAAGCTTTGGACTTACAGGATGTGTTTAAAAGGTTTTCATTTGATGTTATTTGTTGGTTTTCTTTTGGGATAGATCCTAGTTGTCTTGAGCTTTCTTTACCCATGTCGAAATTGGCTATGGCTTTTGATTTAGCTTCGAAATTATCAGCTGAAAGAGCCATGAATGTTTCACCACTTGTGTGGAAGATCAAAAGAGCGTTGAATTTAGGTAGTGAAAAGGAATTAAAAAGGGCTATTGAAAGGATTAATCTTTTAGCTAAAGAAGTGATTAGGCAAAGGCGCAAAACTGGGTTTTTGAATAGTAATGATCTTCTTTCTCGTTTTATGTCTATTATTAACGATGAAACTTATTTGAGAGACATTATTATAAGCTTTTTATTAGCTGGTCGTGATACTGTAGCTTCGGGTTTAACAAGCTTGTTTTGGTTATTGTCTAAGCATTCAAATGTTGTGTCGGCTATTAAACAGGAAGCTGATCGTATCATTGGTGAAAACAAGGAGTTAACATGCTTTGATCAAATGAAGGAACTTCATTATTTACAAGCAACGGTGTATGAAAGTATGAGACTTTATCCTCCGATTCAATTCGATTCCAAATTTTGTCAAAACGACGATGTTTTACCTGATGGCTCGGTTCTGAAGAAAGGAACTAGGGTTACTTATTATCCATACGCCATGGGACGTATCGAAGAGATATGGGGTGAAGATTGCTTGGAATTCAAGCCAGAAAGATGGTTGAAACACGACGGCGTTTTCTCCCCAGAAAACCCTTTCAAGTACCCGATTTTTCAAGCTGGATTCAGGGTTTGTTTAGGGAAAGAGATGGCTCTTTTAGAGATGAAAACGGTGACGCTTTCGCTCATCAGGAGATTTCGAATCCAATTACTGACACCACCATCACCGGATCAACATCCACGGTTCTTGCCGGGATTGACCGCAACTTTCAGCGACGGACTTCCTGTCTTAGTACGAAACATCCAACCTCAACCATAAACGTCATGGTGAGGGGAACCAATTGTACAATTTGCGATGTGATGTATGATTTAATGGCCAATATGTGGTTAAGGAAAAGGTGTTTATATGTACACATATAATTATTCGTCACTCGTTATGACATATACATATTAGATCGATGTTAATCTTGTACAGAATTATGCGTGGTTAGTGTTTCCTTTCATCCTTTTTAATTGTAAAATATAGATTGGATTTTTATTCTCCAATTATTGCACCTATCTTTCTTACTTCTTCAATTCAAGCAAAGAGAAAATATCATCGAGTCATCTCTATAAAAGTGACCATTTAGATTTTTTTTTAAATATATAAATATCAAAATACACTCCATAGTCCACGCTATAGTATAAGAATATATACAGTAATAATTTGATCATTTCCTTGCATTAGCAAACCCCATGAAAATCAGAGACAACTATGGTGAACTAAGCTCAGGCCTCAGGTTCAGGCCAAATAAATCCAGCAAAAGCAGTAAACCCTGGTCTCATCTATGACATCAACGAGGATTTATACATTAGCTTCCTTTGCAAACTAGGGTACGATACCAGAACCATCACTTTACTCATTGGTGGCAAGAAAGAAACCTGGACGTGGCATTGATGGTCTTAACTATCCTTCCATGCATACATATCTCAATGGTACAAACCCTAATATCTGATCAGCTGTGTTTCATAGAATTGTGACCAATGTTGAAGAAGGGGATTTGGAATACAATGTTAAAGTGGCATCTCCAAAGGAACTATCTGTTGTTGTGATCCCTAAAATGTTTAAATTCAATGGGATTAATCAAAACAAAACTTTTAGGGTTTTGGTGAAGGGTGGTGAGTCAATGATGAATGGGACTGAGGTTGTATCGGCTACACTTGAATGGAATAGTAATAAAGGGCATAGTGTTAAGAGCCCTATTGTTGTGTTTAAACAACAGTAGTTTTTTTTGTTGCTGGTTTTGGTATTTGGTTAAGGTTTGTAGGTAGAAAGTACTAAGAATTTATTAGTTTACAGTACTGGATTCCCATTTTTTATATATTAGAATCTTTAGACTTACATTCAAATTCAACCCGAATAAAAATTGAATCGAAACAAATCTAATGATAGAGGCTAGAAATTGACGTGAGCATATTTTGTAGGATGCAAAATAAACTAGGGCATCAACATAAAATTTTACTTATATGATATTTATTATTCTTTTAAATGTTTGATTGAGTTGGTGTTACTTATTAATCGAGTTGTATTTCAATTCTTTGTTTTAACTACTGGATAAAGAAAACTTAATTTCATGTTTAAATGTTATAAAATTGAGGGAAAATATTTGATACACTGTTAGTAGAGTTTTTAAACTCCACAAACAGATTAAGAGATTGACAAATATCTTATAGAGATATAGTAAAATATTAAAATACACTTGAATAACAATAACCATAGAAAGCATTTAACCTTGAAAGGCACCATCAATTTTCAAATTAAATCGAATGAAAAAGCCATCCTCAAGGCGTTGCTTATAACAAAGAAGTCACTCATTGTAATGTGAAGCCAAAAAATATTATCTTCTATTATTATATCAGTAAATCGACCAATTACCACATCTCAATAAAATGGTTAAAAGCGAGTATGCTCACTGAATTTCCAATACCTCCACTACATTCTTCCCTACACCGAGTGGCATTGGAATCTCCCCCTTCACACCATACTCCACCAAGCTCGTCTTTCCAGGTAATGAGATTCTCCCATAGATTTATTGGATCTTCCGTCTCGCAAGGGGCATAAACATTAACTATAACACAATCAAAACCTTCTTTTATCCTAATGCTTTTGAGAAGAATTGCTCTATTTGATAAGCGTTGGGTATTCAATGTGAAACAATCGACATTCCAAATAATGAATAAACCACCTGATTTACCTTCAGACTCGACAACAACAAAACTGAATCATCATTATACCAAAACGACCCGATGAAATCCGTCGACACCTTTTCTAGTTTCGATTCTTATACCATACACATATCGACTTTTAACTCTCTAGTTTCAAAACATCACATTTAAATTTGCTACCCAAACCTCTGTGTTTTCAGGAGCCATAGCCCGTAGGTCCAAATGCTTCTCCACCCCTTCAAGGAAACTATTGAGACCCACCTCACAACTACCATCATTCAACCCAAGGAGAGTCATCTTCTAACATTTTTGCATTGACCGCCCTATCTTCACCTTCATCCTTACTACTATATTGAGAGACCATTCATTAATAGCATCCTCGGGAATCAAATCAGCCGCCAACAAGTTAGTTGTTCCTGACAACACTTTCTCTATCTCCCCACCACCCTTTTTGGTTGTTCCCAAGCCAACCTTAATTCTTTTTTCCATTGGCTAAGTCCACGTCAACACCTTTTTCTTCCTACAACCTCAAACTTTTCGACCCTTCGTCCTCAATCAAATCCATGTTTTTCCTGGTGTACCCACATTTATTCACTAGGATAATAGGTTGGCTTCTCGGATCACAACCTCATAGACCTCCATACCACATCTTAAGCTTATGATATCAGAGACTCGGCCTTTTCTATCAGTGAGCACTTGAATATTACCCCTGCAAAAAGACTTAAAACTTCTAGTGTCCGAATCGACATCTAAAACTTCACCATAGTGTTGGTCGATGCTCTTGAAGGTCATAAAGCTCCAAGCGTGTAGAGGAAACCCATAACATGAATTTTGCTAGTATTTCCATCCATCATATCCACGAATTTTGCAATAGACGACTCCTCTTCACAGCTAATAACTAACATTATACCAGATATTCTTTTGACTACTACTTTACCCAAATTTAGATTATTCATGAAGTTTGCAATATCCTAAATTGGCTTGTACTCTAAGCACTATCCAACCAAACACCGCTCCAACCAATGTAAGTTCTCATCTTCAATGGATCTCGCCTTCTTTGGTCGAAGGAGCCTATTCAAGTTTCAGTCCTCCTCCTTCAGGTCATGGCTTCACACTAGTCCCTGTACATTTTGCCTCTTTAAAGCTTTGATTGTGGTTTGAGGCCTTTTTCTTCCCTTGATCCACCTTCTTCCAATATCTATCTCCAACATTGTATCTGGCAATATTTACCCTCAGAGAATGTCCGTATAGCTTGAACCCATTCAAACGGTTAACTGCTTTGTACGCATCTGTCTCACACGAAAATTTGACAAAGCCAAATCTCTTCCCGTTCTTATTCCTTTTCTAAGGTATGAAGACATCCACCACCTTTCCATGGTATTCAAAAATCTTCCAAAGACCTAACCATTTCATCCTTGGAAGGATATTTAGAACGAAGACAGTTGCGATCTTTCTCGTCATTTTTCATACACAAATTATTATATTAATATGATATGACAATAAATATATTTATTTATTTATTTATTTAAATTTGCACACCTGAATCAAAATTAAAATTTTATGTATATAGATAAACAACAATTCAAGTTTTATATATATAATTGCATCAAATTAAAATTTATGTATAAATATATAAATTGATATTATAATGTTATAATAAGAAATGGGGTAGGATGCAAAACATATAAGAAAATACCAATCCTATCAAAAGTGGCATATTTGAACATTCATCAAACCAAAGAACATAAAAAAGAGGAAACGCAATCGAGAGAAGTTCATGCTCATAAAGGTGCAAACATAGATATTCGTTTAAAATTTTACTCTTTTTTTTTACTTCTTTATATCAATTAAATTTTGTATTGAATTTTAATTTTTAGAAATTGTACATAGGTTTAATTTTATTAATTGGGTTTGAATAATTTATTATAATTTGTGGATGGTTAAAAATAATATTAATTAATAAACTAAGTTTATATCCTTTGTTTTTATTGATATAGGGATATGATATAAGGGGATATAAAAGTGATGTTGGGCGGTTCACTTTGCTTAACGTAAGGTGGAGAGTCAGAGAAAAAGAGAATGTGATACGGATGGGATGAAATTTATTCATCGAAATTTGTTTTATCTTCTATTTTGTTTTTTTTTTTAAATTTTCATTTATTTATTTATTATTTGTTCTCAAATATCTTCTTTTAGTGTTTTCATTTTCTTTATTTCTAAATTTTTTTATTTCTTTTTTACAAGTCAGATCGAAATCCTTCTTTCTCGAGTCGAACAACTTGAATACAATTCTTCTTCCACTCTATTCACTATCAAAGAGAGAGAGAATATCCCATTTTCGGTATGGACTAAGGGTTTATATACCCTTAGCAGTGATCCCGAGGTGCCATGTGTTGTCTTTCCATGGGTAAGCCCAAGTCAAGTTGCCGAAGTAGTATGCTACCATAGGTCTAGGTAGGGTGGCGATTGGGCTCATTGTTAATCACTTCAAATAGGATATGGAAGTTAGTGTTAGAAGTGGTCGTTAATGTGTGGGATTCACATGGGTGTGTAGCCGAGGAGTGGATGCGAGAAGTTGCCCTCGAAGGGTTATTTGAGGATATTTGATGTCTCCAAAGGGTGGATGCTCAAAAGAGTGTGTCCGAGGAATGGAGGTATAGCACTTCTCAAATCTTTTGTAAAGAAAAAAAAATAGAGGCAAATAAAGAGAAATGAAAAAAAAACTGTTGATATCAATGGAAAAAAGGGAAAGTTCAAAGAAAATAAAAACAATTAAATTGCTCAAAAGAAAAAATATAGGGATTAGAGGTACAATTTGACCTAAAAATTTCGTTTGAAATGGTGATTTAACTAAACTTGTTCATGAATTGGTTACCTGCCCAAGCTTGAAAGTCTACTTAAAATTTAGGAGAGTTTGGAAAAAAATTAGGTCTTAAAATGGACTTGGGAAAAAAACTAGGCTCATTCAAAATATAGGCTAGACTCATACTCGGGCTCAAGCATTCAAGACCAAAGTCTAGCTCGTTTTCTATGTTTTAATGTATTATGTTATTTATATCTATTATACAATTTATACCAAATAAAATCTAAATTTATAGTAATATATAATACTATAATGTAAACATTAAAAAAATACCTTTAAGATGCTTATATATAATTTTTAATAAATTAAAAACATATAAAATTATTAAATATTAAATTAAAAATATTTTAAAAATTCAAAAAAATAATATGGGCAAGATTAAAATAGATTTGGGTTAACCATTTACAAATATGGACGAGTTTAGGCAAAAATTTAACTCATATTTTGGTCAGGCCAAGCTTAGGTATGTATAAAATATGTTATATCATAATTAAATTCGACCCAACTTGTGAACACTTACCAGATCAGCTTCTCGTTACATCACTAATGACTCAATTACCAAAAATGATACAAAATGAATAACGTTAATGATCATTTCGTAACAAATTAAAGTTCGGTGACTAAAACATAATTTAAAACATATATAAATGACTATTTCTTTAGTTTACCCTTTTTGAAAATTTATTTTCTCTTTTAAGCCTAAAACCCTAATTTGCAAATATTATATAAAGCTTGTCACGGTCCTATGTTATTTCCATTTGAAAACCCAGGGTTTCTTCCATAGCCGCCCCTGGTTTGTCTCTTCTTCTCTTTCATCTCCTTTGCTTAAACTTTCGTTTTCCTCCATTGGTTTTTTAGTTATAACTTAATTGTTGTTTTTCTTTACAGAAATTTAAAAAAGAGAGAGAGAATGAAGGTTGTTGCTGCATATTTGTTGGCTGTTTTGGGGGGCAACACTTCCCCTTCAGCTGATGATCTTAAGGCCATTCTTGGCTCTGGTAAACTATATTACCTTCTTCTTCTTTTTTTTACTTCTGATTTGACTGCTATGTTTCCTTTTAACTGTTTCAATCTCTGCACTTGGTAATCCATTTGTTTGTAAATTGTATTTGTACCTTTTTTCATAGGTTTGATCCAAAAGTTTAGATTTCTTGTGTTGTAACTTGTTTTTTGGTGAAAATCACTTTGATTATGAGGTGGGTTTGGTATAAAAATATAAACTTTGCACTGTCTTTGTGTATTGGTTTGAGATTTCACATCTATATTGAACCCTTTAATTCAAAACATGTTTGATTTAGAGAAATGTACGATGAATGAGTACTAGAATGCAATTTGCTACTTCTATATAATTCAATATGGTAGTCTTTTTCGGTTCATAAATAAATTTGAAGTTGGTGAACTCAATAATCTTATACTAATTTATATGCTAATGGGGTTATTACATTAATGGGATTGAATTGACCTTTACAAAAGTGCTCAAATGAAGGTCAAATCTTTCAAAATGGTCAAGTGAAAAGTCAAACCTTTTCGAAAGCCCTCAAATAAGGGGTTTTCAAATGTCCTATATCAGTTTTCAAATTATGTTTTAACTGTTTTCTTTTCTGTTTTAATCAATATTTGATTTAGCTGTTAGCTGAATTGCGTGAAAAGCCCTTATATGACCATTTTGAAAGGTTTGACCCTTATGCGAGCAATCCTTAAAGGTTGAGTCTCGATTTGAGCATTTAACCATTTCTGATTTAGCTGTTTCCGATAACAAAGATGTAGAGTGAATTTCATTGCTTATCTATGTTTCTTTTTTGTCCATCAAACAAAGATATGACAATTCTGTATATAGACAATGTTTCAAAAGATTTACATATGTGATTTTGTTTACAGTCGGAGCTGAAGCTGAAGATGAAAGGATTCAACTTCTTTTATCTGCGGTCAAGGGCAAAGATATAACAGAGCTTATTGCATCCGGGAGGGAAAAGCTTGCTTCCGTTCCATCTGGTGGTGGTGGTGTTGCTGTTGCAGCTGCTGCTCCTGGTGCTGGTGCCGCTGCTGCTCCAGCTGCAGCCGAGGCTAAAAAAGAAGAGAAAGTTGAGGAGAAAGAAGAATCCGATGATGTAATAACACTCCTAACCTCAATTACATGTTTTGTTCAATTAACTTCTGTTCTAATTAACTTTTGTTTTGTTCAATTTCTTGCAGGATATGGGATTCAGTCTCTTTGATTAAAGAGTTGGTTTTTTGCAGAAATTCTCTTCTTTTTTTTTCAAATTTAAGGCTAGTTTAGATTCTAAAATTTCGTTATTTTCGTTGTCGATTTGGGGATTCGATGAACAATGGCATATGTTTTTGCTTAAACTTAATGTTGCAATGAATTTTCCGTAGTCTATTATGATGATTTTCTTGAATCTCATGTCAATTTTTTTGCGAGTCTTTTTCAGATATATATTGGGATGAACAAATATGCTACAATATTCATTGATATGTCCCAACTTATAAAAGGTTTTTCATATTTATTTGGTGATCAAATTTGTTCATATTCATGGTCTAATATGTCCAACACAGAAACAGTAATGTTTGGATGATATGTAGTGTTGGAAAATTCTACAGGTTGTGTTTCTTAATATTTATATTATTTTTAATCTAATATTTAATAATTTAATATTATAATATTATATATTATTATAGATTTAATTTGTGTTATAAATTACAAAATATGTGAAAATAACTTAAAATATTAGAAACTTAAATCTCCCTCACTTGTAGATATTTATCATTCAATGAATGACTGAAAAATAATTTACGGATTTAATTATAATTTTTTTTACTTTCAAGATAAGCAAAGTAGTTATTTCTCATTCAATAAATGACTGAAAAATGATTCACGGATTCAATTATACTTAGTAAAGTCGTTCTCCTCTGATTCAGTCTTTCTTCTTTTTTTAAGTTTTCAGTAAAAGATTCCGTGGCTAGGGAACTATACTAGTGACCTACCTAATTTTATTGTAAAAATTATCGGGATTAATGATTGGACTATGCATATTGCAAATACTTTTCCTTAGATAAAGGAGGAGATTACTCGATCTATTTCCGTATCGCTCATGATCTATATAATAACTGAGGCTTTCATTTCAAAATAGGATTCATTTTAAACGAACAAAGGATTTAATATTTTTGTCAAAACCTTTTTAAATTTCAGATGAGCCTTCAAGTTTAGATAAATAATTTAATCCTTAAACATGTGTAAATTAGAAAAATTGTAGACATTAAAGTTGCAACAAGCACTAGGCCAAGAAAATGCCATATTTAATCATATAGTTTCATCTATTAGTACAATTAAATTATTTACACTAGTTCCTTTAAATAATTCTAATGTAAAAGATAACTAACCAATCAATCTAATTTATTAATAATAGTAGTGATGTAATATAATCTAATTTCTAATTTATTAATAATAGAAATGTAATGCGATAAAATTAAAATTTTATGACCTGATTGAAAGTTCATGATGGAGAATATAAATGATCCATATCAATCACAATTCAAAAGAAAACAAAGCAAACAGTATAGTTATGAGCTCAATCCAAAGGAAACCAAAAGCCAGTTGTGTTGGAACAGCATGGCAGGTGTGTGAATCATCAGATCTTACAGGCAAAAGAAAGACCTTCATGTTTCACAGCTTCCAAACTCTGAACTGAAGGCTGAAGCTTAGCGACCTTTGCAATAGCTTGGTTTTCTTCGGCAGTGCCGCCTTCTAAGAAAGCTCCAACCACCTTCCCATCTTTGATCCAGTAAGATCCGAACTTCGCCTTTTGTGATTTCGGGTTGCTGTCTCCGAAAAGTACTGTATCTCCTACATTGTCACCATAGAATTGCCATGATAGATCGAAGGAACGTGAATAGAAGTACGGTAGGTAGTCATATTCGTCAACTGATTTCCCTTCCTCACTTGCCTTGATAGCCTGCAAAAATGGCCGGAAAAGTAACATTTAGACGATATTTAAGTATAAAAGATCAGGTCATAAAAATGGATGAATTAAGTGAGAAAACACACCTTAACTGCCTGTTCAGCTGATTTCCGGGCATGGTCAACGTGTTCCACCCTTCTCAGTTCATTGTATAACTTCAGAGGAAAAGTGGCTAGATCACCCACAGCATATACATTAGGAACACTTGTTTTGAAAAAAGCATCAGTCTGCAATCAAACAACAATGTCAGCAAACCAAAAAGGCATTTGAGATCATGTCATTGATGAAACCAACCTTTATTCCACCCTTTTCCTCTTCAACCTGTCCTTTAAATAGTGTTGTGAGAGGCCTTCCACCAACACCGACAACAACGATGTCAGCTTCTAGAGCTCTGCCGTCCTTAAGTTTAACTTCCTTCACCTGAAAAGTGAGCAAAACGTATAGGCTTTAAAATGGTTTCAGATTTTTGGTCCCATTAAAGATTACTGAAAGATGAGTTCTTACCTCTCCAATGGAATCGGAGGTGAATCCAACTGCAACTGTTCCCTTTATAATTTTGACCCCTTTATTAGCATAATACTCCTCGTAGAACGCAGCAATGTCCGGAGTGAAAAGCCGGGGCACTATAAGAACAATCTTCCAGTTAGAAATTCTCTAGAAACCAGATTAGTATCTTGAAAGGCCGGCAGTAGAAAATTTACTTACTGCACCAAGGCTCGGGGTACACCATGGTGACATCAAAATTGTTGATTTTCATCACTGCAGCAAGCTCAAGACCAATATAGCCTCCTCCAACAATAACAGCCTTGCCATTCTTCTTTGCTTTGATTGCTTCCAGCAACTTATCAGCATCATCAATTTCTCTCAGGTAAAAGATGTTTTTGGCATCAGCTCCTTCCACGCCAAAATCTGTCAACCTTATAACCTAAAAGAATAATGTGTCAAACTATGCAAGGTTTTACGGCAGACAAGACAAGGAATGCATTCCGTTGATTAGAAACTGTAACTCACTGTGGAACCAGTTGCAATGATCAAAATTTGATATTTGAATGTTTCTCCAGCTGCGCTTACTACAGTCTTGGCAGGAAGATCTGCTTTCACTATTTCAGTGCTAAGGATCAACTGAATCCCTGAAAATATCAGAACATGAAGTATATAATTAGGCCATTACCAAATTTCAATTAAATCCCCCGTAAACAGATCCATTATCTATTATTTCAGCAATTTTCAAATTTCACATTGCGAACCTTTTTCCTTGTACCACTCAGGAAGCAATCTCTCTCCACCACTTCCAACACAGACATGGAAACCAGGAAGTCTTGCAGCTCCTGCAAAGAACAAATCACCGCATCGATCCAGGAAACAAACCAGATGGCTAACAAAATGATGTGGCAACTAACAGCATAGTTACAACACAGCATTTATAGAAGTTTAGAATTTATTTCAATTTTGCAAATTAGAATATAAAATGCATATTAGGCTTACCCTCAGGGAAGAGATACGCCTTACTCAGAGCAGGACGTTCATATGGAGCAACCTACATGTATAAGAAAGCAAAGGAACAGGTAATATGCAATATAAATTTATCCCTTCAAGGGATCAACAAAAAACAATACTAGCAGCTAAAATGAGTGCTTTAATGGGAACTGTTGTTGGCCTCTAATACATTGAATTCAGCTTTGACAACATCAGATAGATTATAGGAGTAAAGACAGCAGAATGAGAGATTTTCAAAAGTTAAACAGTGTGCCAAGAAGTGAAACTAAATGATAGAAACTGTTGCTTTTTCTAAGCTCAATTGACAACAAAAATGAAACAATTGCTCATAATGATAATAGAATAATGCATGTAGTCATCCAAAACGTATACATTGCTAGTTAATAGATCAGGCAATCTGTAGGTAAAGCTACGATAGAAAAACAAATGCTAAGCATACCGCTTCCTTGGAAATAATGGCTAGCTCACCAGGCTGAACTCCCTGCTTGGCAAACTCCCTCGCGGCATACCCCTATTGTCCGAAGAGGAGATTGTTAGTAACAAGGAAGCAAAGGTTAAACAAATCGGAAACATGCTTGATCGAAACTTTGAAAAACAAAGATTTTCAGGAAACTTCAATTCAGCTACCGTATAAGCTTCAACCGGTCAGCAATTTATATTCATCCAGTGACTATCTAATAACAACTAACCTAAGACTTCAATTTTACATCCAATTCTTGTTTCTTTCTTTTTTTGTTCCGTTAATACTTGTTTTTTCCTTTTTCATTTTCACAGCAACGCTAGATCCGTATGCCTTTAATATTGTATTAACCGATAAATGATAACATACTGAAAACAACAATTTCAAAATTCAAAATTAAAAAAAAAAAAAAAGCGAAGGCATCGATAAACATCATAAACTCGAACAAGAAATGATAACAAAAAGAAAGAATTGGAAGCCATAAGCGAGGAATTGAACGGTTGAACTTACGGCAGCGACACCACCACCGAGGATGACGTACTTGAAACTCTTCTCCGCCATTGATAAATCTCAAACCTTAGCTTGACTGCTCACTGAGTTTTTATTTTTTATTTTTTTATAATTAATCGATTTTTTTAAAGGAATTGGTAGGGTACTCATTGGCTGACCCATGGTTTGGCCACTTGGCATAAACAGTGCCGTATGTTCCGTTACTGCAACGGCTTCCTTCTTTGATTTTTTTTTTCTATTATTTTTTTTTGGTTGAATTAAAATAAAACCAAATTCAAAAATGATGTCTAAGTTTGAATTTTGAGAACCTTCTAGTTAAGTATCAAATTATCACTATCATTCCCGACGTGTAATTATTCAAGTTCGAAAAAGCTCGAGTTTAAGATATGTTTAATTCAAAATTAGAAAAAATTCAGATTTTATAATTAATTAACCATGATAAACGTTAATAGTTAATACAATTTTATGGTATATAAATAAATAATAATATTTTTGAAAATATATTCATAAGCATGCATATATATATTTAAATAATAATAAATTATATTTTTTATGTTAAATTTTAAAGTGAAATGTTTTTTAAAAACATTAATTTAATATAAAATATTTTTAATACAATAATTATATATGTATAATAAATATATAAGATTAAAAATTATTAAAATCTATCAAATTAAACTTTAGTGATAATATAATAATATATTATATAATTATTATTGAAACCAATTATATGACCTTAAACCAATATACTAAATTAGTATATTACTAATACATATATAACTATTATTATAATATAGATTATAATAAAATATATAATTTTACATGATATTATAATGTTTAATCATCGATGTATATATACATAAATTATAAATATATTATATAGTAGGGGGCTAACATTTTTCTGGTACAAATGACAGTCAATCAATGGCGATTATAAATTCAGAGAAATTCCTAAATAGCAGAAATGGATAATGCATTCAAGTCTCCATGTAATAGCGCTGGAGCTGAGTCTGGGGATTTTTCAAATTTCTGTAAACTATTAAGGTTATGATCAGCTAGTTTAGCTATGTGGTCAACAATTTTGTTGTGGTCTCTAGGAATATGTCGAATTCACACACTCCACTTGCGTTTTATGATCTGATCAATTAGTCGCAACTTTGTCATTCTATTAACAACAATCCCTCCAACCAGAATCGATTCAACTACCATCGCATTGTCACATTCCAGATCCAAATTTCTATAGCCAACTTCCCATGCAATTTGAAGTCCTTCCAAAATAGTTCTAGCTTCAACTTTAAAAATTCTCTCCTTCCCGATTCTCATTGTGAAGCCATGGAACCAGTTTGCATATTTCAACTAGTATAATAATAAACAATAATATATATAATAAGTAATATATAATGTATTACTATTATATATAACTATTATTATGATATAGATTATAATAAAAGATATAGTATTAATGTTTAATCATCTATGCATGTATATATAAACTATTAATCTATGATATAGCATTATATAATATAGTAGGAGGGCTAACTTTCAAATGTTCGAAAAATGTAGGGACTTAAAACATATTTCAACTAGTATAATAATAAACAATAATATATAATGTACTACTACTATATATATAACTATCATTATATTATAGATTATAATAAAAGATGTAATATTATAATGTTTAATCATTAATGCATATATATAAACTATTAATATATTATATAGTATATGATATGATATAACAGTATATTATATAGTAGGAGTGTTAACTTTCAAATGTATGAAAAATATAGGGACATAGAGCACAAACAATAATATATATAATTAGAATAAAATATATAGTATTACATGATATTATAATGTTTAATTATTGATGTATATATATAAACTATTAATATATGATATGAAATGATATGATATAACATTATAGTAGAAGGGCTAACTTCCAAATGTACAAAAAGTCTAGGGACTTAGAGCATATTTCAGTCAGTATAATAATAAACAATAATATATGATAATAATCAACATAAAATGTACCGCTAGTAGATTATAGAATATAATAAAAGATATAGTATTACATAATATTGTAATGTTTAATCATTGATGCATGTATATAAACTATCAATATATTATATACCATATGATTTGATATAGCATTATATAATATAGTAGGAGAGCTAACTTTCAAATGTAGAAAAAAATATAGGGAATTAGGGCATATTTCTATCAGTATAACAAAATGATATATGATCATAATTAATATATTATGTATTACTCTATTATTATAGTATGTGATATAGTATTATATAATGAATAATATATTTTATAATTATTAATATAATAACTACTATTATACTATAGGTTATAATAAAAGATATAGCATCAATAGTTATGTGTAATTTAGTTTATTAAAATACATATTTATAATTATAACTAACAATACATAAAATATAACTAAAAATTTAATATCTTAATATAATATCTTTTAAAGAAAATAGATGTTGAATTGGGCTTTAACTTTTACAAATTGTATTTGGATTTTGAGTTTAATTTCTTTTTTATTTTGGACTTGAGATTTAAGCTATAATTAGTTTATTTTGAGTTTGGGTAATAATAAGTATATTATTTGGGTATGGACTTAATATAATATATTTAGATTTTAGAATAAATGTTTTAGAATACGAGTATTAGGTTTATAAATTTAATAAGAAAGATAAAAAAAATTATCCAGTTGTCAATATAATATAATAATGAACAACGAAAGATACTTTCGTTAATTCATATAATATTATAAAATAATAAATTTTACATACAATAAGCGCTTTAATTATTTTATATAAAATAACCTTATTAAAAATATATAATTTATGCGTTTTATAAGGTGAATTTGAACTGTGTTGTCATCGTATAAAAGTAAAGTAAATTATTAAATTCAAAATAGTGCTACCTAAAAACCCCAAGTCTCTTATCTATAGAGAAACGACAAGATGGTGAAAAGACGAAAGAAAAGAAACCCTCGGAAGTAGTGTGACTATTGACTACTCAAATGATGCTTATATCACAAGAAAGCAATTATGTCATTAAAGGTACAGTTTCTAAATTTCAAATAAGTTGTGCAAATAATCATTATATCTTGCCATCAATATATCAAACGACATTAGTCTCTACCATTACTAATGAGACACCACCCTGTCGCCATAGGATTATAGTTTTAGCGGAGCTCACATTATAAACTCCCTTTCGACGAAAAGGGACAATTTTTTTACCCCTGCACCAGGGTATTGTTTGCATCACAAAGAAAGAGCCTACGTTGTTACAAATGTTTTGCAGGTAATATCAAAACGCAACATAGTGACACCATCGCCATAGATCCATCAAGGACAATAATTACATTGGGTCTAATTTCATTCAATTATCCTAACTTCACAAGCTCACCAATGCCTCAAGAAAGTCACATTTGGCCTATTCCCCAGCTCACCAACTCTAAAGAATATCAATATCATACTGCAAAAGAACATAAACCACATGGAGTCATGTTCACGAGGGTTGCTCATTCTAAGAGAGAAACAATTGCTCATTCTAAGAGAGAAACACTCTTCCATTTTTAAATAAAATAAAAATGTTACTTTTTATTTAAAAATGAGAGTAAACTATCTTAGTGATCACCCAACTTTTGGATAGGTTCTATTTTTGGTCTGCTTTTTTCTAATTGCACTATTGCTACATGTGGCCTTTGTCTAATCAAAAGCCAAAGGCAAATGAATATATATGAAGAGAGGGCGAGAGAGAATTTGATGACTTTTGGATTAGATGAAGACTAGGCAAGGCATATATAACAATTCAAATCCTAAGTAATGGTGCAATCAGGAGAAGTAAACTAAAAAGACAAAGGCAAAGCTGTTGCAGTTTCATTAGAATATACAAATCCTGAGTTCAAATTCCCACAATAAGATTTTCACTCTGAACCTACTCACGGAAACACCCATCATGTAGTGATACGATGAAACTATTATTTTGACTTCATTTTCATATTTTAAAAATGCACAGAGACTTAATCTTTGAGTAGAGAAAATAATACAATATGAAAACTTTCATGAATTGGAAAACCTTGAAAATTTATTTTTTGCCTTGGTTTTTATGAATTGGACATGTCATCATGTGGTGCCCCAAACCTAACCGGGACAATTCGACCTGAATTCGGAACATCACATTAGTCACCGAAGTGACCCAGAACTTCACAAGATATTTTCGCATGCAATTAATTATTCATTTTATTTTTCAATCAATGGAAAAAGTCTCACATATGCATTCAACTCATATATAGACAAAAATAAACAATTCAAAACCTAGTTTCATGCTTTTTCTAACAAAATTTACTTAAACGAGGCATAAGGGCAAAAATGTCATTTCATGTGCAATTTACGTGACCACACTTGTAACATCGATTTAAAGGCACATTTTGATTCCAAAATGTTTTTAGAAACATTTTGTAAAGAATCAGTTTAATCCGATTAGCAATTCTTAGTTAATCTTAAAAACAAGTATCTTAGAGACTAAATCAAAATATTGAAAAAAATATTAAAAATAATCAAATTACAAAATTATAAGTAGGTTTATGAAATTAAACATCTAGTACTCTAGCATGTGAATTTTCAAAGCATTTCGTAAACGTTTTGGACTCCAATTACACTACCAAAATCTAAGGACTAAATTGCAAAATTGTAAAAATATGCCCTAGACAAGCTAGGCTTCACGTCGAGATGACGCGATACAGCTTGTCGGGACGAACCCTAGAAGGGGTCCCTCATCGTGACAATACGACAAGGGTAGTCACGACGTCGATCTCACATCGAGACGTCATCCGAACGATGTTGGGACGACGAATGTAGTTTCAGCCCGAAACTTAAAATTTTCAAGTTTAAACACTACCACACCTACTGTTAGAGTTGTATGACTCGAGTCCCACCACTTGTTAAAGAAATAAAATACAGTGATAAAATAAAGGGATCTGTGGGAAAACTACACTTCTTCTATTTGACATTGATTAGAATAATGTTTTTCAACCTTTAAATAGATGTAGTTGAAACTCCTCTTGTATCATTTAGATTTTAACAATAGTGAATTTCTCCTCCTCTACCTATGTTTTTTTTTTCCGGAAGGGGTTCTACGTAAAATTTATGTGTTTTATTTTTCCTTTTCTTATTGTTTTGCGATCGTTCTTGTACAAGCCCAAATTTTTCCGGGGCCCATTAACCCAAAATACCCCAGCCTAACAAGCTAAAATTAAACCCAAAAACAACAGACTCAAAATGGCCCAATAATAAAAAAACCCTAACAGCCCAAAATGGCCCAAACCTAGACTATTTTCAGCAAAGAAAAGAAAGAAAAAACCCTAGGCGCCGTACCTAGGGCCTTCAGGACTCTTCTGCCGCACATCCCATCAGCCACCCCCACCTGCCCCTGACCCGCGCCGCACGTCTCCATCAATGCCTGCAAACACGAAAAGAAACAGAGACAAAAAATAGAAAAAGCAATATCGACAATAGGTCTTTTGATTTTTCTTTATTTTTTTTCTCTTTGGCTATATAAAAGCCAAGCACAGATCTGAAAAGGGGGGGCTTCATCACTGTAATGGTGGATTTTTGTAACAAAAAACAGATATTAAACAAAAAAAATAAAAAAAAAAAAGATTCAAGGTGATTTCCAAGTTTTTTTTATCTTTTCTTTTTTTTTCATCATTGTTTTTATTTTTATTTTTATTTAGCAAAAATATAAAAAGGGTCAGAAGAGGAGAAACTTACCGGAAGGAGGGCTTTAAAAGCCTGTTATCGCGCTTCGTCGGCCGTCGATTTGGTAGCGGTGTGGCGGATGTGCGAACGGCAGTGGGAGGCCAATTGTTGGAGGGCATTTGAGAGGGTGCTGTAGATTTTTTTAATGGGGGGAATAAATGAACATAAAAAATAAAAAAAAAGGGGACTTAAATGGAGAGCTGAAACGACATCGTTTTGGGTGGTTTCCCCATACGCAAAACGACGTCGTTTTGGGGAGGCCGACCCGTGACCCGACTCGTTTAGCAGAGGATCTGCGCATTTCAAGATCGAATGGGTTATTTGCGCTGCAGATCCCTCCGCTTTTACGCTCGGCTTCAATCCGGTCATTCTGTCCCTTTTTAGTATTTTCAATTTAACCCCATTTTTTCGCGTCTATTCCAATCTAGTCCTGCGCAAAATGATGCGTGTAAGGAATAGGGATATTGCGCGATCAATCCTCATTCTTTAAGCGCGCCTCTTTTCAGTCCTGCACCATTCCTTTGGTTTATTTACAGATTTAAACCCCGAAGTTTGTTTTAAAATTCAATTTGCCTTTTTTTGTTGACATTTCGGTTATTTCCCTTTTTTTTAATTAATAAATTTGTTACTATTGTCCCTTATTATTATTTACTCATTTATACTTTTTAGTTTTAGTTTTTGTTATATATATATGTGTGTGCATACCTTTGATTTATACATTAACATATGTATATTTTATATATGTTTCTATGATTTACACAAGTATCTATATAGATCTATACATATTTTTACTTCCACGGATATGCATATATACTTGTATGTATTTTTATTTTTACCATTTTTATATATATTCATATACATACTTTTATATTTTATAATTTATATGCTCATTTATATATTTGTATTTATATTTTCATATAATATATATACATACATACTTACATAAATTTTTACGTACATATATTTTTTCATATTTTCATAATTTTATGCACACACACGTATATATCTATACTTTTATAATTTTATTTATTTATTTATTTCATTTTTGATTTGAAGGAATACTTTAATTTTATTTGCTTGTTTACATTGTTATTTCATATGCTATTGATTTGTAATTTTTGTTTATCTTATTTTAATTGCTATTACTCGTGTTATTTTTACATCATCGTATTCAATATTGTTTTGTTGCGAGCATTAACATCGTGTTTTATTTCTACTATTTAGTGTTAGATTATTTTTATTCAACGCATAAATTATGATTTTTGAATAAACAAAATTTCGTATTTAGATTTGAAAAAGTCGTACCCTAACTTACTGGGTTTCGATTTTCACAATAAATCTAAATACGTAAATCTTTTCAAACTCAAGTTTTAAATGATCTCGGGAATAAAAAAGATTGTGTCCTAACTTACTGGTCGTGATCCCTTTTTTTAAATCCGAGATAGCTAAATACCTTTTAAATTTTCGGCATTCATTCGCGCATCGAGAATTCGAGACACTGTGTCCTAACTTACTGGATATGATTCTCTTCCTTGATTAACATGAGATATGCCTCATTTTCCAGAAAATTTTCAACATTATAATATAAGGATCGTATTTTTAAAATTTTTCAAAGTTTTCAATTTTTGACATTAAGACATTAACTAATCAACTAGGTACCAATTTTGGGCGTTACGAGGGTGCTAATCCTTCCTCGTACGTAATCGACCCCCGAACCTGTTTTTCTGAATTCGTGGACCAAAATCGTTGTTTTAATAAAATCAAACCGTTTATTAAAAACAACCACTTTTTGAGGTGATCCAATCACATCTCATTAAAAAGGATTGGTGGCGACTCCCGTTTCATTTTTCAAAACCCAAGTCGACCCTGTTTTGTCAAAAAAATGGTGTCAACAGTTCTATTGCCATTATCGACGTCTATTATAATAAACTGGTATCAGAGTTTTTGGGTTGCTTGTCTCAATCACAGTAATGGTGACAATGAAGTACAATATTCTGCTATTGGATCACAACACTATATTCACGTTGTGGCAGGTAATGATGCAGGCAGCTCTTGCGTAGATTGATTTAGAAGATGACCTGCTTGGGTTAGTTAAGATGCCTTCGACATTGACATTTGAAGAGAAGAAGTGTAAATATCAAAAAGATTTAACGCAATTACATCTGCATCTACGGAATAAAATTCTATAGGACATGTTGAAGGAGAATATCGTCACTGCATTATGGGCAAAGTTGGAGCAATTATGCATGTCAAAAACCCTAACTAGTAAGTTGTATCTGAAGCAACGTCTTTATTCTCATCATTTGGAAGAAAGTATGTCTGTGCTCGAACACTTAACTGTGTTTAAAGAAATCGTCTCAAACTTAGAGGCCATAGAGGTTCAGTATGATAAATAAGATTTAGGGTTAATTTTACTTTATTCATTACCCCCGTCTTATTCAACCTTTAGAGACACGATTTTGTATAGTCACGAATCTCTCAAAGTTGATGAAGTCCATGTTTCCTTAGCATCGTATGACAAGATAAAACATCTTGCGGCTAGATCTGACTCTCAGGAAGAGGGTCTCATTATCAAGTTTTGATAGTTTAATGATCTGATAGCGATATTTATTCTTCTTTTAGCTCAAGAAACTAACGAAGGTTCTAGCAACAAGGGAAAATGACCTGTTGTGTAAATTCTTATTAAAATTTCTAGTAAGTTCCTTCTTACTTCCATGTGTTGTGAATTTCATTGTTGTATATATATAGGGTGTAAGGTAAGTAATCTCTCTCAGAAACGTATGAACGAAGTTTCTCTCGGTGATTTTAATCTAGTATCATCAGTGTGAATACAATTAGTTTGTGTTATGGGGTAAATATCATCCTTCATGCTTAAGCCAGTACCATCAAAATGTGATACATAATAAGTGATATGCGAGATGTGATGATGAAGAAAGGGATTATGTTTGTGATGCCTTCGGTAGGGCAAAAGAAAGGGATTATGTTTGTGATGCCTTCGGTAGGGCAACTATATTACAAATCGGACTGGCAAATCACGAGAAAATATATTTGGCTAAACCGAAACGATATGAGGAGTTAAAATGGAGTATGCATAGGAAAATGACTGTCTGATCTGCTTTTGATTCTGAATTTTGGGTATGAGGCTGGCATAAGGATGGGTTATATGTGTCATGTTAAAATAGCGAATAGTATTCACCCATTTATCATGTAAGTGGGTGTATCGAGTTTTGTTTGTATTTTATGAACGTCGTTGGGCGTATTATGATCATACTATTTAGACTCTTCTGAAAAGTTTATCTTGAGTATTAAGGTGTATGACTTATATGTGCTATCTTTATCTTTGGAACTCACTAAGTTCGTATAAATTTATTCTGTTATCTTTTACTTCTTAGGCTTGTTGATTGAAATAAAGAATTCTGTTGAAGAGACTACGCTAGAGAATCGTTGATTGTGAGCCATCTGGTTTACTATTCTGTCAAGATAATGTTTTATGAGAAGCTTTACAAACTTTTAATGCTTGTATGTAGTCTAGTATCCCTCTTCTATGATTCCGCCTTTTTGAACATATACGCCAACTAGTTTTAAATGTTGTTTAAACTACCAATGATGTACCTTGAAACTATTGAATGAGAATAACTTGTCTTATGTTTTATACATATTTAAACTTGCAAATCATATAAACTCTGTCATTTGTTGTTTAAAAATGTTTTCCTAATTTATCATTAATTTGATTGTTTTGTCTTATTCCTAGGGTTCACGCCCAGTTCTTAAATATTTAATAAAATTTAACCATTATTTTTTAAATTTGTAAGTGTCCAGTTGTGGCATTTTCTACTCGGATTATGTGTTCGGGTCGAGTAGAGAGTGTTACATGTATCGTTGGTTTATCCTAGACTGGTAATCTCAATACGATGTCAGCTTGTGTGAGCAACCTTGATCATTGTCAACTTGTGTGAGCAAAACCATCCCGTGTATTCAAGTTTAATTTACTATAGTTCTCTCGGGCAAAACCTTAACCTAATGAAATGGGAAACATTAAAATGGTTTAGATACGAATTGAATCATAAATGTTTCTAATGTGAGTTGTTATATATATGATCTTTGTTACAAGTTCATTTTATGAAAGTTTACTAACTGATTGGTGGTATATGATGCTATGCATTAGCTATCTCAACATATGCCAAAGAATGCCAAATTGAATTGTTATTGTGTTAAATGTTTAGTTTATTAAATTATCGAGGTAAGTTCAGTAAATTTCATATGAACTTATTAAGTATTCAATATGCTTACCCCATTGTTTTCCCTTCCCTTATAGATTTCACCTTGAGGAACATGTCAAGCGAATCATTCAAAGCTCACACCATCCCCTTTTTGAATCAGTAGCTTTTTAATCGTTTAAAGTCCGGAATTGTGGCATGTACATAAGTGTTATGTATTTGTTAAGTTTTGAATGTTAGTCAGGGTTTGAAACCTATCTAATGCTTGATTTTGGCAATGTTAATACTTAGTTGAAATGGTTGGTTTTGGTAAATGTGTTTGAGTTATGTTCGATGATTTAAAATAGCATGTTTGAATATGGTTTGGCATAGACAAGAAGATGGAATTGAATAGCTAATTGATTGGATGAATGGTATGAAATTGAATAAGTTGAAATGGTATAATTTATGATAAATGGAACTTATATTGAATTGATCATATGGAAATGGTTAAATGGATTGTTTTGGTATGTGTTTGAAGTGGTTTGGTACAGGTGAAGCTAGCCAATTATGTTTAAAATGATAAGTTTGTGTGGAAGCTTTGAAATAGGTACCAAATGACTATTTACCAAAAATAAAGTCCTCGTGTTGACGAGCAATTTTCCTTATTTCAACGTCGACCGACAGTGAGTAACGTTGCGGCGTTGAGTGGCCTGAGGTCATGACGTGACCTGCTATTTTGGCGATGTCACGACGTCGACCCTAAAGTTTTAAAACTTTACATTTTGGTCCTATTTTGAGCTCGGGTCAATAAAAGAGCTTTTGTAAGCTCGATTAAGTCTCAAATTTGATTGTGTAACTTAATGTAAATGTGTTTAACACTTAATTGCATCTTTGAATAAATTTTTAATATATAATTGACGGTAGTTACTCCGGCAATGAATGTGACATCCTGTAGCTTGGATCCGATGATCGGGTCAAGTGAGGGGGCTTACAATTAAGTATTTAACGGTGGGTGCCTAAAATTTTAAATTTTGAAAACATTGGTGATGAAATTGAAAGTTTTTTTTAAGTTGGATGACCAAAATAGAACCTACTCAAAAGTTAGGTGACCACCAGATAATTTACCCTAAAAATAAGTCAACCGTAATCACAAATAATACACGTCAAAAGAATTATAACCCTAATCAAAATCATTAAAATGCATAGAACTGAACTAAAATACGTCCAAATTTAAATTAGAAAAAATTTGGACAATGTCTATTTATTGTGTGACTTAAATCATAATAAATTCTGGAAGAACCTAATCATGCTGTTCATGAATTTTTAAGCTCATACTTATAATGGACATAGAAGCAATGTAAAGGAGTGAAAGTTTGACACTTACCATATCATAATTCAATTGTGAGGAGTCCATAAGTTAAATTAGATTGAATTCATTTTCCCGACCTAACCCAGAATATGAATAAAAAATTATCGAAGTGACTCATATTCATAAATAATTAACCTTAATTTATTTAAGCTCGCATGTATTATTTATTAATTTTTTTAATGTTTAGTAATTTTATATGTCTTTTCTTTTATTAAAATTTTAAATATAATAAAACTTAACTTGTTTTTAATATTTATATTATAATATTTTATAAATAATTTTCAATCATAGACATTTATAAAATAAAAAAAAGGGTGGGTCAAACAAAAAAAATAGCTTGGACTGTGTATATTGTTAGTCAAGTTATTCCTATATTTTAAATGAATCTAAATTTTAGGACCGATAAAAAAATATAAAAACCGAAAATCAATTTAAAATATGATATTTGGATAATTTTTAGAATATAAATTAAAAAAATTACTATTATCCAAACCAAACTGAATTTTTTTACTAAGAAACCATTAATCATTCAACCAAAAAGGCACGAACATATAAAAATCTAATTTGCTTTAACCTTTTGTTTGAAACCCCCATAGTAATTTCATCCCTCAACAAAAAGGGGAATGACAAAAAGCCATTTGATACCAAGAATTTGAGAGTATATGCTTTGAAGGATGATGACGAAAGAAGGATGGGGCCTTGATTATGACCTTTGTTGGCACTTGCCTCCTATTTTGGGGATCACAACCATGAATCTACCGCAGAGGATATTGCGTCGTTATCTAATTCAACCTCATTTCCAATAGAATCCTTCTTATATGCCCTCATGATATTTTCTTTAGTGAGATATTCTATTCGTTTCTTATAATAGTTTCGATTCAAATCAAGTTAATCTTTTAAACGAAAGATAAGTTGATAAAAGTATCGTAAATGCCTTTTTATTAAAACTTAGATTATGGTTTGCCTCCTTACTAAAAAAAATAGATAAATTATTTCATATATATTAGATTAAAGATTAATCTGGTCATTCTATTAAAAATTCAATCTAATTCTATCGTTAAAATTTGGTTCATGTACATCAGTATGAGATACAAGTAGTATGCTACGTGCCACTTTTTGGTTATCTCATTAACCATGCCAGTTTTTAACAATAAACATAGATGAAATTTTTAACAAAAATAATCAATTTACACTTTGATCTAATATATAAAAATTAATTTATCTATTTTTTAAATTGAGAGAACAAAATCGCCCT
Organism: Gossypium hirsutum; assembly: GCF_007990345.1. Lineage (NCBI taxonomy): Eukaryota > Viridiplantae > Streptophyta > Magnoliopsida > Malvales > Malvaceae > Gossypium > Gossypium hirsutum. The sequence continues at coordinate 62,706,194 of NC_053437.1, forward strand.
CCAAATAAGTTCTATCATAAATATTTTTCATCCACAAAACCCAAATTTAAAACTTATTCTACTTTTTAACCATTGACCTAGAAGTAAAAGTATTCATGGGTCGGATCGGGTCGAGTTTGAGCCGGACCTAAGCACCATATTAACATATTTTATGTTTGCATAAACCCAACCTAACCTAAAATATGAGTTGGACTGAGTAACTCGATCCATGAACAAATCTATCTAAAAGTATTGATGTCCTTGTGCTGCTCTTTGGTATTTATATGGTTTTATCAAATGAAAAATATCTTCCACAGTTGTTGAGCAACGGTTGCACTTCTGCTATATGCCAAGCATTGCAGGAGCCACTGGGATACATAAAAATCAAATATCATTTCATCATAAAAAATTTAGTTCAACAATCACTGAACCCAAAATTTTTATGTAAAATTCTAACAACACATACAAAATTATATTGATTAATATAATCAAATAAAAGGGTAATTTTGTCTTAAAATTTATACTTCGTCTATCATCTTAGATAATTTAAGAAAGAGATTGTAATGAGATTACATCGTAATGTGAGATTACAGAATGATCAAAATATTGATAATCCATACATCGTAATCTCCTTATAGAACATAACATTACATTTGGCCAACCAAATGTTCCTTAAGATATTTTCATTCTATACCATTTCATTCATGGTTTTTTCTTCAAATAAAATTAAAATCTTTTTCCATCGATAAGATCCTTGACTTCCTCACTTTCTCTCGATTAAGTCCGTCTATCTCATCATCATCGTCACTTTTGTAAGCTTTAATATCTACTTCAACTTCTCCACATTAATCTAAATTTGTAGAATTTTTTAGGTTTAGGATCAAATTGATAGAATTTGTAAATATCAAGAGCTAAATTTGTCATTAAGCCAATAAAAAATTTAGGCTTAAGGGTGTAAAAAGCCTTCAAACTTTTTCAAAAAAAAGTAATTAAGCCCCTACTTTTTTTTTTGCATTCATTTGGGTACTTGAACTTTCAAAATATTTTGAAGCCCTCAAACCTTTTCAAAAAAAGCAATTAAGCCCCTACTTTTTTTTCACTCAATTGGGTACTTGAACTTTCAAAATGCATCAAAAATACCCTCAAACTTTTTTCAAAAAAGTAGTTAAGCCATGCTTTTATTAAAAATTAGAAAAAAATTAAAATCAATAAAAGCTATAAATATTATTAAATTATAATAAAAAATTAAAATATTAAAAATTAGAAAATAATAAAAATAATAAAAAAATATATAAAAAATATAAAATAGATAGAAATATAAAAATATAAAATTTTATAAAGCCGTAAGAAAATTATACAAAATATAAAGAAATATAAATTTTGTAAAAAAAAATTATAAAAACTATCATACCAAAAGAAGCATTTTATAATTTTTCTATAACTTTTATTGATTTTTTTTATCATTTTTACCACATGTCATAGTGTGTTGCGACGCATGATAGATTTTAATTAAAAAAACTAGGGGTTATTAATTTTTTAATGATTTTTATAAAATTTTATTTTTTTACAATTTTTATAAAAAAATCTAATTTTTTATTAAAATTTAATAATTTTTCTAAAATTTAATAATTTTTATAATTTTTTCTAATTTTTGCTTTTTTGAAAATTTTTGAGGGTCATTTTAATGCATTTTGAAAGTTCAAGTATCCAATTGAGTGAAAAAAAAGTAGGGGCTTAATTATTTTTTTGAAGAAATTTGAGGGTCTTTTGATGTATTTTGAAACTTCAAGTGATCAATTGAGTAAAAAAAAAGAGGGGCTTAATTGATTTTTTATTAAAAAGTTTGAGGACTTTTATAACTTTAAACAAAAAGTTTACTTATTAAAATTAAAATTTAATTTTAAAAATTGGAGTGATTAAAACGAAAAAATTAGTAATTGTATGAATAAGTTTTTAAATAAAATAAAAGAAGAAAAATAGAAATAGTAGGTTCAAGCATTAGCGCCGTTCCTTCCTCATCTCTTGTGCTAAGCAAAATCCATGTGGCGGGGTCATCGATATTCAACTTCATTTCACTAAAATAAAAATGAAAATGGACGGTTGAGAATGAATTTTGGATGTCTTGCTTTTGCCAAATCTATCATTTTACACCTATCCCCGTGCATTTCTTCACATCACACGTAGCACCTTACAAATAAATAATATATATATATTTTTAATTTTGTTTTCCTTCACTCTCGTTCACGCTACTCTCGGTGTTTGTAGCTTCCAGTGGCGAGAATTTTTCTCTTCTTCTCTCCTTTTTCTTCTCTTTTTCTGGATCTGTCATTATTTTCTTGCTTTCCAAACAGAAAATAAATAAATAAAGTAAGTAATGGTTTACAGTGTGTCTGATTTACGATTACCTTGTTCGCCTTCAGTTTACAGCTTCAACCAGTCTAGTTTCAATGCCTCTCGTAGAAGTAGCAGTTTCTCTTTATTGTTGAAGAAGGATCTCTTTTCTCGTATTCTCTCTCTCTCTCTCTCTCTCTATACTTCTTATTGTTTTCATTTTTGGATTTATGATTCTGTTTATGTTTCCTATTATATATTTTTATGCAATTTTTTATTCAGAGCGGGATTTATTTATTTTTGTTTTTAACTTATTCGATGTAATATATAATCAATCTAATTTTATTTTTATTGGTTAGTTTGAGTCACGCGGGAAGGAAATGTATGCAAGTTCGATGTTGTATGCTTTATGAGATATAGAATTAAGGAAATTGTTTTAAATATTAGTTTATTAATAGTTAAATCTTCTTTGATTTAGCTAGTGATCCTGGTATGTTGTAAGCGTTAATATTGAATTAAAAGAGGTGAATTGATCAACATACTTCAAAATATTACTGCTAGGTTTTTTACTCTGTTTTTTAAAAAAAAAAAAAGAAGAAGTAATAGTTGCTAACGAGGGAAGCTTAGTTTAAAGTTGAAATTGGAATTTTAAGAAGGATGATTGCAGTGTGATGACCGAAATACTTCGGCAGAAAAAAAAGGCGCTTTTGCCAGTATAATTTTAGTATTGTCAAAAGAATGCCATGGAAGGTGACTGCTTTCATGATCATTTGATTTCCACTATGTAGAAAATTGATTTGATGCTTGCTTGTAGGGAAGATCTTTGTGCAAAAATCTTCTTATGATTCGGACTCGTCGCCCTTAACTGTTGCATCCAAGAAAGTGCTTGTTCCTGATGATCAGGGTGAGGGTGCTTCATCCTTGACAGATGAATTGGAAAGCCCTAGCAATATTTCAGATGATCCACAGGTTTTCCATTTTCTGAGAATAATGCACTGTATTTTTTTATGGAAATGTTTGATTTTAGTTTTACTGTGTGCAGTTGAACTTTCATGAGTTTATGATATAGGATTGAATTGAGAAATGGAAGTTTGAGATGGTGTTGATGTCAATCAAGCGTGTTGGTTCTCTGAAACAGTTCTGACTTGTTATCGAAAACTTGTGTTTCTAGAACTATCCCTTTTTTGGAAGAAAAATTATTGTAAATGACATAAAATGCTGCAGAATAACTGTCTATTCCAAATTAATTGTGATTTTGTTATAGGTAATTCATGATGTAGAAAGTGAAGAGATGGAAGATGATACGAAAATTGAGGTCGAAGAACAAGAATCTGCTCCTAAGGAGCTGTCTACCCCTTTAAACAGGAAAATAAGTACCGAGAAAAGTGAGGCAAAACCAAGAACCATTCCTCCTCCTGGTATAGGACAGAAAATATATGAAATAGATCCATCACTGTTGGATTTCCGTCAACATCTTGATTACCGGTAAGATCATCCTATACTTATATGTGTTTCGTGTCATAATTTGAGTTCAAATGTTGAGTCTCCTCTGGCCTTTATAAGATGGCTGTAGATTTCAGTTCTCTAGTTTGTTGGAATGTTTTTGCTATATTGTCTTTAGTTGCTTGCACACTGCGTTTTCCTATCTGTAGTGTGCCAGACTTGCTGCTGGTCTTTGGAGGTCCGTATTGGTATCTGGGTAGGAACTTGGCGAATACACTGTCTTTGCATGTCTCCTATTTGCAGTTAGCTACATGTGGTATATGAATATTTTTGCATTCTAACTACTGGGATGTCGACACTTATGGTCTTATGTTTATATGTTCATTTGAGCACCAACGTGAGGAATTATAGTTTGTGTTGGAATCTCTTTCCTAAAACATGTCTAACTTTCATGTGCCTAATTAACTTGCTTATTTTAGATGTCATCTGACTTGCCAGATTTATTTGAGGTTGTTTTCACTGCATAGTTCCCTGCTGCTTTATGTCTTGTAACATCAATTTTTTCCTCTTCCATTATGTTCTTATTTTGTCCGTCCTGTCCCGTCCTGTCTTTTATATATATAAATATTCTAAATTGAACAGGTTAAAAAATGTTATGATTTGATTACCTTGTACATTCTGTCAAATTACAGGTATGCACAATACAAGAGAATGCGTGAGGAAATTGACAAGTATGAAGGTGGTTTAGAAGTGTTTTCTCGCGGCTATGAGAAGCTTGGCTTCGTACGCAGGTTTGCATTCTTCCCATATCTGGTTGTTAGCATGGTTATATCTTTTGTAGTTGTAGTGTTGCATGTTTATTGCTGCTCCCATTGTTGCATGAATTTTTTTTTAACTCATTCTGGTTGAAATAAACAATTTTCATTAAATGAAATTAGTGTTGGAATATTCTTGTAATTAATATTTGTGTGGGAACAGTGCAAGTGATTTTCCAGAACTTTTATATGTTTAAAATTCAAGCAGATTAGTCCAATGTAAAAAAAAAAAATGAAGTTCCTTGATGCTCAATGAAGTGTGAAGCATATGATTCTTCAATGCAAGTAAAATTTGAGAAATTTTATCCAAGCCCTTAGAATTAGTCCCTTCTCTATTGTATCTTCATATATTTATTTATTTTTGTGGATGTCTTTCCTTGTTTACTTCATGGTTTCTTTGTATCACATTGCTAAATAGCTACCTTTTAACTTTAATCTTTAGTAAAAATGTTTTTCTCCGTTCATTTTTATGTCTTAGAAGTCATTTTCTGATATGTCGATGTTGCTTTTTCTGATTATAATCTCATCTGGCTTTCAGTGAGATGGGAATAACTTACAGGGAGTGGGCACCAGGAGCTAAGGTTTACTATGCATCATTTTAATATTTTGAGATTTTAACTGTAAATTTTATAAACTTCCATCCTATCAGAAAAGTATTTTTAACTTTTAGGTGTTCTGTCTTCTTCTCAATTGTCGTGATTATTGTATTGCATTTTCTTTTTCAGTCAGCAGCACTGATAGGAGATTTTAACAATTGGAACCCTAATGCTGATATTATGAACCGGGTATGTTATGCTTTCTTCTGTAAGAACAAATGTCACCTGTCCATTACTTATTAATTGATATTTTCCATGTCTCGATGAACTGTTCTACCGTTGATGGATTACTCGACAGAAAGTGTAGTAAAGAATCTGCTTTGTCATCTTTTCACGAGTCCATTATATCTTATGTCATGATCATGATGAAGTTAAAACTTAATTAAGCTTGATTTTTTCAAAATACTTAGCCTAATTTCAAATCTAAATGTAAATACTTCGCCTAATTAGGTAGAGTTGGTATAATTCGAAGCTCCAAATGGAAAAGTTAAGAAGATAAACCTTATCAAAGCTTTTGCAATGAAGTAAAAATTCTCAGTCTTGTCTATATCACAGTTAATTTTATCAGCAGATACTTGTATTTAAGGCATGCTGTCTAAGTTTTTGACTTACATTGACAGTGATCTCTTTTGTAATTTTACATTCTAACTCTATTTTCCATCTAGTGTTTAATTCTAAAAATATTATTATTATTTTAACAGAATGAATTTGGTGTCTGGGAGATCTTTTTGCCTAATAATGCTGATGGTTCACCAGCAATTCCCCATGGTTCTCGAGTGAAGGTAAATTACCTGCAGATAAATATCAATTTCGCTAAGGAAAGTTATTGCTTTTACATTCAAAAGACTACTTGTATATTATTCCTTCTTCCAGTTTTTCGATTCAGAGAAAAAAAAAACTATAAAATTGCAACTCTTCCCTTATACATCAACAATGTAATTATTTAACCTTTTAATCATGAACTGTGGACCAGGAACCTTTAAGTATGACTTGGTTTTCTACACTGATCCTATTGCATGTCTAATTAGCAGAAATCTCTATTGCATAAAAAATTGCAGTATATGATTTTAACATTGTTTTGTACTACAACCTTTACCAAAACCCACGCCACAAAGGTGTGCTACTAAATGATTTAAAAAAACAAAATTGGATTTTTTCTCCTTTTAAATCTAATAGAGAATATTTAATTGTAGGAATAGCTTGTAATATGATAAGGAAAACTTGCACTATAATGAGGAGAAAAATAGGACATTTCAGAAGGCTATCTTCTGAGTTTGATAGAAAATGAGTTCTACAATTTTAAAATAATTCCAAGTTCATATTAGTTTGAAGAGAGTGGCTTTTAGTATTGTAACATGAATGTCTGTTGAGGAACTAGTAATATGCTGTATAGATCGGTCACGGAAGGCAATATCATATTTAAATTGCAGCATTTTCTTTGAGGCTGGATTGTGACAACAACCTTCTCTAAACAAAATTGTTCAAGTTAGCTTAGCTCAAATCAAACTAATTCCCACCTAAAAGGAAGAGAGAGAGAAAAGACAAAGATGGAAAAATGAAGAACATTTTCTTTAACTGGTGGACTGTTATGATCATGTCAACCATCATTGATTGAAAGCTCCTTTCCATGTCTATTTTAACTTTTTGACTGAATAATTGTAGATTCGTATGGAAACTCCATCTGGGATTAAGGACTCCATTCCTGCTTGGATCAAGTTCTCAGTTCAAGCACCGGGTGAAATCCCATACAATGGAATATACTATGATCCGCCAGAAGAGGTATTTTTAGTGTTTGTTTGTTCTTTACATTTTGTTGGAAGCAGTAGAGGGCTATTCTTTGAACCATAAGCTTTTTAGATATTTGGAGTTTGTGTAAAATAGGAAGTACCACTAATGTTTGTGACAATCTTAAATGATTGCTTATATACATGGACAACAGCATGCATGCAGACAAATATAACTATATAAACACATATAGAATTTTTTATTCATCTTAGAATGAGTATATGAAGAGGTTGTTTCAATGAATCTCCTCCTTTATAACCTTGATGTTAAGACCAATTCCCTTGAAAAAAGGTTTTTAAGAAAACAATTTCAGTTGGTTCACTTTCATATATAAGTCAGTTTCTAATTCCATTCTTTCTCTTCCAGTTTAATTGCTGCATAGCACGATCAACTTAGTTCAGTCTGTTATACATGTCTCTTATCTTTTTGTTACTAATGATGTTGCTCTTGTGACAGGAAAAGTATGTATTCAAACACCCCCGGCCAAAAAGACCAAAATCACTTAGAATTTATGAGTCACATGTTGGAATGAGTAGCCCGGTATGCATCTCCCTTTACCTTGGCATGTAGCAAATTGTTAGTCAACTCTTCCACAAGTTCAGTTGCATATGGTTTTTTTAATTGTGGAGGATCATAAGTTCTATAAAATCTTCATTCAATGCTATAAAATGTGGGATCTTATTTTATATTCGATTTCTTTCTAGACTTGTTAGAATAAATCTTCCTCCTAGGCATTAGTACTGAAAGTAAAGCAGTAGTTTTTTAAGAAAATGCATTTTACAGGAAAGTCATCATAGTTTGTACTTAAATTATCAAATTTTCCTCGCAAATTGGAAAAGGAAGAAAGAAGAGAAACATTATAAACTTGCATTAAACATAGTAAAGAGTATCAAACATGGTAGCTGGCTCAAATGGCCTGTAAATTTCTAAATCAAAATGTTAGTACCATCCTGCATCCTGATGGCAGAGTGGCCTCTCTTAAAGAGAAGACCCATTAAATTAAGTTCGCAAAAATCTATGTAGGTGTGTATGGTATACTTTTGGTGCTCTTTGTTCAAATGAAATTAGGTTGTCCTTCCATTTGGATTGTACTGATTATGTATTTAGTAAATTTCTAAACCTGGTTGTTTTGAAAAGGCCAGAAATAATAGTATAGTGTGTTTTAATTGTTTTTACAGAAGAAGATTCTGACATCTAATCCTTATCCTTCGTTTAGGTAGTTCCATTCCATTGGTGGTTAAACGTTTGACTTTGCATCAATAAACATTTTAGCCTTATGTTCGGTCTCACTATGGATAATGGCATATGCATATAATATAAGACTAACATGCTTGTATAGAATATGACTAACATGCTAAAACTTAATGTTCATGCATTCTGTCATTCAAAGAAAAATTGTCCCACGAGCACCTTTGATCTTTATTTTCTTTGTTACAATTCTCTTAGTATTATCAACTCTCTGATGTAGGAGCCAATGATTAACACATACGCCAACTTTAGAGATGATGTTCTTCCCCGTATTAAAAGACTTGGCTACAATGCTGTTCAGATCATGGCTATTCAAGAGCACTCATATTATGCTAGCTTCGGGTATTACCTCCATCGTAATATTAACTCAAATCTATTTGTTGCTGTGTATGTTTGTAAGTTTGTAAACTTGTACTAACTGCTATGTGGCAGATATAAGTAGACACACTTTCTACTTATAACAAGTTGCATTTAATATTTTGCAGGTACCATGTGACAAACTTCTTTGCACCTAGCAGCCGCTTTGGAACCCCTGATGACCTCAAGTCACTGATAGATAAGGCTCATGAGTTGGGTATACTTGTTCTTATGGATATTGTGCACAGGTAATAATTAGATCTGCAGGAGAATATAATTTCTAGAAACATGCCCTTCAGCTATATTTGATGTTATACTTTTTGTGCAAACATTTTCCCTGATTGTTTTGTAAATAAAATGAAAACTTAAACTCTTCTGTGTTTGATGTTAGATTTTTTGTGCAAACAAAATTTCCTGGATTGTTTGTACGGGAAATGAGAACTTGAACTCTTATTCTTTTCCTGCTTTGGCTTTATGCTCGTTTTTCCAGTAGACTTGATGCAAATATGGCCATGAGAATTTAGGCTCTTATTGGTTGTCACTTTTACTTCTTCGTTTCTCTAGTTGATTTTTGCTTCCTAAAAGGTTGCTAAAAAATAAATCTAAAAGGGAGAAGCAAAGTCGTAATTGATTGAGAATATATAAATGACTAGAATACTATAAAATTTCTAGTATGATTGTTCACGACCAGCTTGTTGTGAAAGCATTTGTTTGCTATATCCCCTTTCATTTTTATTCTATGGTTAAATTAAGTTGCTAATTTTATTTTCTTATCTACCTGTGTATCTGAATGATGTTTTATGAATACAGCCATGCTTCCAATAATGTGTTAGATGGGCTGAACATGTTTGATGGAACTGATGGTCATTACTTCCACACGGGGTCAAGGGGTCACCACTCGGTGTGGGATTCTCGCCTTTTTAATTACGGAAGCTGGGAAGTATGTACTTCTACCTAAACATTTCTTAATGAATAGCTTGTTGAAAGATTTTGGCTTCCTCCCTTCCAGTTGTAAATATTATTTCTTAATTGTTGCTTTAGGTACTAAGGTATCTTCTTTCAAATGCAAGATGGTGGCTGGAGGAATATAAGTTTGATGGGTACAGATTTGATGGTGTGACTTCAATGATGTACATCCATCATGGGTTGCAGGTATTATATACGACTGAATTTGGAGATTCTCCAATTTTATGATGTTATATAATAAGTTATTCATATGCTCAGATGTTAATTGCCCAGTTTTGACAATTTTTTGAAACTGATGTTACATTTGGTTCTTGCAAGTAGTGAAGCATCATTCTTTATGTCTGTTTCTTAACAATTTTTTCTCGAGGACTAAATGGTCTCCATGTCCTGCTTAATATTTGTTTTCCTGAACTTTCTGTAGGTAGGATTTACTGGAAATTACAATGAGTACTTTGGATATGCGACTGATGTGGATGCTGTTGTTTATCTGATGCTGGTTAATGATATGATTCACGGGCTCTATCCTGAGGCTGTCACCATTGGTGAAGATGTATGTTCTATAAACTCCTCTAATGATCATCTTGAGCATCCCATGACTTATAAATTGTTATCAAGATGAGCAATTCTTTCAGGAGAATGTCAACGTCTTTTATCTTCATTGTTTTATTCATGCTATTGCAAATGCTATAGGTGAGTGGAATGCCTACATTCTGCATTCCTGTCCAAGATGGTGGTGTGGGATTTGATTACCGTCTTCACATGGCCATTGCTGATAAATGGATTGAGATTCTTAAGTGCGCATCTCTCCAATTTAGAACTTTTTACCTTGTGATGACCTTTAATTCACTGTCTTGTGAAATATTTGATAACTATATGTATGTTTTGCCATGTTATGTCATATAGAAAGAGAGACGAAGACTGGAAAATGGGTGAAATTGTTCACTCGCTAACCAACAGGAGGTGGATGGAAAAGTGTGTTGCTTATGCTGAAAGCCATGACCAAGCTCTAGTTGGCGACAAAACAATAGCATTCTGGTTGATGGATAAGGTTAAATATGTTCTTACTTACATTCATGCTGACTAGTATTACATGCTTAGAAAGCTAACTGGCTATCGGAAATGCTTTTTTAACAATTCTTTTATATGTAGCCATTAGAAGTTTGCAATTATATTGCCTTTTGCTAAGTTATAAATACAAAAAGATAGAGCCAAATTAGCTTTATAATCTTTAATATAATTAGTTTCAATTCCCTTTTGCAGGATATGTATGAGTTTATGGCTCTAGATAGACCAAGTACTGCACTTATAGATCGTGGCATTGCATTACACACAATGATTAGGCTCGTTACAATGGGACTAGGTGGAGAAGGATACTTGAATTTCATGGGAAATGAATTTGGACATCCCGGTAAGTGTCAACTGGTTTTGAATCTTCCCAACATCTCATTCTTAGTATAAACTGGTGGTTCTTGAATGTGTGCTAATTTCTCCGTTATTCTTTTCTTTAGAGTGGATTGATTTCCCAAGAGGTGACCAGCGTCTTCCTAATGGCGTAGTAATTCCTGGGAATGGTTACAGTTATGATAAATGTCGACGTAGATTTGATCTTGTAAATTTCCACTTCAATTCATATTTTGCTTGTGTTGTAATTTGTTGCAAGCTTGATAGTTATGCGATTTACTTTCATCTAAGGACTGGCAGCATTTTTACATTTTATTTTACTATCAACAAAGGGTATAGTTGATCCATACAGTGGTATGCGTATATGTCTCTGCTTTACCTGTGATTGTTCGCATGCCACCTCAAGGCATTGATATCTTTGGTTTTATGCAAACAGGGGGATGCCGACTATCTCAGGTATCGTGGGATGCAAGAATTTGATCAGGCTATGCAGCATGTTGAAGAGAAATATGGTGTAAGTATTGCTGGTGCTCACTGTTTTGCTGTTTTATACGTGCTAGCCTGTATGAATAGTCATTACACTCTACTTTCTGCTTATTTAGAAAAGTAAAAATGATGCATGGTTGACTTTTTTAATTCAGTTCATGACTTCCGAGCACACATATATATCGCGGAAGGATGAAAAAGATAGGGTGATTGTCTTTGAAAGAGGCAACCTGGTTTTCGTATTCAACTTCCACTGGAATAACAGCTATTTTGACTATCGTGTGGGGTGTGCAAAACCAGGAAAGTACAAGGTATAATGTTTTCTGGATTCATGCATGCGGAACTTGAAAGAATTTGCATATCTTTTGCTTTTCCACCGTACTCTTAATTATTCATATCCATGGATCATTGATTTTGTAATCTGGTTATTGATTCTTCAAATATAGTTTTGACAAAGTTAAGGTTGCTTGCCATGCAATGGTTAATATATGTTTTTATCACCTTCCAGATTGTTTTGGATTCAGATGATCCATTATTCGGAGGCTTCGGTAGGCTTGACCATAATGCCGAATACTTCAGTTTTGTAAGATATTTTTATTACTCTTCCTATATACCATTGCTTTTAACATTCACTCTAGGGCTTTCTAACATTAAAACCCGACGGATGCTTTTACAGGAAGGATGGTATGATGACCGGCCTCGGTCATTCATGGTGTATGCCCCAAACAGAACAGCAGTTGTTTACGCCCTAGTTGAAGATGAACCAAAAGTAGTCAACGATTTGGAACTTGTTGAAATTCCTGAAACTGTTAAACCAGCAGCAGCAGAACCTGTTAAAGAATCTGAACCTGATGAAGAATCAGAGCCTTTAGACAGCTAAACCTTTCTCGATGGCAGAATCTCGTGTTATTGACCATTCAAAGTCGTGTCAAGGAGCTGTCCCACTGAACACGGTATTTTTTGCTTAAAAATTACGTATTCCATGATCAGTAGTTTCACTGCCTAGGAGATGAAATAATCACAGATAAAACTTCCGTCAAATGCCGGCCGGGCATACAGGCGAAAATTCGAAGCAGTAGAAGGCAATTCTTTCATGAGCATTAGAAAGGAAAAAGTGGACAACTATGTGGCATGCATGTAAATGCTTTCCCTGTGTTGTATGTGAAAATATAAGTTGCAGATACGGGGAGCATGCTATTTACAGCAATGTGAGGTAATGGATTCCTTTTTAAGCTATTAATGTAATGACCGAATAATTTAATAAGAACAGTATTTCTGTATTTGTTCTTTCCATCTTTACATTGTAATAGTTACGGTGTAATTTGGTTGGATGTTTGCTAGAAAGAAAAATGTATAATGTCAAAAATAACCCTTAATGTTTGGCTGTTTGGTCACTTCTGCCTTTTATGTTGTTTTAGAACACTTTCACCCCTAACTCTGTTTTTCTTGTCAAATTGGTCAATTCTTAAAGGGCATCAATATTAACTGTTGATATGGCGGTTCAAATATAATAAAATATTGGCGTGGTATTATTTTGTCTTAGGGAATAATTTTAAAATTAATAAAATTATTATTTATCTAATTTCTACTGTTCACGGTCTCCGATCTTCTTTCCCATTGTTTCTTTAAAAACTTCAAAGTCCATTATTGAGTTTCAATACCATCACCACCGTAAATCAACCTAAACATAATCTTATCAACATTACTGTGCACCCTTTTTACTAAGTCGGAAGTTTGAAAAAATTAAAAAAAAAAAGTCAAAAAAGAGAAGAAAAAAAAGTAGAGAAACATCATAAAGAGAATCGGAGCCTCTAGTGGTCTTCTTTCAAATTCGAACAGTGGGTTGGACGCCAATACTATGAAGAACATCATACCTCCGAATCGAGGGAATCAGAGTCTAAGAAGGAGATCGAAAGACATTTCATCAGAACTAGATCATTTATGGTTTTACTCTTGTTTCAAATCCTTAATTCCCATATCTTGTTTTTGATCTTCACCATTCCCATCAACTTCCTCGATCATTGAATCAAAATTTAAAAACCCCCAGAAATTGAATCTGACTCGTTTCCAATAAATTCCTTTTTTTTTTCTTAAACCAATTAATTATGTGAAGTAATGAAGTAAGATATATGGTGGTGGTGGTGGTGGTGCTGGTGGTGGATGGGGTGGTAGAGGTGATTGGGACCGTGGGAGGGATAGAGAAGTAAAACAATAGAGAAAAGAAATGGGGATAATGATGATATAATTTTATAAAAATAAAAAAATAATTTTAATAATTTTAAAATCTCATATGGCATATAAGATAAAATAGTACCACATTAGTATTTAATAATATTTGGACCGTCAAGTCAGCGGTTAATGTTGACTGTTAATCAATTAACAGCCACATCAATATGTCTATTAAAAATTTATTAATTTGACAAAAAAAAAAGACTATTTTTGACATTAAACCAAACAAAAATTGAACTCACAATTTTATGTTCCTTCTTAATTCGGTCAAAGCAGGGGAGGACAATTGAGATTGGGCATTCGTTGCGAAGCTCTAAAATTGGTGCATTGGGAGAAATTGAACTTTAGCACGGTTAGATTTTTTTTTATACTATTTATATTATATATGTCTATTTTACAATTTATGTTTAAGGTTTGTGATCGTTCTTCTCAACAATGTTATCTCCAATATTTAAACTTATGTTTTTTTTCCTAAGGAGTGCAATCTACCTTACCATCATTGCATCTAACTATTTGTTGGTATTACCCTCAGATTTTTATGTAGAATTAAATAGATGAATGGGTGCATTATTTCATTATTTCATATATATTTATATAATATGAATTTGATTCGATTGGATTAATCATTTTAAATTTAAATTAAAATAATGAAATAGTTAAGAGTAATAGTTTGATTTATTAAGTTAAGTTTTTTGAACATCTAAAGAGTAAAGATAATTTAAAATTTTTGTCATATTTTGAGCTTGTTTGCACTTCCACTTTGGTGTAGTGATATTTGAGAAACATTTTTCAGGAACACATCTTTGAAATGCAAGATAAAATTGTTCTTTGCTAATATATATATATATATTGGAAGAGTTTGTTGTTGATAGTGGTTCTTTTAAAAATATGATTGTCCAAAATTGATGTGTTTTAAATAACAATGGTTCTGAATGTAACTACTTTTGAAATACAGTAATTCTAAATAAGAGTTGTTTTGAACTTTAATTGTTCTGACAGAAGTTGTTTTCAAATAATAGTTACACTAAATGGCAGTTATTTTAAATATAGTTATTCTCAAACAATGGTAGTTCTAAAGAATAATTATTCTAAACATTGGTTATTCTTTTGGAAGAAAAAAATCAAGTAAACGTTACTACTTGTTCCAAATTAACTTTATTATTATCCTAAAAAATGTAATTTTCTTAAATATAATCTTTTTTGTTTCGGGAAGAGAAAATATTAATAACTAAAATTATTTACAAACTTATTTATGTTTTTCCAATTAAATTGATGTCTGGTTAACTTATGGTCACAGACTTAATCAAGATTTTAATATAGAATAAATATATAAATGTAAGATGAATTATACTATTATGCAAAAAGTTTAAACAAAAAGGACATGAATAGTAATGTATGAATATATCATATTTGTATAAAAATAAACCATTAATTTATTAATATATAACATCCCAAACATAATAATATAAAATTAAAAGAAAAGAACTCCATGTAATGGCTTGATGTTAAAAATGTTCACTGTCTAAGGTTTGGTCTGGGTTCAAGTTGCGCTAGTGACGTTGATTGTTCGAGTCTTACTTTATTGTTGTAATTCACAAAAGAGTAATTAAAAGAAAGAAAAAAAAAGCATGGTATGCCAAATTTAATGTAGGTTTTATACAAAATTTAAAGGCATGATCTATAGAAAAAAAAAAAAAAAAGAAGAAGGCATGATTACATGTTTGGAAATTGAAATCAGCCCCATTCATCAAAATAACCTTTCCATAATATCCTCTGAGCAAAAAGATGAGATAAAAGAATCCAATGCCATACACTTATAAATGTGTTTCTCACTCTCTTTTTTTTTGGCTTGGTTTAATTGACTCTTAGTTTGATTGATATAAATATTGTTGTTAATATAGGAGGATATGGGTTCAAGTGCGTTGAAGCACATTATTCTCCTATTTATAGGCTAGAGAGGGGCTATGAGTAATTCTATGCATTGTGTCAAAAGTGATCAAAATTTGTAATGAAATTCTTAAAAAAAAAAAAGAAGTAAAATTGATGTGAAAAGATAAAATGGTGGAGACAAACAAGTAGCCCTGAATTCCACATACAATAGTAATATATATAAAGATAGAAATAAGTAACTCTAATTCTTATTCAATTATTCATGAAATTATTATGTATAAGTAGATTTTCTTTTTCTTTTTCTTTTTTGCATTTACATGTTCATTTTGTTGTACATGTTTGGAATTTATGGTTACTTTTTTCAACAATGTCATTTCTAATATTTAAATTTATGTTTCCTTTTAGAAGTGCAATGTGTCTTATTATTCTACGTAATGATAGAATCATTCGTTATATTTTAAAGTTTTGCTTGGTTGGGTATTTTGCTATTTATTTAATTACTTATTTTATTTTAAAAAATTAAAATACAATTAGGTTTTTGTTCAGTTGGCACTGTTACTATTACAATAATAAAGAAAATGTGAATTCAAACGCGACAAAATACATCTTCCTTCCCTTTTAAGATTTAAAGGAATTATAAGTAAAAAAAAGTATTATATTAAAAAAAATGCAAAGCTAGGTGGTAGTAGCATATGGCAACCTTTCAAAGGTTCTTTGCTTCAAAGATGAACATCTATCTTATCTTTAAATATTTATATAGGAAAGAAAAACATTAAAGTTAAATTGGAAATAAACTTGTTCAAAATCATAGTGTAGTTCCAAATTTTTATTTCTTTACTTAAATTTATTTTGATATTCACTATATTTAAAAAAGAGTAAAAAAATTTAATTAAATGTTGATGTGTCATCCACATGGCAATAGACGTGTATGCTACTAACAAACGTTAACTTTTTTATCATTTTTGGGGTGACTTAACAAAAAGAAAATATAAATTTAAGGGCTAAAAAGATGAAAAATTAATTGGAGGGCTAAAATGACTTTTTTACAAAGTTGGAGGGCCAAATAAGTCATTGTGCCTTATTTTTATCTCAATTGGTTGAGAAATCCTACTCAAACTAGAGTTAATTGCACCAAACATCTCCGGACTATGACCCACATTCTAAATTAGTCACTAAACTATCAGTGTTATATCAGTCAGATCTTTCTACTATTAAAACTGTTTAATTTGATTGTTGACACATCAAATATTATATGACATAATTTAAATTGAAAATAAAAAACTAAATCATTGTTGCATAACTTTTAAAAGTATAAAAAAAAAGTAAAGTAAAATTAAAACAAGAAGACAGTGAACAATAAAGCTTCTATAAAAGCTTCGAAAACTTCAAAACCAAGATTTTTATAACATTTATTTTTCTTTAAGAGTTCTATTTTAAATTATGCCACATAAGATTCACCGTGCCATTTTACGATTAAATTAAATTTTTTTAATAATACAAGACTTGATTGATATAATATTGATAGTTTAGAGATGTAATTAGAATATTCTAAAGTTTAGGGACTAATTTAAAATAAAATTCAGAGTTTGGGGATGTTAGGTGCAATTAACTCCTCTAAATTTTATGTTAAAAAAGATGGCCCAAGGCCCAAAATTTAGCCCTTATTTTGTTTCACCTATCCATTTACTTTAGCCCCTTAAATAATTTCTAGTAATATTTATTTAGAGGCCCTAAACATTTATTCATTTAACAAAAGAGTCATCTGATCATTGATCAAAGGTTGAATCCCTAAAGGAAAATCCATCATTTTTTTAAAAAATTGTAAGTGGTCATGGTGATGTTTATAATTTTAAAAGAAGCACAAACTATAATCTAAGTCAAAATCAATCATAAAATTATTTCAATAATTCGCTATCACTGCAACCAACAACATTTGATAAATCATCTAATATTATCGATATTATATTATATCGGTCCGGTTCACCAATATGGCTTTATTGCATTTTTTCTCCTAATATTCATTACAAAAATTAGGCATGAAATGTAATTAAACGATATTAATTAACGATGATTCACACAACTACCATTAAAGGCTTGGGAAGGTTGCTTGTGGTTGAAGCAACATTTTCTTCGTCCTTAATTAATTAGCATTGATTTGAGCTTGATCTATCTCGTTAAATAATTAATTAATGCAGCTGTTTCTTGTATTTTTATGTTATTTATTAGCATATAGAGGCTAGATCTATTTACGGGGTGAGTTATATTATTGTATGAATTTTTTATTCAGATTTGTTCTGGTCTAATCAATTTATTAACTCGAATTTGTCATTCTTTATCTCAATAATTTTTTATATATATATTTTTTGATACAAGAAAGATAAAATTATAATTAAACTATTCGAGGTCAAGTCACTTCAGAAAAGTCGTCATGTAGCCTTTGAAAAATTTCATTTGAGGGTTGCAGATAAAATACACCTGCCCCAAGGTCTTGACAATGCTATTGTTGCCATATATCGGCGACTCGATACCTTCTATGAAAACATGTGTAACTCAAATCATCCAAAAACATTGAAGAATTTAAGGGTATAATTAGTAGAAGTAAGCATTATATAAAAAAAATCAATTATGATAACTTAATTAGGACAAAAATTATATTTATTTAACATTTAAAAATAAAAAATTAATATTTATATAATTAAATTTAAATAAAAATATTTTTAATTAATAAAAAATAATTATGATTGGGTCAAGTTAGTCTAAAGTCAATTTTTCTTTCTTCAAGTTTAGTCGAAGCAAAATCGAACTTATCAAACTTGACAAATTATCCGACCCTTAAACAAGTTTAATCGAAAATATGTAAAAGTGAAAAAAAGAAAAAAGGAAGAAAACGTAAGAGTGAAGAATGGTAACGTATAGCAAATAGGGGTTACAATCAAACCAGCTGCAGAATAAATGCAAAAGGGAGACCGCCCAAATTAACCCCTTTTGTTGAGGCTAACAGCTCCAACATGTACCGACGAAACTCATAAAAGATAGTTCTAAATTCATGGTCTGACCTATATTGACTTGGCTCGATAAATTAATTCTCTGATATTCAGTAGTCAAATTGAGTTGAAACTCAAAATAAAAAGTAAGTTCTCTGAACTTTATTTTCTCTAGAACGGAAAAGTTATAAATTTTTTCTGGAAGTCAAAATTAAATTATAAAAAGAATTTGAGCGTTAAAATATAATTTTATCATAATTTTTATAAAGACTTAACTCATAATTTTATCATTCTTTGAGGGACTAATGTGCAATTATAATTTTAGAGGGTCTAGGAGATAAATTTTTTTATTTTAGGGGTACAGACTCTTGTTAGCCCTGGTGTGCCTATCCACATTACTTAAACTCGAGATCTTATGTTTCTTATCACTCGATCTTTATGAGAGCGGAATTTAGTCATTCTTCATTTCATTTCATTATATGGTGCTTTATAATTCACTTTTTTATATATGATGTGGATGAAATGTATTAGAAAGGACTGAGATTCAAATAAGATTTGGCTCACTAAAAAAGAAAGAAAAATAAAGTATTACATAAAGGGATTCCAACAAGCAAATTGGATTATTAATATGTTTACACAAATAGACAAATAAATCTGAACTGTAATGTTTTGTTTATAAAATTAAGGAACATTGAAAAGGTAAAGATTTCTTTGTTTTTTTAAAGGAGAGAAAGGGTTAGATAGAAACAAACATTTTTGACTAATTTTTAGGTGTCATTACATAAATGTCTAGATTAGCTACTTGACCAGCATTTGGAGCAAGATTTATAACTAATAAACTTTAAAATTAAACCCCCTTTATTATTTTTTTAAAAAGGATAATGGATAGAGATTTTTAATTTTGCAAGGTTTAGTATATTCCCTCAAAATACATGGTAACATTTCACCCGACCAAATAATTACCCTAAAAGGTATTGAGACATGTTGATGCAAAAATAAAATCGTGATGGTTCATAGTGATTCACCTGGAAGGTAAAAAAACTTAAAAAGATTAGAATAGTCGGAATGTTGTTGCCTAAGGGGATTAGAGTAGGAGAGGAGAAGACATTATTAGAATGAAAGTTGAAAATGATCAAGGAGAGAGAGTGTTTTGGTCTCTTATCCTGATGTCTTTAGGCTTTTAAGGAGTTATTTATGATCATGTTCAATGTGTCACATGTTATCTATGTATTGATTTCAGATTTCATAAAGTTTAATTGATCTATTGATGTCTTATTATCATAAATATAAATTGTCATACGAGGGTAGCAGATATAAATAAAGTATAAATGACAAATATTCTATCTATATTAAAGATATGGCCTCGGATAATACAAGATCATTAGAGCTCTCGAGTTATAATCATAACCAACTAAAATACATCAAAATTGTAAAACTTTCTCCAACATAAAATAGGGTGGTGTGAAGCCAAAGAGATGATGACATTTTGGGCTGCCTTGATTTTAGAGTGGAGTTATAATTATATAGGTCAAAAAGCCAAGAAATTAGGGCAAGTAAAGGCAATTAAAACTTATAAAAGCAAATTGAAGGCCGATGCTTTAATTTCATAAGAATTATTATAATGTAACTTTCACAATGTTTAAATTGATTTTACAAACAATTGAAAAAGTGGGTGAACTCGTAAAGAAAATATTTTTCGAGTCTTAAATTTTTAAAAATTATTTAAATAGACCTAAAAAATGAAAAGAAAAACATTATAATTTTATATAATTGTTGAGTGTTTTTTTTTATCGCTCTAAGATGGTGATGTTTGTATATTTATATGATATGAATACTGTTCATTGATATGACATATTAGGTAGGTTTCATACATATAAACACATATCCTACTTTAAACCTAACACGTGTAACTTCGCAGGAAAGCAAGCTTGATCTGCAAGCTTAGCCTGCGAGCTCAATAAAATCCGACCCAAACCCATTCGAGTTTTTGGACCAATGATAGCAATTATCCTACCAATAATAATAGTATTTATACCAGATTTTTTAAATCCCTAGGCCACATGTATGTATTGTAGGGGTGATAGATATTGAAAAATTAAATTGAATTTTGACTGATTTATTTAATTTCTAACAAGTTAGGTTAGGTCAAGTGAATTAGATAATAGAGAATTCAGTTATACAAACTTTGGTAAATCACTAATTTTCGCACAATTTAAATTTTAAAGAAATTTTAATTTGATAACTTTGAAATTGAGTTTATATATTTCATTATAGGTTATTATCATACCTGTTTCTTTTTTATACAAGGTTTAGAACTACGCATAGCGCCTCCCCAACTATTAAATAGGAGGATAATGCGCTTCAGCACACTCGAACCCACGTCCTCTTATACTGATAACAATGTCAATACCAATTGTGTTAGGACTTACTCGACTATATATATTCTTGTTGGAAAAATATGAAATTTTAACTGTTTTATTTAATTTCTGACACGTTATTAGGTCAACTGAATTGTTTTTGGGGGTGAAAAATTGATCAACTGAATTAATAACAAGGGAATTTCAGTTGTTAAAACTTTGGTCAACTTGTGGTATTTTCCCAGAAAATAATTAATATCCTAAAACCTTAGCAGCATTTTTTGGTAATAAAGTATGAGTCTACAAGCCACTCTTGAGTCAGTCAGTCTCTCAAGGTATTATTCCACAGACTAGTTAGGTTTTTACCTGATTAATAGTATTCAATTTTCTTGAATTTTGAAAATACCCTTTTGGTGTTTTTTTCTTCTTTTTTTAGTTATGAAAATGCCCTTTTGTTTATTAAGAGCTTACCAAAAAATTATATAACAAAATAAATAAAAGAAAGGGTACTATTTACATTTTGACTTTCTTACATTTATGATTAAAAAAGAGAGAGAAGTAGGTGCCTGTATCCAACAAAAATTTATTATATAAAAATATAAAAAAGATAACAGTCAACTAAAATAGACCGAATCAAGTTTAAATTCTGGAATCGATATTGTTGGCTGTACTCAGACCGTAAAAGGGATGGAGATATATGTGGTTTATACAAAATAAAAAAGAAGAAGATAAAGTTACCTTCATAGAATATTTGTATTTTGTAGAAAATATGAATTATAAGTTAAACTCGATTGATGGGTGATTTGACACTTAAAAGAAATAGTATAGATATATGATTTTATTTCATTTGAATACAAATTTATAAATAATTTGTGGAAAGATTTGGTTATTCATTCAAGTTGATATGTTAGATTCAACTAAAATTGAATATAAGATTATTAGTTAAATTTTATGTTGGAATTGAGATAAAATTATAAAAATTTGGGATTTAAAAGCTAAAATTTAAAAGAACTTGAATTAAAATATTAATTTTTGGGATGGGTTAAAAATGCAATTTATTCATTTAACCAATTGAATTATTGATTTTTTTTCATTTAATTAAAGGGTTAAAAAAACTTAAATTGAATTATTAATTTTTAAAATGTGCTAAATTAAAATTATTTTATTTGATCAAAGGAGCCAAAACCTTGACTACTCTCTAGATTTGCCATTGGTTTAATTATTAGAAAAAAAATAGGGTAAACTACAAAAATAGTTACTTTTGTTTGTCTCAGATTACATTTTAGTTACTTATGTTTAAAATGTTACGTTTTAGTCACTTGCGTTATTACGAAGTGGTCATTCTACCGTTAAGTTCCATTACCTCCCTAACGGCAATCCTACGTGGCAGTCCAAATTAAATTTATTTAATTAGAAACCTAATTTTATCCCAGCAACTGGACATCCAATTTGGCATTTAAAACCCATTTGGACTGCCACATAAGACTGTCGTTAGGGAGGTAACGGAGTTTAATGGTAGAGTGATCACTTCGTAACAAAACGATAAAATAAGTGACTAAAACGTAACATTTCAAACATAAGTTACTAAAATGTAATCTGAGGTAAACAAAATTAACTATTTTTGTAGTTTACCAAAAAAATTATAAATAGAATACAAAGGATTCTTTAAAAAAATTGTGAGGTTTAATAAGCGATTGACACGTAATAGTGAAGTTAAAGGGGAGCTGGCGATGGTATTTGTTAGAAACATACTACTGTAAAACAAAAACCGATAGCACTGACAAGAGAATAAAAACAATTGAGTGTAAATAAAAAAAGAATCACTGTGTCGTTGAAGAACCACTGTCTTAGAAGCAAATATATCTTGATTGGTGTAGTGTAGTGGGCATCGCCCCCTAAGATTAACACAGTACTTAAATATTCATACACCCCCAAATAAAGAATGTGGAACACAATTGGTATTGCTCTTCTCACAAAGGAATCGAAACTTGAAAACAAAAGCTTTGAAAGAAACAGTCGAGCTGTGGGAGAAAAGATTGCTTGTTATAGTTAAAAATGAGAAGAATGACTTGCTATTTATACTGTTTTTTGAATGGGCAAAACGATAAAATAATAGTGTCAGTTTCCAATAATAGCAGAGGATTAATATTTTGCAATAGTCAAAGGATTTTTCCTCAACCGAAAATATTCTTGAAAACAAAATTTACTTCTTTGCATTACCACCAGTGTTGGCTCTCCCAAAAGTAGTAGAATTATTTTAAAATCTCTTTAGAAATTGTAAGAATATAGATTAGTACAGTAGTAAAATTTTATTTTGACCCTCCAAACATTTATAATTTACTTTTAATTCTTCATGAAAAATTTCTAATTTTACTCGCGATGACACAATACACTTACAACGAGAAAATTCAAATTTAAACTCTAAAAAAGATATTATTGAGAATAACAATCACAACCCAAAAAAAATAATTTCTTTTAACTCTAAAACCAACATTAATCACAATTTTCAAACATCTAACCCAATACAATATCTAACGAAAAAAAAATCCAAGAATTGAGAATCCAAAACACACAGTTGAATATGTCCATAACTGTAAACCTTCCACTTGACAAGATTCTTAGTAGAATATTATATATATATATATACTCGTAGACATGATGGGTACGTTGCAAGATACGCAAAATGTTTTCATTCGATGTCAACCAAAAATACATTAAAAAATGATAAAATTGGGATACCAAAGAGTGGGGCTGTGACAGCAAATCATTGATGTTCCAAACCTGGCCTTAATCCAACAACATGTATAAGCTGGCATTTTTAGGTGGTAGTGAGCACTAGCACTGACCCTCTTTGCAATACTTTCTTTTTGGGTTAATATAACTTTTAGTCTTTATATTTCACAATTATCTTACTTTTTGTCTACTTTAGTCCCCGAAACTTGAAGACTAAGTTCTTTTGATCCCTAAACTTGGCAAATGTAAAGAGATTGATGATGTGACATTCTTAGATTTTGTCATGTTATCACTTGGAAATTAAAAAAAAAGGTTAAAAATGATGTTAGTCCCTATACTTTGAAAAAAGAAGAAGATATAGTCCATGTATTTAAACAGTTAAAAATTAAGTCCTCTTACTTTTTTTATTTAAAACTCTCAAGTATTCCAAGTTTTGATTATGTTGTTCTGATATGACTGACTGAAAATAAACATGATAAATTGATAAATTTTGACAAAAACTGCCAACAATGATAATAATTAGATTAGGATTTTTAACTTGAAAACGTGGAATGATTGAGCTTTTAACTTTTAAAGTACAAGGATTAAATCTCAAATTCTATTCAAGGATAAAAGACTAATAGCATATTTTAACCTTAAAAAAATGTTTTAAAATCTTCAATTGATGACATGGCTTAATCACATCAGCATTTCTGGATAGAATTCAAGTTTGGAGACTAAAATGAACTTAGTTGTCAAGTTCAGATATCAAAGTGGACTCAAAACAAGTACAGATACCAAAGTGGATCTAATTACCAAGTTCAGGGACTAAAGTTATATTAACCCTTCTTTAATTTTAAAAAAAACGTAGTCCATGTTGCACGCCAGTGACGTATTGGATGGTGAGCTTTCAAATGGGGGATGGGCCCACCATCAGATTCCTAGGTCCAAAATCAGTTTTTTTAAAAAAAATCTCAAGATCCTGACCGTTTAAATGGGGCATTGTTTTTTTTGCTTTTTTGTTTTGTTTTTATTTTCGGGGAAACTGAAATTTCATTTTTGTTTTAACTCTGAACTTGTCAATTCATTACAATCTGGTCCCCCCTAAGAGAACAAAAAGAAACAAAACAACAACAACAATAAAATAAAAAAAAATCCATTAACTATTGATTAATTTAATTATGTTATTTTGGAATATTTTTAAAGTGCAATCTTTGAGTCTTGACCAATTCAAGGATCATATTTGATTATTCATTTTGTCATTCTGGTTTTAATTTTTTTTCTAGTCCTTTTGGTTCTCAACTTTTAAAATTTAGTTAAATTACCTTTTTTAGATGAAAAATTAACTAGATTGTTAAAATTTTAACAGTGTTGACGTCATAGACATTAAAAATTCAAAAAATAATAAAAATATTAACAAAATTAAACGAAAGATTCAGGAAAAATCTCCATTCACCAGTGAAGTATATACGTAAACTATCAAGTAAGCTTTCATGTCACTGCCATTAAAATTTAACAGTTCAATCAGTTTTTTCGTCCAAGACAGAAATTTGAGTAAAAATTAGGGTCAAAGTAGAGGTGCTCATGGGCCGGGCCGGGCTGGGCCCAGAAAAATTTTAGCCCGCATCCTAGGCCCGGGCCCGACCCAAAATATGGGCCTGTAATTTTGTCCAGGCTCGGCCCGGGAAAAAATTCCTAAGCTTGAGTCCGGCCCATTTTTTTATTAAACACCAAAAATTTATTTTAAAAATAAAAAAATAAAAAAAAAATATTTTAAAATTATTTTAAAATTAAAAAATAAAAAAAATTATTATATATTCGGGCCGGGCCCAGGCCAAAAAAGTGGTGACCGAGGCCCGGCCCGTTTTCTAAACGGGCTTCATTTTTTGCCCAAACCTATATTTCAGGCCTATATTTTTACCCGAATCCTCTCATATTTCGGGCGGGCCATCGAGCCGGGCCGCCCGGCCCATAAGCACCTCTAGGTCAAAGTGACAAAAGTAGATAAATATAAATTAATCAAATTAATACTATTTAAATTAATACTATTTGATAAGTTTTTTTTAAAAAAATATTTATATATTGAAAAAATGAGAAGAAAAAAACAAAGAGAAATGAAGAAAAGGAGATTGTTTGTTTGAAGGGAGGGAGTGGGAAGTTTAGTGAGATATTGTCAAAAGGTTAGATAAGCTGCCGCCAAATGGCGATTTTCTCTTCTAATTAATTAATTAAGTTTGGTGTGATTTATTTGTGGGTAACCCTTCCTACCAAACCTTCATTTAATTTAATTTAACTGCCTAATTATGTCTTATAGGAAACTACTTTTTATATCTCCATCTAATATCAGAAATAATAATATAGTTAAAACTCATATCTGGTGTTGATTGAGTCTTAGTTTGACTGGTACCAATATTGTTGTCAATACAGGAGAACGTGAGTTCGAGTACACTAAAACGCATTATCCTTCTATTTAAAGGTTGGGGAAGGATTATTTAATCTCAAATTTCAAGATTCTCAAAACTTCAACATTACCAATAAAAAAATATAAAGAAAATTTAATACAAGCAGGCCAGAACCGAGCCCGAGCCTCTAAAACAGGCCTAAAATTTTACTACAATCCGACTCGACCCAACCCATGATCACATCTAGAAAATATATACCAATTACTAATACAATATGATATGCTAAAAGTATAGAAATATGATTAGAATGTACTAATGTCTCCAAATTTATATAATATGAATCATTAATATGTTAAAATTTATTTAAATAAAATATATGAAAACTATACAACTAGTCATCTAATTTGTTTTTAAAAAAATTCATTTTAAGCACTCAAAATTTTTTTTTTACAAAATGAGAATATACGATATATAATTTATTCATCTTAATCACTCTCGTTAAAATTACAAACGGATATCCATATTGTGATTCCAACTAATTACCCATTTGATTATTCTTTTATTAGCTTCAGTTACACATAAAAAAACATGAAAACTTAAGATCAAAGACGTTTTACTTGCACAATCCACTAATATACCCTAACGAAAAGATTACGTGAACAATCAAATTCGTTAAACTTTTCCAATTAAAAAAAAACATCAACCATGCATGTTGCATGCAAAAATAAAATTATTAATATATTTTAATATTTATAGTTAAATTAATTGTTAAGAAATAAAATTTTAATATTAATTGCTTGTGTCAGTCATCCAAAATGTATGAATGAAGAATTTGTTGAAGTTGTCCATCTACCTAAAACAACAAAACAAAATTTGTACATATATATATACAATTGCTATGAAAGGCCCCATTTTTTGCACCTTCAAACAAGTTTACAATTTGGTACAAAGGGAAAAAAACAAGCAAGTTTTGTTCTTTTTTAAAAAAAATAGAAAATTATTTTAAATTCCTGAACCGGGTTAATATTTCAAATTTTGACATATTTAATTATAAAAATACAATGGTGTTTATAGATTAGATTGGATTGGATTAATTGAAAGTTGAATTCTATCCGACCATTGTATAAGTCAAAATCAAATCTTGATGTATCTTCACTGGTGCAAGTGGTTGGCAATTTGGTCATTTTAGTTTTATAAGTTTACGGTAAAAAGATTTTTTCGATTTCTCTTAATTTCGATATTGAGTAAATTGGTCTCTAAAAATAGAGCCATTTAGTCCTTGTCAATTTCAAAAGTAAGCAATTAGGATAATTAATCAAGTCATTAATGTTTTCCAGAAATTGTACATCATTTTGATTGATTTAATAAGTTTTGTCAACTTAGTTCTGATTCATTTACACATTTCTGGCTAGATTTGTTAAACCAGAACTAAATTGACAATATCATTATGCCAATCAAAATTGTGTACAATTGATGAAAAATATTAATACGGTGATTACTTTTTTTTAGTTGATCTCTTTCAAAACTCAGAATGATTTGATTTGCTTCAATTTTTTTTGAAGGAGATCAATTTGCTCAATATCAAAATTGAGAGGGACTAAATAGGTTATTTTACCCAAATTTGCCTTATCTTTGAACTATTATTTTCTTGGTTCACAAAAGGTAGCTAGGCTGGCTTGAATTACGATACTTTAATGAAATTAAAAAATAAAAAATAAATAAAAATCTTTGATAGCCATTTCTCGTTTACAATAAAAAGAAAGGGAAAGAGAGAGAATTGAAAAAAAGAGAAAACATAAGCTATCTTTTCAAAGCAAAAAAAAAGAAAAAGAAACAAAAGCAAAGAGATAATTAAGAGAGGAATTCGAGGAAGAAGAAGGGTTTTTTTTTTCAAAAAAAATTGCTTTTTTTCTCTTTTGTGTGAAGAAGCTGGAGCTATCAAAGATGATGCAGATTGAGCAGCAACAACAGCAGCCCCAGCAACAACAAAACCAGTTAATGGTTCAAAACTCTGGGAGTTTAAGCTTTAGCAGTCACTTGTCTAAAGAAGATGAAGAGATCTCTAAATCAGCTCTTTCTACTTTTAGAGCTAAAGAAGAAGAGATTGAAAGGAAGAAGATGGAAGTTAGAGAAAAAGTTCAGCTTCAGTTAGGTCGTGTTGAAGAAGAAACTAAACGTCTGGCTGTGATTCGTGAGGTTTGTTTCAAAACGCAAGTTCAAAATTTTTCTTGAAAAAAGATGAGTTTCTTTTTAAATGTTCTAAAGTTCTTGGTTTCAAACAAGTTCACTTCTTTTTTTTTGGTCAATTTCTGTAAAAGAACAAACTTTAGAGGGTCAAATAGTAATGAAATTTCATGATCTGGGCTTGGATGTGAGGGTCTTTCAGGTTTATCCTTTGGATCTTGCAATGTGCAGATTTGTACTTAAAAGGTTTTGAATATAAAAATAAGAACTTGTTAGTTAAATTTTTATGCTTTATAAATCAAAGGGTGCCCTTTTAAATGGTTGATTTCTATAGGAGCTTGAAGCACTTGCAGATCCTATGAGGAAGGAAGTTGCTCAGGTGAGGAAGAAGATTGATGCAGTTAACAAAGAATTGAAGCCGTTAGGGAACACTTGCCAGAAAAAGGTACCAACTTTTCCATTTATTTTGATTGTACCCATAGTACCATTTGTAATGGATTAAATCATGTCATTGAGTTTGGGTTTGTTGTGAAATTATGTTCTAGGAAAGGGAGTACAAGGAAGCCCTTGATGCATTCAATGAAAAGAACAAGGAAAAAGTACAACTAATCACAAAGTTAATGGAGGTTAGCTAGTTACTTAGTCTAAACTTAGAGATGAAAATGCAAAGTATCTCACTATGTCCTTAATCTGTTTGAACAGCTGGTGAGTGAAAGCGAAAAGTTAAGGATGAAGAAGCTGGAGGAGCTGAGTAAGAACATAGATTCCATACACTGATCATATAAGGAAAGAGAAGCCCTTTTAGCTTTGGTTTTAACTGATTAGGCTTGTGTGTGATGTATTTAAGGTGACTTTGAATATTTATATATGGGTGTGTTGTAATGGTAATCTTTGTTTGTTTTTAGTTAGCATTCGATGAATGCTCAACTGATTTAGAAAAAGGGAAATACCCTATAAAAACAAAACAGGTTTGTAACTAAAATGCACTCTTACATTTCTCATGTTCAACTATTGTATCTCTTTGTTTTAGTTTCTTTTCAAGTTTTATGTAACTCGAACTTGCATACTGTAATTAGTCTACAATACACCCTTCAGTAGTTCCTTGAAATTTCTGGTGAAAATTGCTTTGAAGATGATCTATCTGGTGTTGATACCATTTGTTCAAAGCTTTGTCAATGTTTTCTTCATTGGAAGTTTCTTATTAGCTTCAACTTTTAGGTGGTCAAATGACAATGTAGTGGTTTTCAAACCATCTACGCACTTGAATCCTGAGATCCATTGCCATGTTTGGATATGTCTTGGATATAAACAGTGCAAACAAGAACTTTGATCAAATATGAGGAGTCCGATGTTTATACGCTAAGATTCGTGTATACGCCACATCGAATCTGGTTGATTCCATTGCACTAAATTTATTTCTGAAAAATGACATGAAAATCCCAAATCCAGCAACTGTTTCTTAACATGTTTAAAGTAATAGCAAAGCACAAATTAAACAAGTTGAAGCAGTCAATTTATGGTCAATGACCATGGATTCTGATTGTATTTTGTCTCTATTCAAAAAATGGGTAAATTAGTTCTTGGATGTTAAATTAAATGTTAAAAGTTTTATTTTTTTCTATGGTTAAAAATTGGCGTGACTGAACGGTCATGCTGACGTATAATGATAAATTTATAATAGTAGAAATGGATGAAATTTGTAACAAAAAGACTAGACGTGGCTAACCGAAAAGCTTTTGAACTAAAGTTTTTTTACTCAAAAAAGGACAAATTAATCTCTGTACATTAGATCAAAGTGTAAATTGATTCTTTTGTTAAAAATTTCATCAATTTTTACTATGTTAGAATGAGGTACACGTGACATGTCACGTGTAACTTTCTGGTTATTCTGTTAGCTATACTAATTATTAATAATTAAAATGAATAAGATTTTTAACAGAAAAGACTAGATTCCTTTTTAATATGACATACAAAGACTAATTTATATGGACAAAATATAATCTAAATCTTAATATAAGTATTTTAATGATACTTTTATCATTAATTTATTTATTTTTAAATAAACAACATAAAATATAATTTAATTCTTCACTTTTACTGTGAATTTACACATCTACTGATGAAATATTGGCAGGGAATATTTAGGCAAAGGCACCTGTAAAAAACTTTATGACGATATATATGATGGTTGTGATTATTTGCAGCAATGATTCAAAATTCTCATACTTCACCTTTTCTTTTTTCTCTCTTTGGCATAAAAAAAAAGGCAAAAGAAAGATGCCATGTTTACAGGCAAAAATGCTGCACTTTTATTATGTTGCAGAGCATCTTATGATCTTATCCAAGTAGTGGCTTTTTTTAGAGATAAAGAAGGGAGACACATGGCATATTTGGTTTCTGGGGTGTTGTTGCTTAACTTCAGCTAATAATAATGGAGGTTTTGAGTGTTGGGTTAAATTAGGTTTTGGTCAAAGTTCAATGTTTTTAATGCTCTAACTGTTTGAATGTTGAGATTTTAGGGTGGTTGTGGTTGGTGGATCCAAGTATACCATCTGTAAAAAGTTAGCATCCATTCCATCCATTTTTGTAAAATCGATCATCCCTCTATTATTTTTGTATTCTATCTCAGTCTTTATCCTCTTTTATTTACCTGCTCATCTTCACGTTGTTTGACGTATCTTGCTTTTAATAATTACAATGTTGATTTGATAAATAGACACGAAAGAATAATCTATGAATATTTCACATAAATACTTTTGGTTTATTGAATAATATATTATCATCAGGGATGAAGTCAGAATTTTCTTTTTAAGGGAGTCGGGATTGAATTATATATTTTTGTAAGAGTTAAAATGTAATTTTACTATGATATTAACTTACATTTTTATAGTTTTTAGGACTAAATCAAAATTTTATTATTTTTAAGAGGTTAAACTATAATTTACGATTTATTAACTCCTAAGTTTATAAATGTTGAGGTCATCTATACCTAAAATTAATCATGTTCCACGCCTGACCAAAAATAAACATTGCATGAAGAGGTAAGGGAACTTAAATTATTGTAATATTTGTAAAAATAAAGTATTCTTATTTGTTCACATAGACATTATATATGATATGAGTGTTAAGTAGGTTTCGATTGAAACTAATCATATTAGTCTCATTATATGTTTTTATCATATCTGTTCTTTTTGATACAATGCCGAGAACCATTTATAACTTTTCTCTAACCCTTAAATAGAAGGATAATGTGTTTTAGCACAATCATATCCATGTCCTTCTATATTGGTAACAATACAAATACCAATCGAACTAGAACTCAATCGGCAAATTTAGAAAATGCATATTTGGCATGACATTGGAAAACAGATGAAAGGATTACATGTTTGGAAAGTACTCAACATTATGTTATATGGCATGAAAAAGAATGATTTAGTTTTCAACTTAATCAATTCCCATGATTACTTCGAGCATCCATTGACTTTCGAAACAATTTTTTTGAAAATAAAGGTTAGTGCTAGATTAATATGTATTTGATAAAAGTAAATGCAAATATTATTAAGAGGTAGGTGTATTCTCGATTGAATTTTAGTTTAATTAGTTGGGTATTTTTATTAATACAAGAGGAGATGGGGTTCGAGTGCGTTAAAGTTTATTATCCTATTATTTATGAGTTGGAGAGGAATTATGAGTAGTTCTAAACATTGTGTTAAAAAATGAGCTACCATTATCATCTAATCCACCATTCTTTCACTGTTAATACTTGACTTTTTGAAGTAATTTGGAAAACCCAAATGAATTTGATTCAGTAAATTAACTTTACATAAGTTTCTGTTGAGGCAATTGTAAAGGGGGATCGATTCTTTCGAGAGAAGTTTTCGAAGTATCGTTCGTCGGACAATCGATATGGTCCCCAATAATCATAGGTACTGCTGAAAAGGCTAGTTATGCCTTGATTGGTAATTCAATCCACATCGCGTGCAACTTTATTGATTAATTATGTACACGTGCTTTAAGTACATACTCTTTTCACCAACTGAGACACTCCCACTCCGTGAACTTTCGAAAAATTCTTTTGAAAGAGTCGATCCGCTCGACACTATTCATTAAAAAAACTTGTTTTAACGATTCAGTCAATTAACTCAAACAAAACTTCTCTAAACTACCTTTGAGCAAAACACCTGTCCATTAATTGAATTTTAATAATTAACCCACTGAATTCATATATGGTAGTTTCTAGCAGGCAAAAGGAAAACAACTTTTAAGGGGTCGTTTAGATCACATCATCAAAGATAAACTTCATTGAACGGATGAAGGGGTTACAAAGAGACAAGCTTCATAGTAACAACATGGACTAAAGAGGTACTTGTTGAACTAGATTCGATCAAAGAATCATAGTATTAATATCATATATAATTTTTTAAGTTTAATTTGACTTGAAATATAAGTAATAAAATTTTTTCAAATCAATCTACATTTACAAATGAGAAACTTAAATCCCTTTAGACCCACTTTTATTATTTTTTTAATTTTTTATTTTATTTATATTTAGTATTATATACATTTCTTTTATCATTATCATATATATTTTATTAAATTTTTAAATATAAACAACATATAGTTGAATGTAATAGTAGTATAAAAAATCAATATAAAACCATCAAGTGCACTAGATCACTTGCAAATAATAAATTAAAGCAAAATAACTTTGCTGAAAGAAGTATTTTGAGGATTGAACACATAGAAAGAAATGTTTTATAAAACACCAACCAAAATATACCCTTGAAATATTAAGTGTACTCAATATTAAATATAACAAACCAACTAATTGATGTAAAAAAACAATTAATGATGTGTTGATATCAAGTGCAACAAAGAGGAGGAGATGGAGGGGATAAGGCTTGGTTTCCTCAAATAGGGCAGAGAGATGGTAGAAGGAAGGAAGAATAAGAGAGTAACTTGGGGAGGGTCCCCTTTCTCTCATGTGCTTGGGATTATATAAGGGGTTGTCATTTGTCTCATGATACCAATTCCCCAATAAGCGAAGGTATTGTCCCTCGGCAGTGGTTTTGTACCGTACCTCTACCAAGAGCCATGTACGATTCATGGAGGGAATGCGCTTTCCTTGGTGATGATACATGGATATGACTTGTACGACTAAAGGGAGAACTGTCACTATAAAGCGTGATATTAAGTATGCAAGTCACTTGGACATGCAGGGGCTTGAACCACTTGCCTAAGATGCCATGGTTGTAGGGAAGTGACTTAAGTCCCTTACGTTGGTGGTTTGAGTCACCGCGTACCCAGGTGGCTTGCATAATTAATATTACAACCTATTCTAACACTTCTTCCTTGAGTCTTATAGGTTGTATCCATGCATCACCACTAACAGAAGCGTCCCCCTCCATGAACTGTACATGGCTCTTGGTGGAGCTAGGGGACAAACCTTCGGTTGTTAGGGGATTGATCGACTGCTCAACAAACAACATTTTGAAGACTTCTCCCGAAAGAGTTGACCCTTTGATCCGTGTTGAACCCCTCGAAAGGACCCCTCACGGCGATCCCTCACCCAAAGGCGAACAACCCACCTATTATTTGGTGTTTTTGTTCAAGCCTATTTTTTTGAATTAAATATTTTCATCTAAACACTTTCAAATATTATGTTGCCTTTTAGTATTAAGGGTAAGCCATCCATTGAACATGTTTTCCCAAAGATAAGAGACGCTCTGAAACACCTCTAAATGCAAGAAAATTGTCGTCACCGACTTGTGATAGCTAGAGAAGAAATCAACCATCAACCAACCATTTGAGTGAATGAGATCCACCCAAATGCTGCAATTTCATAATCTAATGATTGAAGGCAAACCAAACTTGCCAATGGGAGAAACGGCAATCGAATTTAAATAAATTTGTGTGAACCATTTATAAATATAAATAATTGTGGGCAAATTTAAGACATATTTCATGTCTAACTTGGATAAA
Organism: Gossypium hirsutum; assembly: GCF_007990345.1. NCBI lineage: Eukaryota > Viridiplantae > Streptophyta > Magnoliopsida > Malvales > Malvaceae > Gossypium > Gossypium hirsutum. The sequence continues at coordinate 62,740,341 of NC_053437.1, forward strand.
TATATTATTAATATTATACATAGATTCAATCTTAATCCAACCTAACCGGGTCTATAGATAACAAATGATGAGGTACTTTCTTTTCATCCTATAAATCAAAGAAAGTAGGGTTAAAATGAATAAGGTGCTCAATCAAGTATGATCTAGTTGGAAAAACATATAAAAGGGCTTTGATTTTATATAAGCTAGGCAAAATGATCTAGCCCATTTTGAGGGTGTTGAATGCTCAAAGGATTTGATTACCTTTTCTATGGGCCCTGTTTGGGATTGAGATTTTAGCCTACTCACTTCCATACATGCCTTGTGAATTCAAACAAAGATTACCATTTAAAAGATTTGTTTATGGAGATTTTCTGCTACAATAATTATATATTTTGAATAATCCCAACACTTTAGAAAACAAAAAGAAAAGCTTAAATCGTGACGTGCACTATAGTAGTAGTGGTCAACAATTAGCTAGTTCCAAATTATAACATCAATAATTGCCTTATTCTCTCTACTTTATCTCTTTCTTATTTTAATCTCAAAAAAGTCCACAAGCCTCCTTCAAATTTCATTTTAAGTATATGGGAAATGTGCATGAACCCTAAGTGATTTCATATCTCATCTATCTTATCTATATTTTAGCATACCAAGTCTTGACTAACGCATATATAACTGTGACGTATAAATCTTCAATCTCATTATGTGTATTTACCCTATATAAACTTTACTCCAATTTTTTTCATTTCTTTATCCTAGTAAGTGTAACACATTGTACCTAAAATGTGCATGACTATACACAACGACAAAAATTATAATTATTATTCTTTTTTCTTTGTAAGCATGGAGGAACATTCCTAACTTGTTCCTCTACAAAAACAAAAGCGACATAACGTTATATGTAATTATTGTTCCATAACTCAAATGGTCAATCCATCACACTTTGTTGGACCAAAAAAATACATTGTTTATTTCTATTATATGATTGAAAAACATTTTCATTTCCTTCACAAAAAATGAAAAGAATCTATTTACCCATTTTCCATATCTAGTTATTGATTTATGTTGGCAATATTATCCATTTGCAATGGAGCACCTCATGACTAGATGAAGTGAACCCTTTTGAGACAAAAGAAAAGAACAAAATGTTACTTCATATACGAAGATTTTAATGTCACCTTTGGATGAGACATATTGGGATGGAACAATGAGACATATGAGTTAGTGTATTTTTAATTTTATGTAGATTTCCAAGGTATATACAAACATTAGAAATATTATAAATTTGGACCATAGAATTAATTTTGGAAATTATTTTAAACGAGTATCCTATGTTACTACTATAATTATTTTTTTAATATAAATTCCATTTTATCACAATTAGTGATAACATTCCAAATTTGTAAGATCGGTAATTATCTCTAATCACGTGGTATATGTGTATATACAGGGATTGAACTCGAAATTGTTTTTAACTTAATATTTTTAAACAATTTTTCTATAGTCGATAATAAATATCGAGTATTAAATTTTATTGATTATTATTAATAAAGTTAAAAATCAATAAATATTGAATATAGTAATAAAAAATATTGTACTTTTTTTAAATTTTTATCTCTTGTCATATTTGTTTTTTTATATAATACCTAAAACTATTCATAATTCTTCTCTTCAATCCTTAAATAAAAGAATAATATGTTTCAGCATACTTGAATTCACGTTCTATTACATTGATAATAATACAAATATAATCGAGATAAGAATCAATCGACAAAATATTGCAATTTTAGAAACACAACTTATGTTTGAACTCTTCAACGGTGAATTCATCGAAAATTATAACAATGACTATAGTTTTACCACGTTATTCAAAGAAAAAGAGAATAGAAGTTGGCAAAAGAACAAATTCATAATCGTGGGTTGAGTTGACTAGATGAAGAGGGGGTTGATATTATGGGTTAGGGTCCATAAAAAGGTAGGGACAAAAATCCGACCGTCTCTGACACGTGGATGGGAAGTCGACAAAGCTGAGAAACAGAACGAATTACGTGTATGCATTGAATGACGGTGCATTTATAAATAAATAAATAACTCACTATTTATGTTTCTTGTTTGTAAATAGTAATGTTTGAGGTCCCACTTTGATTGTCCTAATGTTAACGTTGCTTGGATTTTGTGGTCGATATTTGTTTGAATAAAAAAAATTTATGAAATCTCGTATTTAGTTTGATGGATAAAGTGTTTATCGTTTTAGATATGATTTGAGTTTGAGTCGTGTTGGTTGTATTGCCATTAAAACTTTATCTTTCTCTCGTAATTTACAGAAAAAAAGAGTTTATAAATATCATAAACTGAGCTTTAAACATAAACTTTATCGAAAATAATATTTTATCAAGATTTAGAGAGCATATAATGTAATCACTTTTGAAACTAAACTATTTCGATAAAACAATTATCATTTATCACCTACGTATCTTACCACTTAAATACTATGTCATTAGTAAACTAACAAGGAACCATGAAAGGCTCTTTTTTCTTCTTCATTAAGTTCTCTATTTTTAACGTCCTTCCACAACTCAAATAAGGAGAACCGATCACAACCTCCACCATACCTTCTTCAACACTATTTTTTAGCATCAACAAATTTAGTAAATTGTATATTATCAACTAATTTTAAATTAATATTTAATATGATAAACAAAATCTAACATAATTTATTACGTTTCTCTTTCTTTGACTTTTTTTTATAGAATTTTTTACACATTTCCTTACTCAGTGATAAAATGTTAAATGAATTGTGATTTTACATTCAAATCTTATAAACCCATCTATTATCGAATGGTTTAATATTGAATGTATAATATTATAGTGTTTTTTTTCTTGATTTATATAAAGTGGTGGTTAAAGTTCTTATCATATATTTATTTGATGCGAGTTTTAAAACATGTAACGCACGTCCCCTATCCTAGTATTGTATAAAAAAATGTTATCATGATTTTTTTTGTCAATAAAATTTTGACTTAAAAGGTAAGAAGGGATTTCGAAAATTTTGGAGTCTAAGAGTGAGTTTGGATGGACGATGCGTTTACCTGCGGTTAGTGTAAAAACAGCGGTAGCAGTGAGATTAGATACTGTAGTAATACTGTAGAGTGAAACAAAAAGTAAGCTAAACTGCACCGCACCCAATCGCCATCCAAACCCACCTTAAGATTTAAATCTTATGGTGTGCGTTTGTTTTAGGTTTATTTTGATAAAATAGTTTGAGTTGAATAAATTATTATAAACACTGAATTGTGTTAAAGATTGTGTGACTCGAATCCCATAACTTGTTGAAGAAATAAATATAGTGGTAAAATAAGGGGATTTGTGGGGGCGAGAGGCCGTAGCCCGCCATAAATCCCCATCAAGCACAAAATTGTATTGGGGTTGCGACCAGGGGTGCAGAGCCCCCACGGTAAGGACCATATAAGACAAGTTGAATCCGTATAGATCTGTTCTTCTATTTAACTTTGATTAGAACAAAGTTTTTTAACACTTAAATAAATATAGTCGAAACTCCATTTCTATCATTTGTTTTTCAATATTAGTGAATTTCTTCTCTTTTGCCTGTGATTTTTTCTCTCGAAAAGATTTCCATGTAAAATCTATGTGTTTTTATTTTTTTCTTATTACTTCGCGATCATTCAACCGCTATTATTAATGTTTATTATAAAAAATTAAATAAAATCTTATTTAATAATAATTAATTCTTATTAAAACTGTTGATATAATTTTATATTATTAAATTTTTGGTATTATTAAAGTAACATTTAATTACTTTCAAAACCAATGCATTGACCAAAGGTGTTTGAAGTGTTGTTTTACAAAGAAAATCTTTTATATTATTAATTCAATCTATCATCATTATTAAGCTATCTACCTTCAACTTTTTAAAGGAAAGAAAAAATTAGTTCGTGACATGACATAAAAAAAGGGTTTCTTATGATGATGAAGGAATTGAATGATTGCAATTTGATTTTATTCATTAGTAGTTAAAGGATTTAAGTATCCTTATTTTTTATATTTTAATGTGCATGTCAAATTTTTTATATGATAAAAGGTAATTTTCATATTCGTTTTAAAGTTAATAAATATTAATTTTTTTATGATTCGTGACTGTTTTTATGATTTTCATTTTTAAAATTAAATTTTAAATTTTTTTTTCAGAAGATGCGATATATTTTATCACTATACTTAATATGTTGGGGATCGACCTGTATAATAGACGTGATAGAAAAAGAGAGAATATCAAACACACAAATTTTATGTGAAAAACTCCTCCCAAGAGGATAAAAACCACTTACAAAATGAGGTGTTGACTTTTCACTAAATGAGTAAATAAATGAGAGTACAATATGAAGAAAATAAATCTAAAAGTACTAAATGTACAATCTCAAACCCCGAAAACAAAGTCTAAACTTGAGAACAAAATTCTCTCCATAGTTATCACGAAACTCTCACCAAAACTTATCTACAGCTACATCTTGTTGCCCTCAAAGAAAAGCCCTTGCTCATTGGCATATCAAAAATAGGAATACGACGGCCCCTTTAAATAGGCTTAAATTAGAGTTCTAATCATACTAAAATATCCCAAAAGTAATCAAAGTCCAACTAGAAGAAGTAATCCTGCTTGAAATTTAAAACGTGTCTGTATAACTTGGAGAAATCGTCGTGACGTCCCATACATGTTTGTCACAACGTCGTCGCCACGTTCGTTTGGAGTTTCGCTGCGACGTCACCTCTGTTTTCTTCTTCTTTGGTAAATCATCGAACGTCTTCCTAAATGCCTGTAAAAGGTATGATAAATGCGAATCACACTCCATACGACATCTGTTTGTAAAATCTAAATTCTTTTACTAATTAATAATGTATTAAATAATTTTTCAATGATATAATTATTTATCGTTTACCAAATAAAAAATTTCATTTCTTAATATTATTATTGATAGAAGGTTGAAAAACAAATAAGTGATAATTTCGAGAAAAAAATAGTACTAATTCCATGTTCATCCAAATAGAAATGTGGAAAATGGAGATGTTTACCTAACTTCAGTAATGGATGTGTTTAAAAGAACAAAGCAGAGGAAAGGGCAGGCACGTTTCATGTAGCTTACTATACTATGCTTTTTTTTTCTTGGAGAAGGAAGCTAATGTCTTTTTTAATCTTTTTAACTGCTCCACCTAGCCGTTAAAAAAGCTAGAGATTTTTATTCACAAATCTCCAATGATTTTTATTTTATTTTATTTATAAGCTATGATATAAAATTTTAATATTGTATAATTTTATATATAATATCAATTTAATTCAATTTTTACAAATTACTAACACAATTTTGGATATAGTACCCATTGAGGTAATTTTTTAGTAGTGTCAAGGACTAGTTTCAATTTGGCATCTAGCACTATTTGCTCAGAAACTTACCATGTTTAAGTTGATAAATTTTGGCAAAAAAAAAACATTTCGGGTGTGAGTCTAAGTGACACTTTGGACAATAACCAACCCAATTTTAATATTTAAATTACACATAGAAACATATTTTAGAAATTGGTTTGAATTTGAATTGTAGCAATCAAGTTCTTACGTTTTCTTAGATTGGATCGAATCGGGCAAAACTTGGAAGTATACTATGGAGATTTATGCTTATTATCTTGCTAGTTTCATGAGAAGATTTACTGTAATAGATGTAGTATATTAGCAAATCTTAAATTCTTATAAATTAAGGAGACTTATATAGATTATATACTAAATTAAGAAACATTTCATTTAAGTGCATTGAGTGAAAAATCAAATGTGTAAATTATTAACTTTTCATTTTTTTTAGAAGAAAGCAAATAAATTTATACCTAAAATTTACATATAACCCATGCAAAAAAATAGATGCATTAAGTGGATGAAGCAAACACCTAAGATCATAAACAGCAAGAAAAATATATATATACTAACGTGTATATATATAGTTAGCATCATGTAAGATTTAACTCAAATTAAATTATTATTTCAATTTAAATATTTTATATTTTAAAATAAAAAGAAACTATTAATCCCCAACCACAATTCAATTGATTTTGAATAGCTGTTCAAACAAATACATACATTTAATACAATAAGTGAAGAATTTCTTGACTTAATAAATGGATTAAAAAAATCATATATCCTCTTTTTAAAATTTTAACAATATTATAATTAGATTAATTACCCTTTCCAGCATAGGAAAAGAAATAATCACTGTCTGAATAATTATAAATTAGGTTAAAGTGCCGCCTGTGATAAGAGCTTTCGGCACAGAATTTTATACCTTAATTTCCCTAATGTGCAAGCATGCCGAGATTAGAATAGATAATACGTGGGGAAAAGTAATAAAGAAGCAATTGTGGATTGTATTTTGATTTTTTTTCTTAAAAAATAGATAAATGAGTTTTTATACATTTTAAAATTGTGTAAACTAGTCTATTTGTTAAATTTTATTTATTATATGATAATATGAAACGTTAATTTAAATGACTAATTTACCTATAAAGGCCTATTTCCAAGTATATTTATAGAAATGAGCCAATTTCTACATTATTTACCAGATAAGTCCGATTTTGGCAAAACGTGTCCATGTAGGAGCGTTTTAGGGTAAAATTTCCAACAAATCACACCCCTGGAGGAGCGTTTATGCCATGTCAGCACAAAACGCGCTAATGTGGATGCGCTTTGCTAACATGGCGAAAAGCTCCCCTAGGGGCATGTTTTGCTCCATATTTTTGTCCCCAACGGCTTTTTTTTACCATTGGGGGTCCAACGGTAAAAAAATAAAGTATAGAACCCCTTCCTATTATTTCACACAAAATTTCTTCAAAATTTAGCAAAAAACTCTAAAATTTCTCCCTAAATTTCTCAAAGCTCTCAAATTTCTCCTTAAATTTCTCAAAGCTCTCTTTAATTAATTATTTCCTTTAATTTTCTTTCTAAATTAGTATTATTTTTTTATAATTTCAAAAAATATTTGATCGTGTTAGCAATGACCAGGGAATTAATTCGTCTCAATCATAAACATATCTCCATAGAACAAATGAAAATGGTAAGGGTTAATTTTAATTTTTTAATATTATTTAATATTTTTTTCATTTAAGTAATTTTAATTAATTTTAATTTTATAATTTTTTATAATAGTCTGTAGATTGGGTGTTACAATTTTATATTTGTAATATGACTGTTCCTCCATCACCGTTGATAGAAAATTACTTGAGGGAAGCGGGTTTTTGGCACATGGTCGTCATAGGCCAGAGGTACAAGTTGGACCCGAAACTCATCAGAACGTTAATAGAGAGGTGGAGACCCGAGACGCACACATTTCATCTTCTATGCGGAGAGTGTACCATCACTTTGGAGAACGTGCAGTTACAATTGGTATTACCGGTGGATAGGTCCGCACTCACCGGGTCCATTCAATTTGCTGATTTGGGAGCCATATGCTACGATCTTTTGGGTGTGGTTCCGGATAATATTTACGGAGGTTGGATTGAGATAGGCTGGTTACGAGATACATTCCCAAAGTCGGGGAATGGTTCGACTGAAGTAGAAAGAATACGATATGCTCGGGCACACATCCTTGAGATGATTGGAGGTTATTTGATGCCGGACTTGTCACGAAAGCTCATAAATCTGAGGTGACTGCTGAAACTTGTTGATTTTAGAGCAGCTGGCGAATTTAGTTGGGGGTCTGCCGTGTTGGTGACATTGTACCGAGAGATGTGCAGGGCGACGCTACCAAATAAAGCCAAAATTGGAGGTTGCATATCATTACTATAATCATGGGCTCGGTTTCGCTTTCCATTTTTACGTCCTCAAGTGAATCACCCAAATACATTCCCACTCATAACGAGATAAATTTTTTATTTGATTTTACAAGTATTACATAGATTTAAAATAAAATTGTATGCTAAAAATTTATTTAATTATGTAGAACCATCCGACGAGTTATGTTGGAATACCTACCGCTCTTGAAGATATACGGCTTCTATTAGACTAACAGTCGGAAGCGCAAGTAAGTATTAAATAATATATATACATAAAATAATCGTTTCATATTTAGTATTTAGTATTATGTATACAACTAATATTTTTATCACGTTCATATAGTTTCAATGGACACCATACGAGGATCTGACAATTTGGGCAGTAATTTCGGATCAATTCTTTCAAAATTCGAACATTTGGCATGTTAAGGTCCCATTGGTCAACTATGCTATTATCGAGATGTACCAGACGGATAGAGTGTTGCGGTAATTTGGATTCTGACAAATGATTTTTGAGGCACTTGAAGTGCTCGATAAAGAGCACAAAATTTACTTACAAAAGAAATATGAATTGGCCAATATTCTTCTCGGAATATATCAAAATTTGGGAAAATCGGTATGATCATATACCTGCTCACGAACCGATCATCGTCCCAGAGTTAGCGTGCGCGTCGAATTACATGCCATGGTTTAGGATCCATGGCAAGTCATATTTGTTGTCGGAAGAATAGAGGCGTCGACAAATTTGTGTCGAAAAATAATGACAAGGCCTTTTAAATCCAAGGAGAACGGATGATGGCACGGGCCCATCAACAGTGCCCACACAATCATCGGGCCCAATGCCTCAACCGATGACACCCATAACACATCCCTTCAGATTATGCCAAGTGCATATCCTAGCCCTTATATGTATCCTAACCATTATATGTTTCCTCTTCCCAGTCCTATGCTAGGTTAGAATGCATGGTCCAATGCATCTCCTTTCCCAATGACTCCGACTCAACCGACGATATATAGGCCATCGTTGCCAGAGGGATCGCACGAGGCACCATCGGGGAGCTCATCTCATTACTAATCCCATCGCCTTATGGGATTCAAACACCTCCGTAGTGGGTGGTGCAAACACCTCGACATTCTTTACTCTATCAAAGTGGGTCATCCTCCCAACACCCATAACCGGAGCAACCACAACCCCCGCCGAAAGCTGAACCAATGAAGAATCCAAGGAGTAATCGTCGACCACCCCCATGTGGCACTGATTCTGACCGACAAATGTATTGATTTTTTAAATATATTTGTAAAAATAATTTTTATATTATTTCATTTAATAAAATAAAATTTGTTTTTAATATTTTAGTGGTAAATTATTTTTTTATTTTTAATAAAATAGAAGTTCTTTTGAATAAGGCGCAATAGAAATAATGCAACATAGTTTCATTATATCAATTATTAACTATTTCAATTTAGACATGATCGAATCGTATGACCTAGGTTCCTACACCATTCGTACAACTTCTTTTGGTTCGTTCTTTCCTAGATATCCATATTATTACGTATTCTACTCGAGTAAGGTCGACCTTTTGGTTTGCGACGCAATTCTCTATACGATAACAACTTAAACGAAGCAATCGATACAGACGGCCACTTATGTTCATCTAGGATCGGTGGGAATACATGTCTCCACACATTGTACACGTATTCTATTTTGTACACTTCATTGACATATCTCATGGGATCCAAATGGCGATTCTAAGAAGCTGCAATTGTATGAGCGCATGGATAACGAAGTGCGTCAAACGTCCCAGAGTTGCAAGTCCTATTTATCAGGTGTACACGATATTGCCTGCCGGTAATACATTAGCTTGGTTTAACAAATTTCGTAACACGAAACCATAGGTTGTCTTGATCGTGACACACTACGTACATAGTGTTGGCCCGCGCATTCGCCTTGTTAATTTATTGCAACACCTTTAGGAGCCATACATGGCCTCTCTGCATTTGCCCTTTATAACTCACTGCTCGCTTTAGAAATAGTACCGTCAAACGAAAATGTCTCTCGCACAACCGAGGTTATCGGTAAATGATGCGTTCCTTTTAGAATAAAATTTATGCATTCAACCAAGTTTGTGGTCATATGACCATATCATAGGCCGCCGTCGTATGCTCGTGTCTACTGTTCAAAAGGTATGTTACAATTGTAGTCTGCGCCTTAATCGTTAACTGAACGCAAAATCCCCAACATATCATGAAAACGATAATTATTGATCTCGTACCCTACTAATATATGTTGATAGCAAAAATTAGATACCACTATTCCATTCAAAATAAATTAAATATTACAAATGAAATTATATCAATAGAGATTAAATACCCATGTTGGTCATTTGCCGTCGTTCGGTAGTAGACCGATATTGCCTGTAGTAGTTGGACGCAACGTGCTTTAGACAATACTTATGATGTATGCGATCCCACAGACTTCCCTGTCGCTTAATTACGGTTACTTTCTAGTGCCCCTATCCGATATAATGCAGATATAAAGTTGGGGTGATACATGTCTCCTTAACCAAGAAAGAAAGAAATTTTAGTCATAACCTGACTCCCCCGGTGTTGTTGCAAACGCAATTGGAAGGATTCTCTCACCACCATCCTGTGTCACAACTAGCAATAGCCGATGGGTATATCTACCATACATAAAGGTACCGTCAATTTGTACCAATGGCTTACAGTACACAAATGTGTCCCGACATTGCTTAAAGCTCTAGAACAGATGCTTGAACACTTGGAATCCATGGAGCAATCAGTCGTAGTAGTACGCAGGGACCGTTTCAAAGTCTGTTATGCAACCTAGGACGTACCTCTCAAGCACCTGACACCACTGTCATACCTCATTATATGAAGCGTCCCACCCATTATGCATATTTTCCAACGCCTACTGCTTAGCTATCCCAGTCTTATGTAAGAGGGCGTGTACCTCAATTGGCTATGAATATTGGAAATTAAGACCGACACAGAAGTCTTAGGATCTGCCTTCAACATCAGTAGTATTAAGCTAGCTATCATACCTGAATCTATCTTGGGATGATCTTGTGAAACACCGACCAACGAAGTACGTTAAATAATGCAACATTAACTAATAACATTATTATTCAAAAACCCTGAACACCCAGTGATATTATACTGGCAACACATGTATGTGGGCCTTTGTACTTTTTAACTTGGCTTCGAACTTCTCGGATTTGGATTTAACTACGTTGTTGTTAACCCCATGATTGATGCTATGTTGTTTCAAAGCACCAAGAAAACTATCTTTACTGGAAAACTTCTTACCAACTTCCAATTCACCCGACCCGAATCCAATGACAAACTTGTACGGTCACGCCTTTTGTGTGGTAGATTCGAAAACTCTAATGCATCATCTGTTCACATATCGACATTATACATATGGGTTAGAGGCGAGTACGCCCTGGATCTCAGATCTTCTTCTTCTTCATCTGAACCCCCTTCAACATCTTTAAGTTCGGATGGAATAGGCTCCCGTTCAGAAAATAATGTCACTTCTGTACCATCAGGCCGGGCTCTCGAGATGGATCCACATCAGACTCATCATCCAATCCACCATCATCTGCAACGTATGAGGTCCCCTTACCGGTAGACGTTGTAGGGAGTACATCATCCCTTCTTGTAGACATTTCGTAACGTCCCCAATAAGATGTGAAATTTGAACCACTAGAAGCTGATGTCATTTCCCAATACGTATTTTCAGCATTGAACATCAACCAACCGATGTACATGTCTCATCCACTACCGAGTGTCGTGTAGGAGTTGTGTATTCTATACTGCCACCAAACACGGGCGCTGCCTCCCACTAATGGAGTATCAGGTAGGGGTCGTGTCTTCTTCTTGAATAGCAGTAGATGTTGAAGTCACAAATGTTTTATTTGGCGATGAAAATTGTACATATAACTCAAGATAGAGTGACCCACTAGCGAGATGAGTCTGCACTATCGCCTCAAAGCTACGACCACCTTTGATATCAAATGAGTCATATGTCACGGAATTAATCGAAGCATAAAATTGATACTTAATAGAAGAAACCCTCATTGGCGTTAGTTCGAAGATTTTGCGCCTAATTCTTTTACGAAATTTTGTCAAATCTATAGTTTGGTTAAAAACCATTCGCATTGTGTTCTCCGATAAAAATATAACGCCGTTCTCGGTGTCACGGACCTCACCATCATAGTAAACAACAGCATTAATACGTTCACTTATCTTCAATTTCTATTCTACTTAGCCTCTCTAATTTTTCTTGTTGTAACTTATGCAACCTGAGAATAAAATTTGGTTTATTTATAGCCTAAGGCCAAACATGAACTACTGTAGAAAAAGAGCGTCCACGTGGGAGCTTTTTCAGTAATTTTGCTGATAATACATCCTGCTTGAAGCATTTTTGACACTATTTGTTCAGAAACGTCTTCTCAAAATTATTTTTTCAAGAACTACTGTAGAAAAATAGCGTCCACGTGGGAGCTTTTTTCATAAATTTTGCTGACAGTGCATCTTGCTTGAAGCGTTTTTGACACTGTTTGTTCAGAAACGTCTTCTCAAAAAAATTTTTAGGAACTATTGTAGAAAAAGAGAATCCACGTGGGAGCTTTTTTCATTAATTTTGCTTACAATGCATCCTGTTTGAAGCGTTTTTGACACTATTTGTTCAGAACTGTCTTCTCAAAATTATTTTTTTAGGAACTACTGTAGAAAAAGAGCGTCCACGTGGGAGTTCTTTTCAGTAATATTGTTGACAGTGCATCCTGCTTGAAGCATTTTTGACACTATTTGTTCAGAATCGTCTTCTCAAAATTATTTTCTCAAGAACTACTGTAGAAAAAAAACCAAAATCCTTATTGTCAATATAATTTTTCCTAAACCCTAAACCTAAACACAATATTTTTTTTTAAAAAAACTAAACTCAAATTTAATTAATTTTCTTAAAAACACTAAACCCAAGTTTAATTTATTTATTTAAAACCCCTAAACCCTAATTTAATTAATTTTTAAAAAAGAACATTAAATCCTGATTTATTTTTAAAAATTCTTAAAACCTAGCACCTTAAATTATTTTAACAAAACCCTAAATCCTACAAACCTAACCCTAAATTATTTTAACAAAACACTAACCCTAAAAACCCTAAACCAAAAAACCCTAGGGACTAAACATGCAAAAATCCCTAACCTAGAAAAAGACACGAAGCAAAACGCGCCCAGGGGGAGCGATTTTGCCACATCAGCAAAGCATGCCCACGTCAGCGCATTTTTGTGCTGACATGGCAAAATTGCTCCCCCACGGGAGCGTTTTGCTGAAATTTCACCCTAAAACGCTCCTACGTGGACGTGTTTTGCCAAAATCGGCCCTTTTCGGTAAATAATGGAGAAATTGGCCCATTTCTGTATATATACTTGAAAATGGGCCTTTATAGGTAAATTAGTCAATTTAAATGGTTAAATACTAATTTGATCTCTGAACTTGATTGATTGAAAGCCATAAATAATTTAAAACTTGATTGAAGCGAAAAGAAAAATCAATTAAAAATTTTGATTACTCACTTTCAAATTTCTTATACTTTCGTTAAAGTTCAGTTTCATCTTCATCTTCATCGTTTATGCTTCTAACTAAAAGGTACATACAAATTTATTTAATGTTTATTTCCTTCTACTTTAGTAAATACTCATTTTTCACATCTTCTATGCTTTCGTATCTCTTGATGGTGTGTAATCACCGTTATAAAATTTTGATTACTCATTTTCACATCTCCTTAGTTATTACAATTTTTCGCACTTGAAGATCTTATTGTTTAATACCCTAAGAAGCGTTAATGTTTAAGTTACTAGGTTTAACAATTTTTGAGTTTTGAATTTTTAATATAAATTTTTGGGTTTTGAACAAAGACTCCTTGGGTTTTGAAATTTTAGAAAATAATGTTTTAAATTTTGGGAAGAAATAAAATATAAAAAGTAGAATTTTAATTTAAAATAAAACCCTCCACAACCACCAACACATCTCTAGAGGTGGAGAAGTAGCAAAAGGAGCTCATTATATTCTTCTTCTTCTTCATCGCCAAAGAGAGATACAAAATTGAAAGATTTTGTTTACTATAAATGTGTTGTTTCTTTGGTTTAATTGTATTTCAATAGTAATAGAACCATGATTATATTGAAATGGATGCTTTTAGAAATGCACCGGAGAGTGTCTTTAATAGGTAAGGTTAGTACTTGCATATCCAAAGATAAATGAAAAACCGAAAAATGATCTGACTTAAAGCTATACAAATGTGCATTATGAAACTGGAAACTCACATATGTATATCACAAAACTTGAAGTTAAATATTTAACACCTAAAACTTAACCTTTACCAACAATACCTCACCCACACAACAATTAATTTTCAAAAGTTGGTTTACCATCCTATTCCACTAATAACTTAATTATGTTATGATAAAAGAACATTATACTTATCAACAAGTGATCATATATAAGACATTGATGTGGATCCATGAAGCCGAAGATTCTTTATAAAAAAAAAAAACAAACAAAGGACAATTAGAAAATGAGGAAGGTTAGCGAAAAGAGCACATAAGTTGGACTTAATTATATATTCATCCTGTGCATGAATTATTGAACTTGGCTTTCCCCCCCGACAAATTGAAGTGATCTAAATTATAATAATATGAGAAAACAAAGTACATGAAGTTATGTAAGAGTGCAAGACAAAACCATGAACAGCTGATATAATATTATATATTAATTTTCTTAATTTATATGCTTATTGGCTAGGTTGTCTTCAAAGGATTCTTGAACATGGTAAAAATTAGGTTTTATGGATGTGGTTGGCTTTCTTGTACTTGAGATCAATGTTTCTTAAATATTTTGTTATATGTCGATTAAGTTTTAGCTCGATTAGTATAGACATTATTGTCAATGTAGGAGGACATGTGTTTGAGTGCGCCGAAGCGCATTATCCTCCTATTTATGAGTTAGGAGGGGCTATAAGTAGTTCTAGACATTGTGTTAAAAAGAGTAGATAAGATTTACAACCTATAACTAAATTATTAAAAAAATAAATATTTTGTCATATAGTCAAATGGAATAAATTATTCAATCAAAACCTAATAACCATGTCTAAGTAAAACTTTCGATTCCCCATGACAAGGTATCCAATGTTGAATTTCTATCGATAAATTGAAAAAGAAAATGCCAATTTGTATGGGTTATCATAAAAAATTAAGAGTTTGTTTCTATTTTTCTTAAAATTATTAAAAATTGATCATATACTTTTTTTATTACTTTTTCTTATATTTTAAAAGGTATATATATCATTTTCTCAATCTAGTTTGTATAGTGCAACTTTTTATTTTTTATAGTAGATGAGATTCAGTTGAGAATTTCTACATCTATATTAATATTAGATTTGAGAATGGATTGTATGAAATAGTGTTTACACGTCATCCTTATCCCTTTTAAATAGGAGCATGACAAATCATATTTTTTCCTCTTGATTTTTAGTATTTTTAGTTGGATTTGAATTTTTTCAGGAGGAAAAAGTTGAAAATCAGAAGGAAAAATCTGATTTGTCTTGCTCCTATTGGAAAGGGATAGTGATGACGTGGAATCACAGTTTCATACAATCCTTTCTCGATTATATTTTTATGATTTTTATTGAGTTGGTGTCCGTCACCCTTCAACTAGGTCTCAAATCAGTAGAAAATTTATCAAAAATCTCTTATTTTTACAAAGCAATAGATATTATTTTGAAGATAATTTTATCTTTTTATATAAAATTAAAAAAATACACGTGAAGAGATTCAAACACGAAAAATTATAATTTTTAATAACTCAACTTTACCATTTTAACTAAAGGTATATTTAGTTATTATATCAATTTTTTTTAAAATTTATTACAGGAAATTTTCACTCATATCGTGAATAATACCGTAATCTAACCTACATAATATGTTTAATATGATCAACTTTATCGATATCATCAATTTCTTTAATATATGGGGTAGGTTGGTGTATTAAACCTTACTCATTTCTAATGAAAATCAAGTACAAAACTTTGAGTCAAGGGAAAATTGAGCACAAAATTTTATATATATGCACCCAGGCCTACATACATAAACAAAGCTTAGGTGCTAGACAGTAAGGAGGTGGTATATCAATTATTTGTCAACTAATAATTTAGGTAGAAAATATATACTTTATATAGTGTTGTTGTTGATTGTTGGAAATATAAATCAATGTATTGTAAAGGCTAGCTAGCATATGTGTGTTGTTAGGCTCCCACAAAGCTAGTCAAAAGCTTTTTTTAGTTCATATAAATTAATTATAGATGAAAATTATGCATCAATCAATATTATAGTTTTCCTGCTTCGCCAAATTTAAAATTCAGACATTTATGTACAGCATCACAGGAAATCTAAGATTTAATCTACTTCTGTTAAGAAAATATACATAAGATTAAATTATCTCCATCATATGTAAGTGTATGTATAAAATCAAAACCCATAGAGCAAAAATCCGACTTCGATGTCATATTAAATACTTAATCCAAAACTAGTGCACAATATTTTTATATATGAAAGTTTTAATATTGTAAGCAAATTCGAGCAATGCTAAAAGTATAGCTTATGAGTAGCATCAATTGTTAAGAGTACTAAACTTCAATGCCCACTAATTGAATTTTACTGATGGCATATTAGTTTTTTAATCAGTTTTTTTATTATTTTCGATTAGATTAAGTATATGTTTAGATTCATCTACTAATAAAGTTGTCTTTCTATATTATGATCCGATCATGTAATACCGCTTAGTATTAGTTAAACGTTAGATAACCAGTGAGCTCATATTTTTTTCCACTATGCTTTGCATGCAAAAATATTGACAAAGGGTATTTATGTAATTTAATGAATATTTTATTAAACCAATTTATTCAAAAAATGTAAGTATGTAAAACAAATATACTGCATTAGATCCAACATACTCATGTTGTTAGTTCTAGGTGATAGATAGGTTTATGGAAATTCTAAGAGAAAGTGGATTGAGAGCCAACCATTCATTCTGTGCTAACGACCTAAAAGAGAGGTTATAGATTTACAGTAAAAACTTTCAACGAAAAACCTCAATAGCTAAAGGCGATGTTGTTAACTATAATATATCACTCGGAGGCATTCAAGGTGTAATAGTGCTACTTGTTTTTTTTTAAGCATTACTTTTAAGATTGATTTTAGGAAAAATCGCCAACTCCTAACCTAATTGTACTTAGTACGAAGTTAGATAAATTGTAATACAACTTAGAGACGTTATCGAAAATTTACTAGAGAAAAAACATGCTTTACAAGCAAATAAATCTGGAGGCATATTCGTATCATTGATTTTGAATTCAGATTAATTCGATAAATATTCATTTATCTTATCATACCCATTAATCCCAAAGAAAAAAAAAAGAAAAAAAAAGGTCACATTCGTGCATTAAGGCTTGATAATATTAGAATACCAAGAACCTCACCATGATGGTGATGATGATGATGATTTGATTCCTTCTTCTTTCTAAAGCTAGAAATTTTCTTTTCCTTCCATAATTTTTCCGCATGATTATTGAAAAAGAAGAAGAAGCTTTATAATATATATATATATTCCAAAATGTGGACCTCCAGTCGAACATTTAACATAATTTAATCACGCAATGGAATAAGGACACAGCTTTAAGATAATATATATATGTAACTAACTATATAAAATTTAATTTGAAAATTTGATATATTGATTTTGAAATAGAGTATCTTATCTTACAATAATTGCATTTAAAATATTGTAATATCATAATAAATTAAAAGATGGAATCCACTTACACCCGCATATTACACTTCTTTTAATCTTTTTGTATGATTAATATTTTAACTATTCAACCATTGAATTTATCCATATGATTACACTTGTCATGTATGTAAAATTTTGAATCAATCTAATATACCTATAATATTAATATAAAATATTATATATTAATAACTAGTGAATGGTTGAAAGTTGTTTTTAGGATTAAGGGTGTAAGAAAATCCTCAATTTTTTTCGAAAAAAGTAATTAAGCTATACTTTTTTTTACACTCAATTGAGTACTTAAACTGTCAAAATGTATCAAAAAGACCCTTTGACTGTTAACTTTAACAGTTAGCCGTTAACTACCCTTAATTTTTTTCAGCTAAAGCCACCACGACGTGACATGTGACAAAAATAATTTAAAAAATAAAAATTATTAAATTTTAATAAAAAATTAAAAATTAGAAAAAAATTAGAAAAAAATTTATAAAAATCGTAATAAATTATAAAAAATGTAAAGAAATATAAAATTCGTAAAAAAATTATAAAAATTATCTTATCCCATTATCGTGTCTTTCAAATACGCCCAAGTTGATCATAATCAACCCAATGTTTCCTTCGTTTTGTTTACCTTTCTCCTCCTACTTACATTCAATCTTTTCTTGTTGGCTTTGTTTATCAAACCAATTTCTACCCGAAACTTCAGAAATATTAGAAAAGTGAGCGTTCTTGTAGCTATTATTACATTTTGTCACGCCATTGCATGCACCATTTGATTCCTTGTCAATGTTTGTAATGATTTGTAGCAGGGGCGAAGGCAGGAATTTTTTTTAGGGGGCTGAAATTTAATTTTAATTCTTACGATAGTAAAAATATAATTTCACCATTTAAATAGCCTATATCTTTATAATTTTTAAAGGATTAAATAAAATTTATCATTTTTAGGGGGATAAAGTGAAATTTTACTTTTACTAATTTAAAATTTTAAAAAATTTAAAGGGGACTGGGGCCTTTACCAGCCCCTGATGTGTAGTATACGTATGTATCCAGAAATTATCTGAATTCATATGTATGTATGTATGTATGCATGTATGTATGTATGTATGTATGTAACACTCCCCATAAAGGAACTCCCACAGCAGTTCCGGTGCAAAAAAACTTCAGCAGCTTCTATCAATTCGTTCACTGATATAGCTCTTTCCTCTACTTGATTTTATAATTTTTTATAATATTTTTTACAATTTTATATTTTTACTATTCTATAAAAAAGTTATAATTTTTTCTATATTACTATATATTTTATATATTTTTACTATTTTTATAATTTTTTTATAAATTCTTTACAATTTTTATATAATTTGTGGTTTTTATAATTTATTTTCTAGTTTTAATAAATTTTAAATATTTTTCTAGAATTTTTTAATATTTTTCTACAAATTGATTTTTATTTTTTTTATCATTTTCTGTTACATGTCACGCCGTGTTGCTACACATGATGATTTTAATTGAAAAAAAACTAGGGACCGTCAACTTTAACGGTCAACGATTAAAGTTAACGGTCAAATGATCTTTTTAGTGCATTTTAACAGTTAAAATACCCAATTGAGTGCAAAGAAAAAAAAGTAGGAGCTTAATTGCTTTTCTTGTAAAAGTTCAAAGGCTTTTTACACCCTTAAACTTTTTTTTTTACAAAAAAAAATAGTTAAAAATTCTAATTTACATCAAAGTTGACTTACATAACCTATATGAATTGAATATAAAATATGACGGCTAAATCATTAAAATATTAATCATGCAAAAAAAATACAAAATGATGTACACTTTATTAAATAATAGTAGAATAATTACTTAAAAGAAAAAAAAATTATACAATGGAGGTTTCTATTACAGTAGTCAATGAAGGCTTTGTCTAATTCACAAATACAAAAGCTTTATGTTTGAATTATCTAAATTCAAGACCTATTATACATAATTATACCCTAAACTTTAAAGGATTGACATCATTATTTTAACCATTTTCTCTTTTAGGTTGTTGAGAAAGAATTTAGTTAGTAATTACAAAATGTGAAACCCACATGCCAAGCAAAAGAAAAGAGAAAAAGAATATTAAAAATACCTCCATTATGGGAGAACTTTTCTCCTCTTCCTATTACTACATTTATTTAAAGTTTTATAGTGAAACCTTTATGAATTTTTTTAAAAAAATCAATTGCTAACTTTTCCTTTTTAATAACTTCAAAAAGTCAAATCAATTTTTATTTTAATAGTTTAAAATATTAAATCGATATCCATGGTGAAGTGTTTAAATGTTTCTAAATCGATATAATGCTTATGACTACTTGTAATTTATCTCAACCCTTAAATAGGAGGATAAACGTGCTTCAACACGCTTTAACCTACGTCTTCCTATACTGACAACAATATCAATACTAATACTAACCAAGCTAAAATTTAATTCGTGATTAATAATTTTTTTAGTAATTAAATGTTGGGATAAATTTTTTAATTAAAGGTGATATATTAGGTAGGTGAATTGACTGTTTGGATTTTATCCAAATATAATTCCACCCACTTAAAAGCAAATAAATTAAATAATAACTCAACCCACAAATTTATATATAATTGTTAAAGAAAATTAAGATTTCTTCCATACTATCTTAATTAATTATAATGTACATACTGATTCATGGATTGAAATTAAAAAGAAAAGGAATGCAATAATTGTTTTGAAGATTAAGGGTGTATTATTTTATTGTCAACATAAAACTATATCAAAATTATAATTAGATTGAATCCCGTGTTAGTCTAATGATTAGTGTGATCATCGCTTTAAGTGTGGTCTGCGTTCGAGTTGCGGTAGCGCTTTACCCTTCTCTTATAATTCACCAAAAATAAAAATTATAATTAAATTATATTATTACGCTTGCTACCAAAAAAAAATCAACCATGACACTCGATGAGCACCGAATAATCAACCAAGCTCGAATCGTATGGAGATTTAAACTTGAAACCTAAAAGTTTTTAGAGTTATAAACTCAAAAAGGAAACTTCCCTCCCCTTCTTAAAAAAGAGTAGAAAGTTATGTATCACTCTATGGTTGAAATTAATTTTTTTATTTCTATAAAAAAATAACTAAAATATCATATTTAATTTTTATTTAAAATTATATAAAATAATATAAATTATTATATTAATAAGATTAAAATTATAAAAAAATAATTTTGATAAAGTAAAATTTACTATTATTAAACAACATAATTACATTTCATATTTAGCTTTTACTAATATATCAAATAAATTTATAATTTTGACAAAGTATTTAATTTTTTAATTTATCAAAAAATACCTTAATTAATGAAAATAATAATTAGTTAACATTTTGATTGGTTGTATAAAATTAAAAAAAAAAAGAGGATAACATTAAAACGTTTGCTTTGTTAAAAATCATACAAGGAGAAATAATACCAAAAAATGCTAAATTAACCCAAAAAGATCTATTATCGTAATTATTATAAAATTAAGAAATTATAATTAAAATATAATATTTATAAAATATATCAAAACAGGTCAGACGAGTTTTACCTAAATCCGAACCCAAACCATATCAAAAGTCTTAATGGAAGATTGACTTGTTTTTCCTCAAACTCAATTTAAAAAATAATATCCCTATAAAATTGGGGTGGAATGAAACTTGAATAGTTCGGAATTTGTTGTCACTCTTATATAGTTCATCATATTCAATACTCACATTCAAATTCAAAATATAACTTCAAGTACAATAATATGGTAAACAAGCATAGTGATGACAACGACTAGTACAAATTCAAAATAGATACAGATATTAACTTTTTTGACGATCTTATTACAAGTTTTAATTATATCTGTTTTTTTTATAGAATGTCTAGAACTATCCATAGCCCCTCCCCAATCCATAAATAAGAAGATAATGCACTTCAACGCACTCAAACTGACGTACTCCTGCATTGACAATAATGCATATGCCAATCGAATTAAGACTTAATCTGAGTCTTAATTTTAATAAGCATCGATATTATTGTCAATATAAAAAAAATAAATTCAAATGCATTGAAGTACGTTTATCTTTTCATTTAAAGATTAAAATTTACTTCTATAAATAATATATTTGAAGTTAAATATAATTTTTTAAAAAGAAAAACTAAAATTTCATTTTCACCATATATACCCAAAAGGGTAACGCACAAAATCCACCAATGCACCCAAAGAGAAAAGAGCGATTAGGTTACGAGCACGGCTCACGCGTCACTATTATCGAAACAGTTCTCTTTTTTTTTTTAGTGCCCAATTGCCCATATTAATATGATAATAATAAAAGAAAAAACAAATTCTATTTTCAAAAATCAAATCCCAAAAAAATTTGCTTTTTAAATTAAAGTTGATTTATGAAATGGACCCGTCACGTTAAAAGGGGAAAAAGGAAAAGTATGTGTACCAAATATGATTACGACTAATGTTCTCTTTATTCATTCCTCATTTTTACATCTGAAAACACTAAAAAAATTATATTACTTTAAAATTTTAAAAGCTGTAATTAATGGATTGAGTTTTAGTTCGATTGATATAAGAATTGTTGTCAATGCAGGATGTGGGTTCGAGTGCGCTAAAACGCATTATACTCATATTTATGAGTTGAGAAAGGGCTATGAGTAGTTGTAAGAATTGTGTCAAGAAAAATAGATATAATTAGATTGTTCAAGTAAAAAAAAGTTACGACTAATGTACTCTTTATTAATTCCATAATAATAATTTTATTATACTTAAATTTTGCTATCAGACTTTTTGTATTTTAAATTGATATCTTTGGTGCATGTATTTTTTTTTAATTTTGAAATTTTCAAAATCTTGTTAAATAACCATAGTATTGTCTGTTTAATATCACGCCAATTTGATATTATCATAAAGTACTCAAAAAGTAATGTCATTTTAGTTGATGTATTTAACAACTATTGCTTAAGTCAAGATTGAAATTTTAAAGTTCAAAAAGTATGAAGATTGTTGATCGAGTCTTAGCTCGATTGACATTGGTATTGTTTCCAGGAGGACATGGTTTCGAGTGCACTAAAGCGCATTATCCTCTTATTTAAGGGTTGGGGAGGGGCTATAGGTAGTTCTAGGCATTGTATAAAAAAGAGCTTATGTGATAAGAATCCATGATGAAATTAATGTTAAAAAAAAGTTTAAAGATTAAAAATAATCAAATTTGAAAATAAAGACTTAAACCATAACTTGCCCATAGTACTTGACTAATAGAAGCAAATGAAGCTAGAAAATTGCTTTAGATAACAGAGATGAATTATAAATTGAGAAGAATATAAATTTATCACTATACTAATTTATAATTTTTAAAAATTTTGAAAGAATTACAAGACAATTTTATCATTTTTTAAAGGATTAAGGCCATTGCCCACCTCCTTGTCTACTCCCTTTATAGAAGAGTTTGATTTAACGTATTTAATTAATACTACATTTTTTAGTAACATAGGAGCTAAAATTAACTAAATTATAGTAAAATTAATAATTAGCAATTTATGTAAAATACGTCTATGTGAATATATATATAATTAAGATAAACGGGAGAGGAACCCAATGTTCGACCTATTAGTCATGAATAATGGATTCAAGTCATAAGAAATTATCTATTTGTGGTAAGCATAGTCTTGAATTTAGGGGTATTTATAATTCGGGTAAAATTAAATTAATTGGCCGAATCGAGTTAATCGGTTGATGGTCGAATTTAGTTCGACCGAAAGTCGATTAATGATTTTTTAAAATTTCTGTTATCGATTAATTTAATTTAGAATTAGATAATAAATCAAATTAAATAATATATATTACATATAAATTTTTTAACTATTAAAAAATGAACATTAATAATGTATATTTTTTATATGTTTTATACATATTTTAACTAAAAGACAAAAACATATAAAATTCGATTCGATCAATGTATTTGAAAAAAAAAATTGATTTGATTAACGATTAAAGATATTTACATTTTAAATAATTCGATTCAATTAATAATCGAATCGACCGTTTGAACACTCTTATTTAGGCCGTGATGAATATATAAAATTAGGTGGAATAATAGAAAATGGTAGCTGATAGATTGATTTTGAATCAACCCCCAACAAAAGAAAAAAAAACGTTGGTAAATACAAAATAATAATATAATATATATATACATATTGAGCAGTAAAAAACAAGGAGAAAAGTAAAAAAGGGGAATGAAGATGAAAGAGTGGAGAGGAGCGTCAAAGATCCGCCCCTGTGACTTAGTTGGCATGCGTGTTCTTCTGTTTTTTGTCCTCTTCTTTCCGGTTCACCTCCCCAGATTTTCCTTTTTACGTTTCGTGATATTATCGACTCCTTACGATATCTTCACTTCGTCAACGCTTTTTTTGTTTTTAATTAATAAACCCTCCAAGGTATGGAGCAGACCAACCACTCAATATCTAACCTCAACACTTGTCTCCACGTGCCTCTTACTCATGCTTCAGTATTTCTTCTAACCAGGAATCGATTGGGAGAATAGTATTGAATCGATAGTTAAATTGATTAATTTTTAATTGAATTAGTTGGACCAATAAGCTGGTAACTTGACCGGATTGATTACCAATCTGGTTTTAAGATCATAAGAATTTTTATGATTTTTAAAAAAAATTTTGTTTAGATTCATATTTGATTTCAACGATTTAAATGATTATTTTTGGTATGAAATTAGAAAACCAAATGATGATATATCTTTATTTTTAATGATATGTTATTGCATAGTGCACTGATTCTATACGCCATCAATGAGTCAATTGAATTTTTGTTCAATTGGTTCAATTGGCACCGTCAATTATGAAATTAGGGGGCTGGCAGGGGGCTCGCTCCCCCTAAAATTAAAAATTTTTCATATAGCCAAAATTTTAAATGAGTAAAGGTAAAATTACACTTTGACACTTTAAAAATATAAAAATTTGATTTAATTTTTTAAAAATTATAAAGATATAGTCTACTAAAATGGTAGAATTGTATTTTTCTATCATAAAAATTACAATTTAATTTCAGCCCCTTTAAAAAATTTTCTGATTTCTCCCCTGACACCGTTTTTATTGCAATAACAAATATGTGGGTTCAAGGTTTCAAAGATTGAGGATGGATAATGAATAAAAATAAATATTATATCAAAAAATTATACACTAGTGTATCAAATATTAATCTATTTTTACTTAATAACGAGCTTGTTATTTTATTTTTAAGATAAAAAATATTTATTAATTAATTATTAATCTAATTCCTAATGTGCTTAATTAGTTAACTATATCTACTCTGGTGTCTAGCTGTAAAGTCTAAATTGCTTTTGGTTTAGGTTGTCCTAATACAAAAATTTAATGATGACAAAGTTATAAACATGTCTTAAAACACACAAATTAAGTTTGTAACATTGATACCCTTTCTATGTTTCTAGCATTGTCATGTTTTAAGCATTGTATTTTCCCAATGTAAAACTATATAAGACTCTAAAATATTACGTGGATTACATTAACCTCTTTGTTAGTATTCTTTTTTTTATTATAAAATATTGCATTGAAACCTCAAATAAGTTAAGATGTCAAAAAATGATTATATAAATCATCTTTGTTTATAATACACTAATTAAAACCATGCATCGAAAGTTCCAACATCAACGTTACCTAAAAATTTTTATTTTTGTTAGAGTTGTGTGACTCAAATCCCGACATAAAAATTTTGAGGTGTAACTCATTTGTTAAAGAAATAAAATAGAGAGGCAAAATTGAGAATATGTGAGTATGGAACTTGCTGCACAAGTTGAATTCGTATAAAACTATATCTGTTCTATTAGACGTTGATTATAAAAGGGTTGTTTGACCCTTAAAACATGTATAGCAGAAAACCTCTTGTATTTGTTGTTTTTCAACATTAGTCTCGTGGTTTTTCTCGAAAAGAGTTTTTCACTTAAAATTTGTGTGTTCTTTTTTTTTCTTATTGCTCTGTGATCATTTCTATTGCCATTATCGACGTACAGTACAACGATTTTCAAAGTCATTTTTATTACCATAAATTTAAACAATGAGTAATGAAAAGTTTAATGTAAAAATTAAAGTTATTTTTATATGTTTATGTAATATTTGATATGATTAATATTTTAATAACTTGACTGTTGTATTTCATGTATTACTCACATTGATCATGCATTTCTTGCAAAATGCTTAACTGAAAACTTTCTAATATCACATTGATTGTTGCATTTCTTGCAAAATATTTTTTTTTTCATGAAACAACTTTGAACTTCATCTGTGAACCAAAATTCAAATAACTTTCTTCTCTGATCTCTAACACTGGCTGTCAGATTGATTTGGATCTAAGATGTGTTCTACTCGTCAATGGGTACTAATCCACCGTACCGATCATCGAATTGTTACTTGGAGCTCGCTAACTGGATTTCCAAAAAGAAAACTTAACAACCCAACGTCTAAAAAAAAAACTTTCGAAAAATTCAGTGACCATTTTGTAACTTTTTAAAGTTATGTGACCAAAACATACATCTACCAATAATTTAGTAACCTGAGTATAATTTACCCATAATTTACCATGATCAAGATCAACTATTACGTTCATTGATTAGAATCTCCGACATCGTCATGAATGGAATTTGAAATATATAGCAACTGTTTTCAAATAAGCAATAGACAAAGGACAAAGTGAGTGCAAATTGAGAATAAAAAAAATAGGAGAAATGTAAGGAATGGTAAAAGAAAAAGCAAAGGAATTAATAAGGGAAGAGCGGCCATGTATGGGTGTTGAAAATCTCGGGAAAGATGTGAAGGTACGTGGAAAAGAATCGTTTAGGTTTAAACCACACCCCACCCAAGCCAGCGCACTTCTCGCCAATCCTGTGACTTACCTCGTCCCCACTCTCTTTTTTTTTTATATATATTATCAGGGTAAAATTTTTCTTTTATATATATATATTAGGGTAAATTTTATTTATATGTTTTCAAATCATTTTCAAAATTTTTATATACTAGCCCTTGTATGTTAGCGTGAAACACACGTGGCATGGTAGGTGTAACTGTTTGATATTTGGTCTATTGTACAAGGACTAATGTGCTATTTTTTTATTAAAGAAAGCAAAATGCAATCTAACCTCTACTATAGGGGCCTCCATGATACTTACCTAAAATGTTTCAAGTGAATTCTTAAAATATTGTTATTATATCGTTAAGCAAATATTAAATATTAGCTAAGAATATTTAAAACATGTAAATTAAATTGTAAATACAAACAATTTAAATTTGATATGTTAAAAGATAATATTAATATCAAAATTTAGTAGATATATTTTTAATAGATTATATCCGAATTATTTATGCGATAGGTTTTCAAAGACGAATCCAACAGGAACAATACCAAGGGTCCAAGTAAGGGGCCTCCTCCTCCCCAAGAAAAATTAGGAAACTTACCCTTTAATTTACAAATTAATATATAATGAAATTATACTCCAATTCTTAAAAATGATAAAAATACAATTTAATTATTATGAAAATAGTAATAAAATTACATCTTAATTCATATAATAATTTATAATTTAAAGCATTTGGCCCTTTTATCTCTTCAGAAATTGTAAAATTATAAATTGATGATAAATATTTATTTTTGACCCGAAAGATTTATAATTTAATTTTTTTCTCCAAAAAATTCTAACATTACCCTAGTCCATGTATTTTAAATATGGCCTAAGTCAAATCCTATCTAGTATTTATGAAGGAAGTTAATAAAAAAATTAATTGTTATGATGATAATATCGATAATTTAATTAAAAGGATAAACTCTCAAATAATCAATTAACTATTAGCATATTTTTGTTCTGATGATTAAAGTAAAAATAAAAATCGAAAACATTCGTGTTGACTTGACAGCTAGGGTGTTTATTGCCTCAAACGTAGTCTGGGTTCAAGTCGTGCTAGTCACATTGTTGCTAGGGTTTTATCATTCTCTTGTTATTAAAAAAATAAAATAAAAAATTAGAACCTGAATTAAAATTTGAAAACCAACCCTAATATTAACAGTCACACTCACATTGTTCTTTTAAGACAAAACCAAACCTAGTTTTTAACTCTCTTGTTTATTTATCTCTCTATTGTCGACAATGGTGAGACATCAGATCCTCACCTATATAACTTTAAAATACTGCCATACGAACCCCCTACAGTTTGCAGCTTTTGTTTTTTTAGTGTAAAATGTAAATCTTAGTATTAATAATAATAATTTCTCTTATCACAATCTTGCCTCGATATTTTAAATCCCTTCAGATTTGAATCAAGAACTCTCCTCATTCCTTCCTTTTTATCTTATATTTGTAGCCAACTTGTTTCTCCCCCTTCAAAACCAAAAAAAAAAACCCCCTTCTTTTTGCTTTTTTGCACTGTTTTATTTTCTCTCTGGTTAAAAAGTTGAAAGCTCGTCAACTCTTTCATGGTGCTGAAAACCATAGCTTGTTGTTGTTGTTGACAGTTGAGATTTTTGTTCCTTTTTCTAGTTTTACATCTTGTTTTTCAATGATGGGTCGAAAGCATTTACATGAGTTGCTTCAAGAGGATCAAGAACCGTTTGTTTTGAAGAAATACATTGCTGACAGACGTTGTGAACTGAAGAAACCGTCCCCGAAAACTCACTTACAGATCAAAAAACGAAAACCCATCACTCAAACCTCGAGTTTCCCTTCGAATTTCTGCAAAAATGCTTGCTTTTTCTCGACGAAAACAACAACGGACTTTACCAAGTCTCCATTGTTTGAATTCCCATCACCTGTTAAAAGAAGTCCATGTAAAAGCCCCAATGCTATTTTTCTTCACATCCCAGCAAGAACAGCTGCTATTCTTCTTGAAGCTGCTTTAAGGATTCAAAAGCAATCGAAAACTAAAAACAATGGTGGTTCTTCCGGGTTATTCGGTTCTATTTTGAAGAGGATAACTCATCGTAACAAAAGTCGGAATAGTGAAATAAGTAACGTTGAAGGAGCTGAAGTGTCGGTGAAAGATATTCTAAGGTGGGATTCGAGTGTTGGTAAAAATAATCAAAGTGGTCGGCCGAGTAGCAGTGCCGTTTGGTCGGAAACTAATGAAGAAAAATCGATGGATTTGGATTTGGATACTTCTTGTAGCTGCAGCCAATCCGAGGATTTCGAAGAGATTTTCGTTAATAAAGATGGTTTACGAAGTAACGCGGCTTTTGGTTCTTGTGATGAACATTTTTGTGAAAGCCCTTTCCATTTCGTGCTTCAAAAAAGCCCTTCCTTTACTCATCGGACACCACTCTTCTCTTCACAGACGACTTCCCCAAGTAGACGCCAAAAAGAGGTTAGTAATAGTAGCAATTTATTTAATCACCATTGCTAATTAATTGAAATGTGATTTGAAGAGTAAAAAACAAATTACTTAATTTAAAAGCTTCTTCATTAATGGAAGCATTTGAGTGAACTCGTGACTCAGCTGAGCAGTGAGTTGTCTAACTGTCGGTAAATATAATCAACTTCGTTACTAATTTTTTGCCGGCATTAGATCTGATTTGACTAATATGCCCTTTTTTGTTGAAAGGTTTTAGGGGGGTTAAATATGCCATTTAGTCTTGTAAGTTAGTTTTAAGTGTAATTTTGATACAAACTTGTTTTATACGAAGGGCCTGTCAAGTAAATAATTTCCCTAGAAGGACAAATATTTATTTGTTTTCTTCTGTTGGATCCCATCACTAAAATCAGACAATTGTTTCTGAATTTTTGATTGGAAAAGTCAACAATCCAATCAATTAGCAATTACAAGTATAGACAAACCCTTTAATAATCACGTAAAATTTTGACTGATGCCAAATTGAAGAATTGTTGTCTGAAGAATAACATGTCTGAACTGAAAACAGGACAAAGAAAATTACCAAGTTGGGAACTTTAAAAAATTACAAGTAGAAGAAGAAGAGGAAGAACAATGCAGCCCTGTTTCGGTTTTGGACCCTCCGTTCGAGGATGACGATGATCGACACGTCAATGACGATAACGACGATGACAACGATGATGAGAAGGATGGTTTTGATCTCGAATGCAGCTATGCAAATGTACAAAGTACGGTTTTTTTTTTTTTTCTGAATCACTTGAGTTAATTTTTTTGTACCATTCCTTTCAGTTTATGTGGTCTTTAATGGTGTAGTTGATAGCTAAGATGCCGGTACAAGTAAGGTCTTTGTCTTAAAAGTCAGGTTACAGTTTGTCGTAAACTAGTGATTTGTTAAAATTTTTATCCACTTTTATTATTAAAAATTAGTTCATGTATGTTAGAATAGGGTACATGCACGTGTAACTATTTAGTTATTCCGTCAATCACGTCAAATTTTAACAGTAAAAATTGATAAAATTTTAATAGGAATGACTTGTTTACTCATCTTAATCTAATTTACAGGAATTAATTAATTTATTTTTTGAGTAAAAAAAACAAAATACTTTTACCATATAAAATTGTTTAGTTAAATACCCTTTCTGGTGATTGATGATATGTGGGATCCATGGAAATTTTGTTGGCATTTAATATTTTAGTTTAAACTGACCTGTTGTTGAAGTAGACACCACTAGTTTTGTCATAATTTCATGTGACCCACATTTCTATGTTAGTTGATATGTCTTTGATTTTGCTTGTACATTTATAGTTTTCAATTTGTTGGACCATGCAACCATATACTTAAAATGTTACTTGAAAATTTTTTTTTTCAAGTTTTCAAATTTGTTGAATGTTGTGTGTTTACCAGGAGCAAAGCAGCAACTACTGCACAAACTTCGGAGATTCGAGAAACTTGCCGAATTAGATCCAATTGAACTCGAGAAACGAATGTTAGAAGATGATGATGATGATGATGATAATGAAGAAGAGGAAGTGGAGAACGAATCGGTTTATTCAGATAGTGAAATTAACATAGATGTCATTATTCAACAAGTGCTTAAATCAAGCTTCCAAAATCCGGAACGTGTCCCTGACTGCATGAAAAGGTTAGTGTCTGATCTCATCACGGAGGAAGAGGCCGAGGCCGACAGCGATCTAGAAACGGTAGCTAAAAGGGTTTGTAAAAGGATAGAATCATGGAAAGATGTAGAATCAAACACAATTGACATGATGGTGGATCAAGATTTCAAAAGATTAGAGGTTGATGGGTGGAAAAGAAATGAAGAACAAATTAAAGAAATTGGATCACAACTTGAATATGCAATCTTTGGGTTGTTGATGGAAGAATTATCAGAAGAACTTGTTTGTTTAAATGGGATTTGATGATGGGGAGAACAATTTTTTTGGAAGCTAAAAAATATGAATTTTGGATTCACTTTCTTTTCAAATTTTTTAATTAAAATTTATATTTTAATTAGAGCTTAACTTGCTTTGAATTGATAGGCTAATTAGGGAAAAAAAATATTATGTATATGCAAATAATGTATTTAGTGGGTACTATGGTGTATGGATCATGGACTTAATGAGATATTTGTACAATTTCTAGTTAATTTATATTATGAGCCACTTTATTGAACATAAATTTTTATATAATTTTTATCATATCCAAAGTTCCGTAATATATCCTATTTAATAGTATTTTATATAATTTGTATTTTGTTATTTGGGAAATAAGTCTTACTAGATTCGACCAGAGAGCAAGTTGATTATTCTACTAAAAATTTCGTTCATTTCTACTAATAAGTAATGACATAATCGAATATTTAAATTTTTTTATAATTATTTAAAAATTCACATCTAGAGTAAACCTAGACAAATTGTTAGTTGTTCCCTCAGCTATATTATCAGTTAATAATTCAAATAGATATAATTTTTAATATAAAGATCAATTTGTTAATTGATCAAACGTAATTTATTTTTTAATAAAAAAACAAAATAAAATTCAACTTTTATTACAACCAACTCCATTTTAATCGTAATATAAAAAAGAGGGAAGATTAATTTTTACAAATTTAAATTTGTGGTCACTATGGGAAAAGTTGTTTCTTTCTTTTTGTAACTGAAGAGTGTTCCCTTCTTTTTGTGTAAACGGCAACATAAAGGGTAGTATTAATTAACTGTTAAAAAATGTCACATTGTTGTTGTGGTAATAATAAAGTTAAAAATTGGTCGATTGAGTCTTAACTCGATTAGTATTGGTATTCTTGTCAATGTAGAAGGGCATGGGTTCGAGTGCGTTGAAACGAATTATCCTCCTATTTAAGGGTCGGGGAGGAGCTATTAGTAATTTTAGGCATTATATAAAAAAAAACAAATTTAAAGGAATGCTACCTCAAATCTTCAGTGACTTGCTCCCATAAAGATTTGAATACAATTCGTTCTGGCGAAACCATTTTTGGAATCGACTTTTAATTTTAAAATAAAAAATGGGAGCTGCCACCAATCTTTTTTATGAGGTGTGATCGGATCACCTCGTAATTTGGTCACTTTAATAAAATGTTTGATTGACTAAACAATGATTTTTGGTCTACAAAATTCAAGAAATGGGTTCAGGAGTCAGTTACGCACGAGAAAACATTAACACCCTCGTGACACTCAGAATTGATACCTAATTGATTACTTAATGTCTTAATATCGAGAATTGAAAATTTGGTGAGAATTTAAAAATATGATCCCACTTTGCAATAATATTATTTTTAATTAAAATCACTTGAATAAATCAAAACATGTGTAAAAGGCGTTCTTATCTTGAAGTAACAAAAGGTCATATCCCGTAAGTTAGGGCACGACATCTCGAATCCTCGAAAATAAGCTTGCTCTTTATTTAATTACTATTTAAATCTCATGTGTTTTAATTTTAAAAGGGATGTCCGGTTATCTAGGTTCAAGGAGAAAGTCGAACCCCGTAAGTTAGGGCACGACTTCTCGAATCTCCAAATACGAGACATTGCATTAATTTTAAAATCTCCTTCATTAAACAATAACGAATGTAACATTTAAACAATGTGTATTTATCTTATTTTGGGGTATAATATAAAAACGACCAATTACATTTAAACATAATGCATGATGTAGTGATTATAAAATGGCTATACGGGTAAAATATTAGAATGATATATAATAAATGAATGAAGAAATGCTATGATAATATTAATATAGTTATAGTAATAATATTATTAATAATAATCGAATCATAGTAATGATGAAATTAATAAGGTATCTTAAAGTAAGAATAAAAACGGAAAATACATGATTAAAATATAAACAAACATGACATGAAAATGCGAAAAAATAATAAGGGAAATAATAAAATAACAAGAACAGACTAAAAAAATAAAAATAAAATAATAAACGAAAAATGTACAAATGAAAGCATGTATACAATCCAATTCTTGAGTATGTAAAAAAAGAGTAATAAATAAATAGATAATAAATAACTAAATGCCCGATGAAAAGAAAATAGAAAAACAATTTCAAATATAACAAAAAGTAAAGGAATGATAAATAAGCATATAAGTAAATAAATAAAAGAATTAAAATAAGTAAAGGATTTAATTGTAACTTAAATTAAATTAAAAGGATAAATTGGGATAAAATAAATAAATAAAAGACTAAAATGAAAAGTGCAAAAACGAACGAGGACCAAATGAGCAATTATCCCAATCTTTAGGACACGCGTCCCTTCTCCAGGAGATCAGCAAACAGAGGACTTAATTGAAAGCGTGGTAAAATTGAATGGTAAAATTTCTAAAAAGAAAAAAATAGTGAAATTAGCACTAAATTAAAACAACCCAAAAGGCGGAAGGACCAAGAACGAAAATATCCCATTTGTCGTGAAAACACGCAAACCCTAGGTTGGGTCGGGTCAGTCTCCGGGTTGGCTTCAAAACAACGCCGTTTTGGGGAGCTTGGAGCCTGGGTGAAACGACGTCGTTTCACTATGGCTATTTAAGTTAAAATTATTTTTAAAAAATCATTTCAGCCATTAAATAAAAAAAATCCGAGAATCCTTTCTTTTTCTCTAGAGCAGACCCTAAGACCGGCCACTGGTCCGACGAGCCTCTGCGACGGCCACTGGTCGCCGCCGATGGGCCCCACCATCCTCAGTGGCCAGAAAATACCAAAAGACATCGTTTTGAATGCTCCAACTTTCGGAGTCCGAATCTAGGGAATATTCCCTGAAAATCCTCAAAAAAATCGTAGAAAGCCCAAAAAATTTCGATTTTTGGGTTTCAAAAAC
This sequence comes from Gossypium hirsutum, assembly GCF_007990345.1. NCBI lineage: Eukaryota > Viridiplantae > Streptophyta > Magnoliopsida > Malvales > Malvaceae > Gossypium > Gossypium hirsutum. The sequence continues at coordinate 62,774,278 of NC_053437.1, forward strand.
CCTAAAAATACCAAATCCTCCACCCACAGTGGTGGAGTACGAGCATTCGATAAGTTTTTTTAACCTTTCTCTCTTTTTCCTTTTTGTATTTTTATAAAATATAAAAAATAAAACGAGTAATAAGAAGGGTGTGTTAGGCCTCGGAATGAGGTACCTCAGGCGGCGTGCGTGCGAAGGGAGGAGCGGTGCCAAGGGAAACTTAGGTTTTAGGGTTTCTGAATTAATTTAGGTTATGGGCTGGTAACTTTTGGGTTATGGTTTGGTTGTATTATATGCTTTGTTTATTTGTATTTGGGCCATCACTGTAAATGGATTGTTTTTGGATTTTATTATCTTTTATTTTTATTATTTAGTTTATTTTTATCCGCGCCGGATAAAATTGGCCCATTACACGTTCTATAGAGACTTTTTTTTTTGCTTCATTTGATCTATTCTGTTGTAAAGAACAAACAGAACAACATTCAAAAGTTTAATATTACAACCTTCCAAAAGAAAACACATTCAATCACTAACATACCAACGTTTACATCAAAGCAATAGCTCACCACCAAGTTTTAAATATTTCCTCATGATTTGTACCTGCAATCGACAAGGAAGATGCCATTTCGTTTCCATTCTTTTGCACCATCAAACAAATAACATTTTCTACCTTCTCAATGTCTCTTTAAATACCTACAAAGTTGTTTGAAGAGACCATGGTCTCATCGACTTATTTACACATCAATTAAACACCACTATTAAACCAAGTTCTATAAATAAAAAAACTTCTAATGCTGCCATGACCCCAATACTATAGAGACTTACTCCTATAAAGATTTGAACACAAATAAGTTGTATAGATAAACAGCTTTTGACCACCGAACCAAGTATGAAATTTCATTAGATATAAGTGTCTAAATCAGCACTATCATTGTCATCTCTAAAGGTGTGAATAAAAAGCGAAAAGGACCACCTGCAAAAGGAATATTGCAGATCACATTGATTTCAACAAGAGTGTTGGGTTAATTTCATCTTCTTATTTATGTAAGTAAAATAATCAGCGATACTAATATTTTGTTTATTATAAAAATTATTAAAAATTTTCATTCAAACACACACTAAATCGAGAGTAGGGATTGGACTAATTTAAGCACAATCTGAATTGGATTTTAAAGACAAAACTAGATTTAAAGTCCAATAATTAATATTGGTTCAATCAATTGAACTATTGGGCATGAAGCCCACAAGGCCATCCAGATTAAATTTTCAGTCCAATAGTTAATTTTTTTTCCCTTTCTTTCTTTACGGTGAAATTAAGGGACTGGCAGAGTCTGACATCCCTAAAATAATTTTTTTAAAATTTAAGTCTTTTAAAATTTGAAATTAATAAATTTTAAATTGTATCTTGGACCCCTAAAAATATAAAATTTTGATTTAATTCTTTAAAAATTAAAAAGATATAAGCTATTAAAATGATGGAATTATATTTTTGCTATCATAAAATTACAATTTAATTTCGGCCCCTTAAACAAATTTTCTAATTTCACCCCTGCTTCTGCTTCTGTTTCTATTTTATTTTTATTTTTATTTTTTAATGCATGTTACATTATGTTTTTTAATAAATTAAAATAATTCTATGCCTATTTTAATTATTTTAATTAATGCTATTAATTTTTAAATGATAAATCTTTAATCCATACAAAAATTATACACATACAATCTTACTTGTGATATTTAATATTCAACTTTTATTTTATTATAAGAAATCTATATATTATTTTCAATATTTATAGTTATTTTTTATATCATATTCTTTCTTCTTGGATCAAGCTAAGCTTGATAAAAAAAATCCAAAACCTCAATTTAGCTTACCTTTTAATTTATTTAATGTTAATAAAAGAGTAAATGATATTTACAGTTATTCAACTATCATTAAATTTTTTTAGCCATTTAACTATGAAAAGTTATAAAATGATCATCCAATTAATCAATTTTTTATTCTTTTAAAGTCATCAATGGTCAAATAGCTACTAGGAAGATGAAATTGTCACTTTTAAAACTGGTATAATAGCAAATTTAACTCTTTACATTTATACATTGTGTCAATTTTAATTTTGATTTTAAAAAAATTAACCCTCAACATTTAAATATTATGTACTTTTAAATATGTTTTATATTTAAAATATCTTAAATAATATTTCTAGGTTCCTTCTTGGATAAAGGGTTCAAAATTTGAACAACTCTTTCTCGATCCTAGTTTTCTCTCTTAGCAAATCACCCAACAAAATTACTCTAAAGTAGAGTTGATGGATAATTAACTTGTGACATATATATTAATATTAATTTGAAAAAGAAAATTGTTATAGATCATTTGGTGAGTAAGAAGGAATGGCAAGTGAGCATCAAGGTTTTAGTGGATGCATTACAATAGTGAAATTTATGTTGTTAAAGAAAACACCTAAATAAATTAGTGTTGAAATTTATTTTAACAAATTAGAGTGGTGCAGCGGAAGCGTGGTGGGCCCATAACCCACAGGTCCCAAGATCAAAACTTGGCTCTGATAATTTTGAGCAAGTTTTTCTTGATTTTTTAAATTCTTATCAAAATGTGGGCTGGCTTGATTTTTTAAATCAGAGTTGACAGATAATTAACTTGTGACTATATATATTAATATTAATTTGAAAACGAAAAAAAAGTTATAGATGCATTAGAATAGTGAAATTTATGTTGTTAAAGAAAACACCTAAATAAGTTAGTCTTGAAATTTGTTTTAACAAATCAGAGTGGCGCAGTAGAAGCGTGGTGGGCCCATAACCCACAGGTCCCAAGATCGAAACTTGGCTCTGATAATTTTGAGAAATTTTTTCTTGATTTTTTAAATTCTTATCAAAATGTGAGCTGGCTTGATTTTTTAAATCAGAGTTGATGGATAATTAACTTGTGACATATATATTAATATTAATTTGAAAACGAAAAAAAAGTTATAGATCATTTGGTGAGTAAGAAGGGATGGCAGGGAAGCATCGAGGTTTTAGTGGATGCATTAGAATAGTGAAATTTATGTTGTTAAAGAAAACACCTAAATAAGTTAGTCTTGAAATTTATTTTAACAAATCAGAGTGGTGCAGCGGAAGCGTGGTGGGCCCATAACCTTAAATCAGAGTTAATGGATAATTAACTCGTGACATATATTAATATTAATTTGAAAACGAAAAAAGTTATAGATCAGAGTTAGTGGATGCATTAGAATAGTGAAATTTATGTTGTTAAAGAAAACACCTAAATAAGTTAGTCTTGAGATTTATTTTAATAGATCAGAGTGGCGCAGCGGAAGCGTGGTGGGCCCATAACCCACAGGTCCCAAGATCGAAACTTGGCTCTGATAATTTTGAGCAAGTTTTTCTTGATTTTTTAAATTCTTATCAAAATGTGGGCTGGCTTGATTTTTTAAATCAGAGTTGATGGATAATTAACTTGTGATATATATATTAATATTAATTTGAAAACGAAAAAAAAGTTATAGATGCATTAGAATAGTGAAATTTATGTTGTTAAAGAAAACACCTAAATAAGTTAGTCTTGAAATTTATTTTAACAAATCAGAGTGGCGCAGCGGAAGCGTGGTGGGCCCATAACCCACAGGTCCCAAGATCGAAACTTGGCTCTGATAATTTTGAGAAATTTTTTCTTGATTTTTTAAATTAGAGTTGATGGATAATTAACTTGTGATGTATATATGAATATTAATTTGAAAACGAAAAAAAAGTTATAGATGCATTACAATAGTGAAATTTATGTTGTTAAAGAAAACAGCTAAATAAGTTAATCTAGAAATTTATTTTAACAGATCAGAGTGGCGCAGCGGAAGCTTGGTGGGCCCATAACCCACAGGTTCCAAGATCGAAACTTGGCTTTGATAATTTTGAGAAATTTTTTCTTGATTTTTTAAATTCTTATCAAAATGTGAGTTGGCTTGATTTTTTAAATCAGAGTTGATGGATAATTAACTTGTGACATATATATTAATATTAATTTGAAAAAGAAAAAAAAGTTATAGATCATTTGGTGAGTAAGAAGGGATGGCAGGTAAGCATCGAGGTTTTAGTGGATGCATTACAATAGTGAAATTTATTTTGTTAAAGAAAACACCTAAATAAGTTAGTCTTGAAAATTATTTTAACAGATCAGAGTGGCGCAGCGGAAGCTTGGTGGGCCCATAACCCACAGGTTCTAAGATCGAAACTTGGCTTTGATAATTTTGAGAAATTTTTTCTTGATTTTTTAAATTCTTATCAAAATGTGAGTTGGCTTGATTTTTTAAATCAGAGTTGATGGATAATTAACTTGTGACATATATATTAATATTAATTTGAAAAAGAAAAAAAAGTTATAGATCATTTGGTGAGTAAGAAGGGATGGCAGGTAAACATCGAGGTTTTAGTGGATGCATTACAATAGTGAAATTTATGTTGTTAAAGAAAACACCTAAATAAGTCAGTCTTGAAATTTATTTTAACAAATCAGAGTGGTGCAGCGGAAGCATGGTGGCCCATAACCTTAAATCAGAGTTGATGGATAATTAACTCGTGACATATATATTAATAATAATTTGAAAACGAAAAAAAGTTATGCATGACAATAGTGAAATTTATGTTGTTAAAGAAAACACCAAAATAAGTTAGTCTTGGAATTTATTTTAACAGATCAGAGTGGCGCAGCGGAACCTTGGTGGGCCCATAACCCACAGGTCCCAAGATCGAAACTTGGCTTTGATAATTTTGAGCAAGTTTTTCTTGATTTTTTAAATTCTTATCAAAATGTGGGCTGGCTTGATTTTTTAAATCAGAGTTGATGGATAATTAACTTGTGATATATATTAATTTGAAAACGAAAAAAAAAGTTATAGATGCATTAGAATAGTGAAATTTATGTTGTTAAAGAAAACACCTAAATAAGTTAGTCTTAAAATTTATTTTAACAAATCAGAGTGGCACAGCAGAAGCGTGGTGGGCCCATAACCCACAGGTCCCAAGATTGAAACTTGGCTCTGATAATTTTGAGAAATTTTTTCTTGATTTTTTAAATTCTTATCAAAATGTGGGCTGGCTTGATTTTCTAAATCAGAGTTGATGGATAATTAACTTGTGACATATATATTAATATTAATTTAAAAACGAAAAAAAAATTATAGATCAGTTGGTGAGTAAGAAGGGATGGCAAGTAAGCATCGAGGTTTTAGTGGATGCATTACAATAGTGAAATTTATGTTGTTAAAGAAAACACCTAAATAAGTTAGACTTGAAATTTATTTTAACAAATCAGAGCGGCGTTACAAAAGCATGGTGGGCCCATAACCATAGGTCCCAAGATTGAAACTTGGCTTTGATAATTTTGAGAAAGGTTTTCTTGATTTTTAAAATTCTTATCCAAATGTGGGCTGGCTTGATTTTTTAAATCAGAGTTGATGGATAAGTAACTTGTGACATATATATTAATATTAATTTGAAAATGAAAAAAAGTTATAGATCATTTGGTGAGTAAGAAGGGATGGCAGGTGAGCATCGAGGTTTTAGGGGATGCATTGCAATAGTGAAATTTATGTTGCTAAAAAAAACACGCGCCAACGGAAGCGTGATGGGCCCATAACCCGTAAGATAGTATGAACAGTTTTTTGAAATTGTCAATATAATGGAATGACTAGAGCCGAAAGCTTTTTACATCATTTCTGATTTTCCAGTTTTGATTCACGATTTATACTCAGTAAATCATTTATTTTAATAGCCACTCTATTCGATATAGAAATAAACTAGATAAATTCAATCTATTTTATAAATATTTATTAGAAATAAATAGATATTATAGAAAGAAACTAGATTATATTAATAATACAAAGTATAAGATCAGTGATTATTTTAACATAAACATAAAAAAGGGAGTTAACCTTTATTTTTTACACTTTCATTCATTGATTCACTCATTATTACAACGAGACAGGCATGTTTCTGTCTCACACTAAATCGGTAAATTAACAAAAAGTAAATCGGGACTGATAATTTTGAGAAAGGTTTTCTTGATTTTTTTAATTCTTCTCAAAATGTGGGCTAGGTTGTGTATTCCATTTAATTTTAGGCCGACACTTGTATTTCTAAAGTGAAAAAAATGTCACTTAACAAATTTTATAAAAAGAAATATTTTTTTATATTTTTTTGAAAATCCTAAAAACTGTTGACATGATTTTTCAAATAAATATTAAAATATAAAATATAAAAATTATTAAGAATTATAAGCAATTATTAAATTTATTAAAATTAACAAAAAAATTTTAAATTACAATAAATTTTCAAATTGAAAAATAATTATCATTATTGAGTTATAAAATTTTTAAAATTTTAATAATTTTTATGATGAATTACTATAAATATAAAAAATTGAAATGACAGAAAACTAGTAAATTAATGTAAAATTTAATGGGAGTGAAAGCTTTTGTTGTAAGTAGTTGTTTGCCCCACATCTTGTCCATTGCTAAGTGGACCAATTTGAGAAAATATTTTACAAATTTGGGCAAAAAAATAATAATAATTTAAGGAAATATGATTAAAGTTAATGGCGTGAAATATAAATGTCACCATATAATTATTTTATTCCACCAACAATTTTAGAAGTAAGATGGGTCTCTTTATTTCTTTAAATATCTATTATTATACCCTTACAATATACTTGTTAACCCCCTAACCCTGCTTGTGGATAGGATTATAAATGAACCGAGCTTGAACGAACAAACCTCTATTCATGTTCGTTTATTTATTTTTAAGCTTGCCCGTGTTCAGTTTGTATTCGTTAAGAATTTCAAATTTTTGTTCATGTTCGTTTATTTAAAATTGTGTATATTCATGTTCGTTTGTTTAATGTTCACGAACATGTTCATTTAACTTAATTGAACATGTTTACGAACATTAGACGAACATATTCATGAACATATAATTGAACATGTTCACGAACAATGTTAATAAGTAATAAACAAACAATAAATATATATACACACATATATTGTTTAGATATAGAATAGTCAAATATAAATATTAATAATTATATTATAAATGAAAAAAATACAATCCAAGATAATTTTATTAATATTTACTAATGGAAATTTTATAAGAAAATGTCATTAATAAATAAACGAGCTTATAAACGAGCCAATAAACATGCTTTTAAACGAGCTTGTTCGTGAACATAAACGAACCGAACACACCTTTCACTACACCAAAACAGGCTTTTAGCGGCATTTTTAGCGGCGTTTGGACAAAAAACGCCACTAAAAATCAAGCATTAGCGGCGCTTTTATAAAAACGCCGCTAAAAATAAACATTAGCGGCGTTTTTTGAAAAGCGCCGCAAAAAGCCTAAGCCAAACGACACCGTTTTTTGAGTTTTTGGGGCCTTTAACGGCGTTTTTGAAAAAGCGCCGCTAATGCTACGGCCTTTAGCGGCGTTTTTAAAGAAGCGCCGCTAATGCTCGGGCATTTAGCGGCGTTTTTAAAGAAGCGCCGCTAATACTAGGGGCTTTAGCGGCGTTTTTGGAAAAGCGACGCTAAAAACATTTTATCTTAATTGGTTTATTTATATTAATTAAATAAAATTCAATTTATTTCTAATTGAATATTTTAAATCTTCATAAAAAAATAATGACAGGTAGAAATAATTTGAAATAAAGCACATGGAAAAATTAAAAAACTATTATTTAAAATAATTTTAAAGTTTTTTGGGTACATGATTACTGATTATTTTTTAATTTATATATTAAAAATTTTCTTATATAATCGTAAAAGAGATAGTATTAATTTTAAAATATTTAATTAATTATCACTATAGTTTAGGGTTTTTGGTTTAGGGTATATAATTTATTTAAGATTTAAGGCCAGTTTAGGAGTTACTATTTTAAGGTTTAGGGAGTATGGGTTTAGGGATTATAGATTAGGGATTATGGTTTAAGGGTTGAGATTTAAGGTTTAGAGGTTAGAGGGTTAAGGGTTTAGGGGTTAGACGTTAAGGGTTAAAAGAGTTAGGGATTTAGAGTTTAGGGATTCAAAGGTCGAGTTAGGATTTTGGGCGTTTAGATTAATTTTTTAAATTTATATTTTAAATATGTTCTTATATAATTGTAAAAGAGATAATAATAAATTTGTTTAGGGTTTTTGGTTTAGGGTATATGATTTATTTAAGATTTAAGGCCGGTTTAAGAGTTTATATTTTAAGGTTTAAAGAGTATGGATTTAGGGATTATAGATTAGGGATTATGATTTAAGGGTTGGGATTTAAGGTTTAGGGGTTAGATGGTTAGGGGTTTGGGGGTTAGACATGTTAGGGGTTAAAAGTTAGGGATTCAGGGGTCGGGTTAGGGTTTTAGGTTTAGATTAATTATTTTTTAATTTATATTTTAAATATGTTCTTATATGATTGTAAAAGAGATAATAATAAATTTGTTTAGGGGTTTTTAGTTTAGGGTATATGATTAATTTAAGATTTAAGGCCGGTTTAGGAGCTCATATGTTAAAGATTAGGGAGTATGGATTTAGGGATTATGGATTAGGGATTATGGTTTAAAGGTTAGAATTTAAGGTTTAGCGGTTAAGAGTTTAGGGGTTAGACATTAGGGGTTAATAGTTAGGGATTTAAGGTTTAGGGATTCAGGGGCCAGGTTAAGGTTTTGAGTTTAGATTAATTATTTTTTAATTTATATTTTAAATATGTTCTTATATAATTGTAAAATAGATAATAATAAATCAAATATATTGAAATTATGAGCATAGTTTAAATTATTTAAGAGATATATAATAGATAGACTTTATATGTATTGAATGGTTAATTTAGGGTTTAAGGTTAAGGTTTACTTGAGATTTGTTAATAGATATATAATGATATGGATATATAGGTACTTATTTAATTTGGATAATTCTAACTTAATAATTAATTACAACCATTTTATCATTTGTTTTCTTATTAAAATACATAATATTTATTTTGAGAGTACTTGTTTTTTTTATTTTATAAAAAACCAATTTATAAAAAACAAAATAAAAAATTTTTAGCATAGCAAAACGGCGTCATTTTGTTCAAAATGAAATAATCTTTTGTGGCGTTTTTTATGAAAAACGCCGCAATAGATAAGCAATAGTGGCGTTGTTTAAAAAACGCCGCAAAAAATAAATTAATTTATATAAAAACAAAAAAAAATTTAGCATAGTGAAACGGCGTCATTTTGTTCAAAATGAAATAATTTTTTTGCAGCGTTTTTATGAAAAATGCTGCAATAGATAAGCAATAGTGGCGTTTTTTTTAAAAACGCCACAAAAAAATAAATTAATTTATAAAAAAACAAAATTAAAAATTTTTAGCATAGTAAAACGGCGTCATTTTGTTCAAAATGAAATAATTTTTTTGCGGCGTTTTTCATAAAAACGCCGCAATAGATAAGCAATAGTGGCATTTTTTTAAAAAAACGCCGCAAAAAATAAATCAATTTATAAAAAAATAAAAAAATTTAGCATAGTAAAAAGGCATCATTTTGTTTAAAATAATTTTTAGCGGCGTTTTTATAGGCGTTTTTAAAAGAACGCCGCAAAATTAATTTCGTTTTACGCGGTTTTATCCCAAAATTCCCCCCAAAACCCCTAAATTTTCCCCCCTAAAATTGGCTTCTGTAAGTTTAGACGTTCACCCAGACACACACTCTCTCTCAGACGTTCAGTACTCACTTTTTTTCTCTCGACGGTTCTCTCAACATCCCTAATCTTCAAAGCCTATCATATCCCTAATCCATTCCCCGTTTATCTTCTTACTAGCGTTTACCATCGAAAAACACTCTCGATCTATCTTTACTCACCATGCTCGAGCTTTCCTCCACACTCTCAAGCCACGTTCGGTTCTTGCTGCAGTCCTTGACTGAAGCCAACGTTGACTCTGTTTTTCGAGAACTCTGCCAGGTTATTCATAATAATTCACTTTGATTTGCTTTTTGCTTTTTCTATTTAGGTTTTGGGTTATTCATAATAATACCTCCATTGTTTTAAACTTATGACCAGATGGAGGAGTTTACGGAAAAGGAGAGGGAGCTTCGAACTAGTTCACTAACTAGAAAACAACCAAATATTGGGTCAAAAGAAACCAGCTTAGATGAAGTGCTATGTAGGCACAAGGAGAGAAAACCTTTTGCCTATGGACTTCGTAATGAATGTTATGAAGAGGTGAGCACCCATGTACCTACTAGGCTTTCCAATCGATAGAGGATCAGATCCACCTGCATTCCAGCTTGCTGAGAAAGAGAGACTGGCAAAATTATCTATTGAGGAAAATGCTAAAGTATGTTCTGTAATCATACTTTCTAAAGGTTTAAGGATAGTAATAGGTTGAAAATCCTAATTGTAATCACTTGATATATTTTACTTTGCGAGAGTCATGTGGGCACTCAAGTTATTCTCTCACAATATACTTCTCTCCCTTCCTAATGTGCTAACTGATCTCTTAATTGTGTTATTAATTTGTTATTTTAAATTCTAAAACTAAATTCATTAATTTTTATATTTAGTTTTAAAGTTAAAATTTTCATAGAAAATTTAATTTAAATAATATTTTTTATTTATTCTTAAAAGTATATTTAAAGTTCAAATTTTAAAAATAAAACATAATATAATATTTATCATAAAAATAAATATTTTTTGATTAAAATAATTTTTTAAATGTTATGTTTTTAGTGGTGTTTTTACGAGAAGCGTCGCTAAAGGTCTCGAGCTATAGCAACGTTTGTGGGAAAAGCGTCGCTAAAGGCCTCGAGCTATAGCGGCTTTTGTGGGAAAAGCGCCGCTAAAGGCCTCGAGCTATAGCGGCGTTTGTGCAAAAAGCGCCGCTAAAGCTCTTGATCTATAGTGGCGTTTTTGGGAGAAGCGCCGCTAAAGGTCTTGATCTATAGCGGCGTTTGTGCAAAAAGCGCCGTTAAAGCTCTTGATCTATAGCGGCGTTTGTGGGAAAGGCGCCGCTAAAGGTCATGATCTATAGCGGCGTTTATTCCTAAAAACACCGCAAATGTTTGCGGCGTCTACAACAGCGGCGTTTTTTGCGGCGTTTTTTGCGGCGCTTTAAAAAACGCCGCAAATACTTTTAGTGACGCTAAAAAGCGCCGCTAAAGGCATAAAAAAAGCCGCTAAAAACCTGTTTTGGTGTAGTTTTTGTTCGTGTTCGTTCATTTATTAAACGAACATAAAAATTCTGTTCATACTCATCTATTTAACTTAATAAACAAAAACGTTATACAAATGGTTTACGAACAGTTCAACGAACGTTCTGTTCATTTACACCCCTACTTGTGGAGTCTAAAACTCTACTAATAGTGTGTCAAATATTATCTCATTTTAATTTTGGTTATTTATTTTAAATCAAGATTAATTGTTAAATATTTTTATTAATTTTTAACAATTTTAATAAATTTTAAATAAATTTATATTTCTTAAAATAATTTTATAATTACTTGAAAAATCACGGTATAAGATTAACCTAGACAATATTAAATGAATTATTTAATGGAAAGACCAGTCAACTCTTTGTCCAACGTATAAAAATTAATATAATCTAACTTCTAGTATATAGATATATTCATGCTACTTTTTCCATTTGAATCTTATTGATAGTAAACTCAAGCTGATTGGGGAATGGTATTGGCCATTTGTTGGAAAATGTAGAAATGGAGAAATAATATGCTTGTTTATTGTTTTATAAAATGCTACTGAAGAATAGATTAAAAATAAATCAAGTTCTTATTGTTTTTATTGCATCCCGTTTAGTATTAAATCTTTAATTTTTCATCAATTAAAGCCATTCATGGAAGGTTTTCGTAGTTGACTTCTCAAAGGCCCTGGATTAAAGCTTCGTCGTTGTCCCCAACGAGCTTCATGGTGGCAACGAGGACCTTTCTTTTGGCCCTGGCCTTGGCTTTGCCTTGTCGATGGATTTCTCCGACGAGGGTTTTTCAGCGTTGCTTCCATGGGCTAATTCGGCCACCCTCTTTCTTCCCTTGTTTCCGACAGTTGCCACATTAGCAACTTAGACTATGATGATTCATTATACATTAAAACTAAACCAATAAATGTAATATAATTAATGAATTTCAAAGTATACAAGTGAATTTCCAAGTTACACCACATCAAGATAGCTCATATGAGTCTAATTACCCTACACTAAAGTACCGAAGTGCTAAGCTTGTAGACATCAAATGCATAATCATATGCAAATACATCCCTCAACCACACCAAGGTCTCCGAAGAGACAATGAATACTCGATAATCCGTAACAAATACTAGATCTTGAATGACATATTGCAATCTCCATATCATCAACAATCCCGTACATAAGCGCACATATGACCTTATTAATATGCTAATCGTATTCTAACATTTCCACTAAGTCACATGAGCATCATTCATTCATATATGCATAAACATAAATAGTGACTATCATATATCAATTTATGAAATTCATCAATTAATGTATCCAAGTACGAATCACACATACAACTAGTGATACAATTAAAGATCTTTTTGTCATTCTTCTAATTACAAAACTATAGATATAGCATCATTCAACTTATCACAACTCACTCCAATTTGTTTATATTTCCTAGCTAATTATGTCAATTTCCACTTTAATCTTAGCACAAGTTCAACCATAGATGAAATGAAAATAAATATAAACATACCTACCAAACAAAAAACGATAATAAATTTCATAAGAACTTACATTTCAAAACACAATAAATTGAGTAGATCTTTCCAAGTTTATTCCACAATTTTAGCCTTTCCTTCACAAGATCCATCATTTTTTTTCCAATTTTTGTTCAAATGTATGGTTGAATGTCTCTCTTCCTTTGGTTTTTTTAAGCATGGACGGTTGGAACACTATGGAAGATGACAATCTTCCACAAGTTTAATATATATATACTTAGTTTAGTATTAACTTAGCTTAATTAACCATGTTTAATTAGTTCATTAAGACATATTTAAGCATAATTTATTTATAATTTAATTTAAGTTGGATCTAATATCATCGCCCACTAACTTATGTCAAAAATTGATTTATTAACCCTTGATTTTTTGGATAATTACTATCTATGTAATGGCCCAAATTCAAAGTTATCGGAATAGTGGTTTCGTAACCACAAATCCGATTTAAAGATAAATTTATTTTAATATTTTTGCATGAATATTGATATGATAGGAAAATCGTATGAAAATATCGATAGAAAAATTTTACCGATTTAGTGGTTAGTTAGAAAAAGAAATTATTGAAGAAATTGGGTAAAAATAAGGTATCGAGACTTTGATCTTGTAAAACTGAGTCAAAAATAATTTTATAAATAATTATGAAATATTAGTAATATGGTATAAAAATTTCGTTAGAAAATTTTAATGTTTGGGTAGTCAATTAAGTGAAAAGAACTAAATTGAAAAAGGTGTAAAAGTTACTAGAACGATTAAATAGCTCAATTGTTAAATGAAGAGGGACATAAATTGAAAATAACCCCAAAAGGAGATATTTTGGGCGGCATACGCTGAGAAAAATCAGGAGAATTGAAGAATTAAGGGTAAAATTGGAATATTGCAAAATTTACTTTAAAAGTTAGGACTAAAGTGGAATTATCTAGATTCCTCTTCATTTTTCTGCATTCCCATCAGCCAAAAACGTCCTAAGGGTTTCTTCAAGCTGGTTTTTCATAATTTTTTCACCAAGTGAGTTAATCCTTGCCTTTTTCTTGTAATTTTTGTATTTCTAATACTTTTACAACTAGGTCCTATTACTAAATTCATTAGTTTTTGATTTTGTGAATGAATTTGAAAGTTTATATGAATATGTTCTGGAAGTTTATGATGAAATAGGATGAAATTGAAGCTTTAATTTGTTTATGAGATGATTTTATTAGGTAATTTCAATAGAAATTGATTTGTAGGACCTAATTGTGAAAATGTTTGGAATCAAAGTCTAGTGCTGAAATTCTGATTTACAAAGGTTATAAAGTATTCTAAAGTGATGGGATAATGTGTTAATTTAAGAAAAATCAGCTCAATTGAGAGGTTAATTGAGTAGGGATGAAATTATCATTTATTGAAAGTTTAGGGAAAAATGGTAATTAACATCATACACTAAAACAGTTTTGGACAGCAGCAGTACTCTAACTTTGAAAAATCACCAAAAATTGTAGAGATCGAATTAGAGGATGAATAAAATATGAAATTAAAGATTATTGAGTCTAGTTTCTTATAAAAGAAACGGTGTAAGCAATGGAATTGTAAATCATGAGATATAATAGATTTTGTGAGACAAGGTCAGAATAAATTCGGGTTCCCCTGTTCTGACTTTGGAAAATCATTAAAAATTGTAAAAAAATGATTATGAGTTAAAATTTATATGGTTAGAATCCTTAATGAGTCTATTTTCAGAAGAAACAAATGGAAACATCATCCAAATTCTTTACTATGAGATAATTAATTTTTAGTGAAGAGAGGTCGGAACTGTCGAACAGTGAAACAGGGTAAATTTTAAAGAATAAACTGTACTTATTGGCTAAACCAAAAATTCTGAAAATTTTATGGTAAGAATATATGTGAGTCTAGTTTCAGGGAAAATTAACGGATCTTAATTTGGAGTTCTGTAGCTTAAGATATAAATAATTTAGTGACTATGACACAGTGAGACAGCTTTGAATGCACTATAAATAATAATGGAATTTTAGAGAATGTTACATATGAACATGAAATGTATTAGATTAATGATCAAATTTATTTATTTAGATCTGGAAAATTCAAATACGAAGCAAGATCGAGGGAAAGAAAAAGTTTGGGATTAGTAGATTTTTGGTTACGAGCAAGTGTCGAGGTAAGTTCGTGTAACTTGAATTATATTCCTAAATGCTTGAAATGTTTGTTATTGATGTGAATATGATTTGGATGTTTATTGTATGATAATTGATGAAGTATTGATATTCTTGATGAAAAGAGGAAATAAATCCTGGTTGAATGAAAGGAAAAATTCGATGGATCTCTGAAAAGGAATTGACGGTAAAAAGGATCTAGCCCGGACGGGTGATCCTATTATGATATAGCCCTCCCGAAGAATATGTGGAAAATGGATTTAGCCCAGACGGGTAATCCGAATTAGGGTCTGAATTTAGCCTGGACTGGTAATTCAGATCCAAGCTCATTAGAGTAATTGTCGTTGCAGGGGATTTAGCCTGGACTGGTAATCCTGACAATACTCTATGAGTTTATATTACAGGGGATTTAGCCTGGACTGGTAATCCCGCTGTAAGGATGAGGTTCGCGGGAGTGTGCTCTCTGAAATGGAAATGTGCGCACATGAATATGAATTGACGGACCCGGATTTGTACACTAAAGTGTACCTCTGAAAATTCATCGAAATTCCAAGTAGTTCAGCGGGACAAATATGGAAAAATAACAAGGAAATGGACATCATGGAATTGATGAGCTCATCAATCATGATAAATATCATTGATACATGGAAATTATTGGACTAATTTGAATGTTGAGTTTGTGCATGATAGGGGAATAATGTATGGAATGGGTGTATGAATGTTTATTACATTGGATGGAAAATATTAGGTAAGTATAATTCTTGTTACATGAGCTTACTAAGCACAAAGTGCTTATCTTGTTTCTTTTTCCCCTGTTTTGTAGTGTTAAGGGCTCGGAGGTCGGATTTGGTCGGAGACGCATCACACTATCAACCTCAAAATCTCGGTATTTAAAGAAACTTTATTTTGAAAATCAATGGCATGTATAAGCTAGTAAAGTAGATGTTAATGTGAAATGAATGTATGGTTAGCCATTGGTATGGCTAACAAATTTTGGTTTTGGCATGTGATGAGATTATCTTATGAATACAATAAATCTATCTTGAAAAAAATGTTGAAATGGATTGGTTGTGTTGGCTTGGTCTCGGTTTAAAATTTGCAGGGAGGATTAGATATTTATAAAGGGGTTACATTGAGTTTAAAAAAAAATCGGTAAAAATATGGTAATACCTCATATCCTATTCCAGCGACGGATACGGGTAAGGGGTGTTACAATCTAAGTCATCAAGCCTTTTCTAAATTAAAACTCAACAGAGATGTGATTTTTATAATTTAGTCCCTAAGTTTTAATTAACTAATTTCTTAGTTAAATTACTTAACCAAACTTCAAAATATTCTCATAGTAACTCCATAAATATTCTTATTTCATACTGACAGACTCGGTTTATGAAAATAAGATTTTGAAATTACATTTTCTGGTACCACTAAAAATCGGGTCATTACATAAGTGTCATGCTAAAAAGACAAATACTAGATATTCTATGAGGGTGACACACATGATAAATTCATTGGATTGAAACTTGATAATATTAGTTTTTGTAATTGTATATAATGGTGAGTTCAAACATGATACTTTTAGTAGATTAACTCCATGACTAAATAACTGCATAATTAATAAATAAATAGTTAGAATTACAAGTTATTTGAGCCCTAATTACATATGTTCAATTGGTATGTTTGCTAGCTCATTTTAACTCTATCCGGATTGCGTGTATAAACCTAAAACAAGCTGATAAAATAAAGAGAAATAGATTGCATCAATTAATATCCACAATAATTGCATTTTTTTATAGAGCAAGAGATGACTTAAAGTTAGTTCAAATTCTTTGGATTATTATTTAATTGGATGGGCTTAAGTGTAAAGTGAAAATTAAGTAGGCATCGATGTTAATTTTGTTAAGATAATTAAATACATTTGTATATAATTTTAATATGGTAAAATTATTATGATTTTAATGAAATTAAAATTGGATTGTGTAAATTATTTAGTTGATTTAATTATTTAATTTTAATTTATTAAATTAAAATTAATTTAGAAGTTCATTTAATTAGTTAACGAAATAATTAAATTTTAATATTTTTATCCAAATCAAGAGAGGTAAATTCTAAAAATTGAACTACGCATTGACAACCACCACAAGCCCAACTCCGCAAAGAGAATGGCAACAAAGAGAATGGCAACACGAATATCCAGTGGTCACCCCTTGGCGTTCTAGTTGGAGTATAACTCCTCTTATTTAATTAAATAATGACTTGGAATAAGAAATAAGTTTTTACATATTTTCTCTTTAAATATACAAGGTAGCTTAAAATCCCATATGCCTAAATACTTGGGGAAATCACTCAAGTTTGAATACTATGTGTTTACCTGATAGTTAAGTTATTTACCATATTAAGTGTGACTTAAGTTGGAATCGCGTTGCTGTTAGAACTATATACTCTTCTTGAGTTTAAAGTTTAGACTAAAGAGAATTATAATTGCAACCATGAAACGATTATAATTAGGGAATTATAGAAAGTTTTGTGGTTGATTCGGTTTTCGGTAGAGGGTTGCGCAAACCCTCCCCCCTCCAAGGAGAGTCTTGTTTTTGGATTAGAACATACTTTCTAAGCAACTATGACTTTAAAAATATAAAAAAAAAAAATCAATTGATTGAAAGTTTGAAAAGATAAAACTTCTGTTCGAGTTAATCCGAAAGTCTACCAAATCTGGAAACATATTAAAATTTCAATAAAACCAAACCCATAAATAAATAATAATAACAAATAAAGTGAGAATCATAAAAACAACTACTGCTGTCGTTTTTATGAGTTTGGTTGTAGGCAGAATCGATTACCAAACCAAACTCAAACTTGTCATGCAGAATTGCAACTGCACGTGAAATTGCAACGCCCAAGTTAAAGTTGTAATTTTATGTATGGTCAGAAAAAGGCCCCCCTTTTATTTTTTTTTCTTTTTGGGTATATTATGTTAATGCCTGCTTGGTCAACGTATGCCGAAATTAAAGTATAATAAATTCAACTCTATTTTTCTGATTTATTTCGTTTATCATGAGAAGCATTTGACAAACATGTATCAACAAAGTAGTTAAGTTAGTCGATATGATTGAGATTTTGAAATTTTTGGGATTTTCAAATCGTGTAAATTAATTTTAGATTTATTTTGGCTTAAGTTATGTAATACATGAGTACGGGTGAAGTTAAAATATTTTTGACGGGGCCAAAATTAAGTTATATAAATTTCGATAAGAATTAAAATGCAAATTTACTATTGTATTAGCTAATACTTTTGTAAATTTTTTTAAAGAATTAAATTAAAATCTTATTATTTTTAGAGGTTAAAGTATAATTTTATCATTACTAATTTATAACTTTACACATTTTAAAGAGTAAAAATATAACTTTCTAAAAAAATTGGAGCACATGATTCAAAAGTTAAACTTGATAATGTTGATTCTGATTGTAATTACACTCGTATCTTAATAAAAAAACATTCATTAAGGTTAAATTAGATTTGACATATTTCTAAATTAACTATATTATATGATAAGATTTTGATTAAGTTGGTGTTATTTACGTTTCAATTCAGTTATTAAATTATCAAAAAATAAATAAAATAAAAATTATTTTAAGGGCATTTTTATAAAAAAAAAGATACATATATATTATATAATTTGAACCCAAAACACAGTAACTTTACTTTTTCAATCAAAATAATTGCTTAAATCACGAGGTTATATATTCAAAAAGAAAGTCGTTCAATAATTCTAAGAAAATTTTGATTTCTCTGTATCAGATTCAGATAGAGATAGCACCTTTTACTTGCATGCAAAGCTTGTCTTCTCGAGTTGACTTCAATAAAAAAAATAAAAAAAATTGGAACAGGTTCAGGTATCTTGACAAGGTCAAAGGTGTCTATCACGTCATAAAAAAATAGGAACGTTGTTAATTGCTACTGATGTCTAGACGAAAACAATCTCAAATTTCTTGGAACTATGTTTCTTTCCAACACGTGTTCCTACTTTAATCCACGTGGAAAAAGAAGTAAGCACTAAAAACCTACAAAAGGAAACACGATTCCTTCCTTAGAATCATTCTTCAATCATTTTCTTCTTCTAAATCTTATCCTATAAATTAAAATCTCATTCACTAGAATAAATTAAAAAAACAAAAATGGTACAAAGCTCAAAATCCCATGAAATTTCATCATCGTCTTCACAGTCAGAAGCAGGGAGTACTTCATTAGGGCAATCCCAGAAAAGAAAAGCGGGAAGGAAGAAATTTAAAGAGACGAGACACCCAATATTCAAAGGTGTTAGAACAAGGAAAGGGAAATGGGTTAGTGAAGTGAGAGAACCAAACAAGAAGTCTCGTATATGGTTAGGGACATTTTCATGTCCAGGTATGGCTGCTAAAGCTTATGATGTAGCTGCTTTAGCACTTAGAGGAGATGCTGCTTCTTTAAATTTTCCTGAATCTGCTCATACATTGCCACATCCTAAGTCATTGTCTGTTGAGGATATTCAGATTGCTGCTATGGAAGCTGCTGCGACTTTGATTGATGATAAAACTTTGCCTGATTCGGTGTCGTCAGCGGTACCGGCATTTCCGGAAAATATGGTGTTTGAAGATGAAGATGAAGTGTTTAATATGCCGGGGATACTTGAAAGTATGGCGGAAGGGTTGATGATAACTCCACCATCTATTCAGAAAGGGTATTATCCTGATGATGATGATGATGATGGGAATGATTATGTGGAAGTCAATCTCTGGGATGACTAAGTTGTTCAATTTTAGTTATTAGGGTCTGTAATTTGCAAAGGGAGTTACGAAGTTTTTCCAGTCGTAATTTCATGAAGTAATCACAAATAAAAATACGTCGGTTATTATGACGTTCTGCAATTTTAAAAGAAATTTTTGGATTAAAACGAGAAACGAAAAAGAAGGGAAAAAAGTTTAATTGTGTTTTTGGATTTTATTTATGACGGATACTCTTAATAATCTCATATTTTAATAAACATCGATTTCTACGTTACGATTCATATTCAATGATTATGACAATTCTTTGACAATATTACTTCCAATATTTGAAGTCGTATTGTGTTTTACTATTTACCCTCAACACTTTTTCAAACTGATTTCTACTTTTTGAATTCGGATAACTTTTTAACTGTTACTCAACTTTGCTAGTTGAGTTTGATAAAATCTTTTTGGTTCAAGTGATTTCAAGTTTAAATCATTTTAGATTTATATCGTTTTTAGCCCGTACCCTTTACAAATTCAAATCGTTAACTTTAAATTAGATGTAAATTCAGATTAATTAAAAAATTTCGAGTAAATATGAGGATACATAGATTTAAGTCTAACATATTAATTTGACCCAATCGGACATGCTTTATTAGTAGGAATACCTATAATTACAATTTTCACAGATTTAATAGTTTATATTAAATTTATATTTACATTATAATTAATATAAAAGCAAATTTGAGCCTGACAATCTTATAATTTCAACGTCAATTTTACATATATAGAGTAACTTTAAAACTCGTGACTATATTTATAATATATACATACATACAAAACGTGACCATCCTATATTAACCAGTGGTTGAGAGTTCAATTCTCATTTTGAGTATGGAGTAATTTTAAAACTCGTGACTAGTGTTTACTCTTTAATGAGCCTACAAAACATGAAAAACTAATCACTGGACTTGCTCAAGTAGATACCTTGAAAAAATACCAAAACCTCAAATTTGATCAATCCCTTCAAAGCAACAAAAAGTATTGATCAAATTTCAGTAAATAGTTGTACCTCAATGTTAGGAGAATTACATTTAATTGGTCAGTTGAATTAATGGTTGAATTGATAATATAAAATCGTTAGTTAAAATCATTTTAAAATTTAGTAAAATCATGTTTGTATTTATTATTATATTTTATTTTTAATAAAAAAGTCGAAACTTTTTATTATGTTTTGATTCATTTTTACCGTTACTTTTTTTTTTCTGTAAATATAAATGTTCTATTTTTATTTTTTAAAATCTCTTAAATTTTATTTCCGTTTTTAATTATTGTTAATTTCTTTTTAATTTTTAAGTGGTTGAACTGAATAAAAAATTCAACTGGTTAGATCTCCTGTTCTTTTCTTACAAGGTTAATAATGGCTTTTTATTGTGTTTTTGTTTTTTTTCTGGAAGAATCTCTTATCAGCATAAGCTTGACCGGTTCAAATTTAAAACGCCGAACTTATATACTTCGCGTGGGGTCAATAACGGACCGACTCAGGAACAACAAAGAAAGCTTCAGCAGTTCAGAAAACGGACGCTGCTGGTCGGAGAAGTAGCCCGTGACCGGTTCAAAATTAATTCTTTCTTAAATTTAAGGGTAAACTGTCAAAATAATCACTTTTATTTGTCTCAGATTACATTTTAGTCACTTATATTATCGTGTTGTAACATTTTAGTCACTGAGCCGTTAATTGCTTTAACACTGTAAAGGTAAGTTGACGTGACACATTAAATCATCATTTCAAAATTTTTTTATTAAATTATACAATTGATCCCTATATTTTTTCGTTTTAAGCAATTTAATTTTTTCTTTTCTTTTATGTTCTTTTAACTTTTTTTTTCTATTCTCTTTTGCTTCCTTTGTTTTACTTCCTTTTCCATTTCTCTTAACATAGTTTTTCTATATTTTCTTTTTTGTTAAAACTAACTCCTATATATTTATTTTTTTTCTTTTTATTTATATGATATCTATATAAACACTTGATGACAGTGAGTTTTAACATCATTTTCTTCTTCATTGTTGTTTTTTCATCAATACTAATGTCCACTCTAATAGTAAGACTACTACGAAAGTACCCATTACAACTATTTGCCAACTTCAAAATCAAAACAAATTAACTAAGAGAAATCG
Organism: Gossypium hirsutum; assembly: GCF_007990345.1. NCBI lineage: Eukaryota > Viridiplantae > Streptophyta > Magnoliopsida > Malvales > Malvaceae > Gossypium > Gossypium hirsutum. The sequence continues at coordinate 62,796,089 of NC_053437.1, forward strand.
TTCAGCATAAACTAAAAAATAAAACATAAAAAGCAAATCATACGACAATAACGTTCAGCATAAATGTGAATGACACATCCCTCATCAAAATTAGCTACCATTGTTGGGTCACTCCCTAACAAAATGCCTAGAGTCTCCACAATTGTAACAAGCACCACCGCCACCGCCACCTTGCTCACAGTCCCATGCTAAATGTCCCATCTCACCACACTTCTAACAAATGGAAACCCTCGAAAAACTAGCGACCATTGTTGGGACAGTCCAATACTCGACCATAATTTAATGTGAATATTTTAACTATGCTTCTTAGTGACAACCAAGAATGTACACTTTATATGAATTAAACGTTGGATATAAATATAGGAGAATTGAATAAATCTATCTTTAAACTCATTTACTAATATATTGGTTTATTTTTACGGTAAAATTATGCTATTAGTCTTTGTAGTATGCAAAAATTTTCGATTTACTTTTTGTATTCTAATTTGATAATTTGTAGTTGTTTTTACTTTTTTAATCTTGATATTTAAGTTTTTATCTAAACAATAGTAATTAAATCTATTAGATCAAATTTTATTATTAATCATATATTATGCGTATTATAGAATTAGTTGAATTAGTTTTTGTTATCCATTTTGATAATTTTTAGTCTCTTTAAATATTTAATTTTAACTAAAACCATAGCTATTAAATCCATTAACTAGACGTGGCCTTTTTGTAAGTGTTACATGAAAAATATCAAATTGATATAGATTACACAAGTAATAATATGTTTGTCCATAAAAATTTTAAAAATAACAAAATTTTACTTAACAAATTTACCGTTTATTCAATACTAAACTCTAAAAATTTGAAAAATATAAAGCTAAAAATCACCAAATTCATTAATTAATAAACAAAGTTTGACCTATTTTTAATAAGGTATAAAAATATTTTGCTTCAGTCTTAATCTGCAAGTGAAGGCCCTTTGTTTGGGCCATCGTCTAGATTTTATGGATTAGTTCCACCAAATGTCCTTAAACCATCCTCTACATTTTAAATTGGTTTATAAACTTTAAAACATTATAATCGAGTTCTAAAAAGATTATTATTTGTATCAATTCAAGGTCTTTTGTCAGCCTAGCCTTTAATTAAGCATTAAATGCTAGTTTGGACTTGATTTGGAGTACATTTAAAGCATGTGGCTCAAATTGTAAACATGTGTATATCTATTCCATGAATAATTTAACTTTGATATGTTAAAAAAAACAGATAATGCCAATAAAATTAGGAGAGATAACTTTCTAACACGTTAGATGTAGGGTGTCTATGTAGTAAGTGCACATGTATTTATAATTTGATCCGTGTTGTAAATATGCTCCACTTAAATTTGAACAAGCTTTAGTTGATATGATTCTAATGGTTTGAGAAACCATTAAAAACATTTTAAAATTTAAGGACTACTTTAGAATCTAAATCGTAATGTGAGGACTCAATTAACTTTTTTGAAAAAAAAATCATAAATATGTATTATATAAGGTAAGGTTTTCATGCATTATAGAAAACATTAGGTAACGATGAATTCAATATATATTGAATAATCTCATTATAGGTTCTAATCATATCTGTTCTTTTTTGCACAATACATAGAACTACTCATAGCCCTTCCTCAATCTCTGAATAAGAGGATAATGCGCTTCAGCGCACTCAAACCCATATCCTCCTGCATTGGCAACAATACTCATGCTAATCAAGTTAGGACTCAACCAGTAAAACTTAGTATATATATATATATATATATATAAATTTAGAGAAATCACTCTCATTTAGCCAAGCTTTATATAAAGTCTAATTAGAACCAATAAATTAAATATGGTTACTATTAGGTTTTGAAAAAAAATAAAAATAAATTAGTTTAAATTAAAAATGTAATGGAGTCGAGTACAACACAAAATTTAATTTGAACTCAATTTGATTTAAATTTAATCTTTACATTATTTTTATATTTGAATTCAAGAGTAAAAGTTGGAACTTATTTCATATACAATTTTTTTATATGTTTATATATTATAAATATATTGTAAATAAAAGAATTTGACTTAGCTTGTTAATTGTTCAAATTAAGTATTAAAATAAATTATTTGGAATTTCATTTGATAATTATCAATTGTGTCGACGTGATTAATGCAAAATTTGCCGACAATGGACTTAGTTATATACTAATGATCATCACATATATTGAAAATTAGCATAAATTGAAAGGTAAGTATGAGTTTGACATGACACTTTCTATGGCTTAAATTATCATTTTTACTTTTATTGATATTGAAATTGCAAATCTTCTCATTTAATTCATTCTTGAAATTCTTGTTTTTTGGGTAAACATTTTCTGCTCTTCAATCTGCAGAGATATTCAAAATAGGATTTGCAATAACCCATAAAATTAATGGAAAACAGCAAAATCAAGCCTATAAAAAATGACTGTTTGTTCCTTCTATAGAGTTTAGACGTCTGTTTTCAGGTTTCAAGAAATTGCAATGCCGAGGCATCGTTCACGGGAAGCAATAATTTAGTAACAAATGGTAGAATTAGGAGGGCAACGTGGTTTTTTAGGAATTTGGAATTTCTTTTAACTTTCCCTAATTAATGGTCAGTTGAATTAGTGTCGAAGTAAGAATGGGCCAATAAGTACTTTGGGAATCATTATTAATTTATTTGATTACAATAAAAATTAAGGTAAAAATCAGAGCAAAACACGCATTAAAAATGCACTCAAACTCACGTTTTTTTGGTATAATGCGTCCTTTTTGTTACTGTAATAACAACAATACTAATAAAGGTAAGACTCAAGCGATTATTTTTTATTAGTTTAACCTTTAACAATTTTTCTCAATTTTGACATTAAGTAAATTGGTCTCTCTAAAAAAATTAAAATAATTTAATCCACATCAATTTTGAAAGAACGCACTAAAGAAAATTAATCACAACATTAATTTTTTTGTCAATTGTATATTTTTATTGGCACAATAACAAATTTAGCCTTCGAAGTTTACACATTCTATTAATTTGGTCATGATTTAACAAATTTAGAGCAACATTTATACATTCTGTCAATATTTACGCAAAATATATGTTGACACCATTTTTTTGATAAAACGGGGTCGACTTGGATTTTGAAAAATGAAAACGAAAATGGGAGTCGGCACCAATCCTTTTTTGATGAGGTGTGATCGGGTCACCTCGAAAAGTTGTTGTTTTTAATAAACCATTCGATTTTATTAAAACAACGATTTTGGTCCACAAAAATTAGAAAGATGAGTTCGGAAGTCGGTTACATACGAGAATGGATTAGCACCCTCGTAACGCCCAAAATTGGTACCTAGTTGATTGCTTAATGTCTTGATGTCAAAAAATTGAAAACTCGAAAAGAATTTAAAATACGATTCCTCTTTTATATCGTGCTATTTTTTAATTAAAATTACCCGAATGAATCAAGATGTGCAAAATCCCGTAAGTTAGGACACGACACCTCGTATCTTGAGAATAGGCTTGCCTTTTTGTTTTTGTTTAAACCTCATTTGTTTTAATTTTAAAAGGATATTCGGTCATTTGGGCTCAACGCGAGAAAAATCGAGACCCAATAAGTTAGGGTACGACTTTCTCGGATTTCCAATTGCGAAATATTGCCATTATTATTATTTTTTAGAAAAAATCATCATCTCGAGAAAAAAATGTGTCATATCCAATACGTTAGGACACAACGTATTGAATTCCCGATAATGAGCTTTTTATTTATATTTTTTTTATTAAAGACCGTTTTCGATTGTTTAGATTCAACGAAGAAAATCGAAACCCAATACGTTAGGGCTCAATCCTCTCGAATCTAAACACGAAATTTTACTTATTTGAAAGTCGAAACTTATGCGTATAGATAAATTAATCCAACTCGAAATAGTTAAAATGAAACACAAGGTTAATATGCGTAAAAGTCAATATTGAATGCGATTGCATAAAAAAATAATACAAGCAACAATTATAACAATGAATAAAAAGGGGCAAATGATGATATGCAAAATAACGGGTATAAGCAAATAAAATTAAAATACTCTTTTAAAGTAATAATAAAAACACGAATAAATAAATAAATAAATAAGCGAGATGAACAAAATATAAAGTATGTATATATATGTATATTAAAATTCTGAAATATAATATATATATATATATAGATATACATGAATTGTAGAATATACGAAAAGTATGTATGCATATACGAATTATAAAATATAAAAACTACATATGTAAAGAAGGATATATTTTAGATATAAAGAATATATATATTTTAGGAAAGTAACATATGTATGTAGATACATAGATACATGTATAAATTATAAAATGTACAGAAATATAAGCGTGCATATGCACATATATATAAAGAAGTTATGAAAAAATACGTGTATATATACATGTATTGTAAAATGTGTATATGTATATATAAATTATAAAGTATATGAAAAATAAATATATATATTAAAGATGTATATTTATATATATGATTAAATCTAAAACTAGATGGTATAAATGAATAAATAATAATAATAATAATAATAATACAAAACTAATAATATAATATAATAATATTACAATGAATGGGTAAATATAAAAAGAGAATACAAGTATGATAATAAGTAGATTAATAATATAACAAAAATAACACAGATGGACTGATTAGGGGTAAAAATAAAATTTAAAGGTCGAAACTGTAATGAAATAAATACGGAGGGACCAAAATGGAAAAGTTCGAAAGGACGGAGGGTCGAATGGGTAACAAACCCTATTTCCAGGCCACGTACCCACTTCCCTGCACTGGGGGTTAAATCGTAGCGCGCAAAAATTAAGCAAACCAAATTAAAAAATAAATAAATGACTGAATTGAAACAATTAAAACAAAGGAAGGATTATGCATGCAAATAACCCAAATGGCGTAAAGGCGCGGATCCTCCCGGGTCGGACTCGTGTGTGCAGTAAAGGCCCATACAACGCCGTTTTAGAGCCACTGAAGCAGGCTCTATACGACATCGTTTAATCCCCTTTTAAACTACTTCAGAAAACCCTAAATCCTAATATTTCACTCCCTTTAATAGAAAATCAAATGCCTCTCACCCTCAGCCGCCTCAAATTCGGGGCCCCTCTTCGACTCCGACGGAGACCGACAGAAAGGATTCCGATGGCGCGCCCAGGTGAGGCTTCTCTTCGCCTTTCTTTCCTTTTATTTTATGCCTATATTCTTATATATATACATGATTAAAACGAAAAAAAAGAAAGCATGCATCCGAAAATAGAATGGAAAGGAGAGAAGAAAATGAAAACCTTCTCTTCAGTTTCGTGATTTTTTATTGATTCTCCTCCCCCCTCCTTTACAAATCTGTGCTTGGCTTTTATATAGCCGATTTACAATATATTTTCTATTATTTTGCACTGTTTCGGCTTCATCTCTGTCACTATTTTTTTGCTGCTATTTTCGTCTTTTTGCTGTTTCTTTTTGGTTCTTTTGTAGGTGTTGAGGGGTCAACGGAGAAAGGTTTTGCTGTTTTGGTGCAAGGTGGTCAGTCCTCGGGCGGTGGGCGTGCTGACACTGCACATGGGGCAGCGGCGCAAAGGGGGCACTAGAGTTTCTTTTTTGCTGAAATTTGTTTAGGTTTTGGTCTGTTTGGGTCATTAGGTTTTTTTTAAGTTTGGACCATTAGGTTTTTTGGGTTTTATTTATTTTGATTTTGGGTATTGGGTCTTACTGAGCCCCGGGCTAAATTGGCCCACTACAATATATAAACACCAAGAGCTAAATTTAATTAATTATCTTTAATTACTTACTTTTAAAATTAATAGGGATTAAATTGATCATTTTTATAAAGGAACAATTTTTCAATATCAAAATTGAGAAAAGTCGGTAATGTGTTTTTACCTTAAAAGTTAATATAAAAATTAACACACAATAATTATTATTATTATTATTATAATAATAATGGCCATGTTGGTATGACATGTAAAATCCCCTCTATATATTGAGAATGCTTATAGGTTATAAATGTTTTTTTAATAATTTCATTATAGATTATTTTTATTTTTATTTTTTATATAATATTTAGAATTATTCATAATTTATCTCTAACCAATAAATAGGAGGATAATACGTTTTAACATATTCAAACTTACATTCTCTTACACTGACAATAACACTAATACTAATCGAGTTAAGATTCAATCAACGAATATATACTTCAACGCTTAAAAAAGCGGCTAAAAACGTTTCTTCTTTTTATAGATTATCTTTTGGAATATTGGAAAATGCAATCACTTCAAAGACGTGATTGATTTTTCATTTTATAGATAACCCATTATTAACCAACTTGTTAACTATGATGATGTAATTTTTTGAGCGTGACAGATTTATTTTTGTGCACGACAGTCCCTTAATCCATGAAAAGAGTAAAAATAAAAATATTATAATTTTTATTTAGAATTAAAATTTTTTATTAATAATTAATCACTAAATTCACTTTAATGAATATATAAACACACTAAATATAATCCTTTTTAATCATAGGGGGCAAAGAAAAACAAGGTGCATAAAGCTAGCTAGCTAGCAATGGCTAGGCACCAGAACAAACACGATGAGGGGATAATGTCATCAGTAACCATGAATAGTGTGAAGCATCAAATCTTGGGTTAAGCACAGTCAATAATGGTGATAATTAGGCTTTTGATGGAGCTAATTAAACCTTCCCTGTGCTCCTTAAATCATTGCGTAATACCTAATTATCACTTTAATTGACTCTGTCCATTAATGGAAATGTGTCTACTCACCCTCATAAATGAACAAATATGTACATGGAATATATTTATTTTGTTAAGACAATTTGAAAGGGTTAATATTTAATAGGTAGAATGCTTAAATTTTTTTATAATTTCTCTTTATTCCTTAAATAAGAGGATGAATACCTACTAGTACGTTTAAATTTATATTCTTATACAGATAATAATGTCAATATCAACTAAATTAAGGGTGTGTTTGATTGCAGTATTTCATTTTTCTGAAAACATTTTCCCTCTTTTACGGTGTTTGATTGACTAAAGGAATTGATTTTCCGGAAAAGCAACTTCAAAACACGGGAAAATCGAGCCCTTCTTTGCGTAAAATGTCTTACAGATTTTTTTCCATAAGACATTTTTCGGAAAACACAGCTTCAACCTCTCATTTCCTCTCCGTCCATCAACGTCAGCCTCTCCTCCTCATCGGTGTGCTTCTTCTCACTACACCAAAACAGGTTTTTAGCGGCGTTTTTTTAGGCCTTTAGCGGCGCTTTTTAACGCCACTAAAGATATTTGCGGCGCTTCTTCAAGCGCCGGAAAAAATGCCGCTAACGAAAACGTCGCAAATGTTTGCAGCGTTTACAAACAAAAACGCCGCTAAAGACCATGTTCTTTAGCGGCGCTTAGAAAAAAACGCCGCTAAAGATCATGTTCTTTAGCGGCGCTTAGAAAAAAACGCCGCTAAAGAACATGTTCTTTAGCGGTGTTTGTAAAAAAAAATGCCACTAAAGACCATGTTCTTTAGCGGCGCTTAGGAAAAAACGCCGCTAAAGAACATGTTCTTTAGCGGCGCTTAAGGGAAAACGCCGCTAAAGATCATGTTCTTTAGCGGCATTTTTTTTCTAAGCGCCGCTAAAGAACATGTTCTTTAGTGGCATTTTTTACAAACGCCGCAAAAGAACATGTTCTTTAGTGGCGCTTTTATACAAAAACGCCACTATTTTGGGGATTTTTTTTTATTAAATTTTTCATTTTTTCTGCCCTCCTGTAGCAAAAATTCAAAAGCAACATTTCAAAAGCAACCAATAGCAATAAATTTATATAATATTTCAACATAAGGGAATAAAATAATATTAATATCAATAAATAAAAGTGAATTCATATTGTTTTTGCAAAAAATGTTAAATGTTAAATGTTAAAATGATAAAAATATTTATGTCATACACTATGAAGGTGGAAGTTGCGACTTAAACATCTTCATCATAATCTGAAGCTGCTGCTGAAGTTCGTCGTACTTTTTGCTCTGCTCTGCTTCTCTTGCTGCAGCCTCCGCTTCCCTCGCTGCAGTCGCTGCTTCCCTCGCTTCCGCCTCTGCTTTAAGTTGTAGCTGGAGTTCTTCATATTTCCTTTGAACCTCAATTGTAGTCGCTTGCATCTGAGCCATTTGGTCTTTTAACCTCTGAACTTCAGCTTGAGCCTGACTCCCCGAAGCCATGTATTGGTGGGAGCTGGATCCAAAATATTGGGTTGGGCTAACAAAAGATCCTTGAAATCGAACCCGACCATACCTTTCAGGACCCAAAACTTCAGTAATAATCCGATTATCAATATCTTCAAGATGAACCGAACTATCACTAGAAGCAATTGCTTCGTACTCCGCCTTTTTATCATTTAGTTTTTCCTAATAAATATATCACATAGTTAGGAACACAATATTATATATTGAAAAACATATGCAACATAACAATAGTCGCATTAACTGCAATGAATTAAACCATTAGAAAATAAACACTATAAATAACTAAAATAAGTCAAATCGTATTAAGTAAACGTACCATTATTTCAGCAGCTTCAGGAGTCATGGGAGATCCATCTTTCTTCCTATGTGTAATTTCAAAAAGTTGAAGGCGTCCAACTTTTTGACCGGACGACCGTTCCTACAATATAGTAGTATAAATATTATTTAATAGAAAGTTATACATATTCGACAATATTAAAAAATTTAAAAATACCTCCGCCTCAGCTACAAATGCGAAACTTCTCGACCCGGCTGTGTGGGTGAATTTTTGTTTCTGTCTGCTGCTTATTCCAACTTGTTCACGATCCTACGTTATGAAATTTTTTAGTACGTAAATAGAAAATACTATAAACCAAAATAATTACAATAGTTTAGAAGGACGTCAGACCTCGCCTTTATTCGAATGCCAAAATCTAACCGCATCTTCCCATTGGTACCTCAACATACCCGGCGGGACATTTTGCAATTTCTCATCGAGGGTTGTTTTTGTCTTATAATAATTTTTCTTCAAAGTACTTTTGTTGTCTCTCCATCTTTTTCCCAATGCCTTCTTTACATAAGCATCCGAGACCTCTAAAGCAAACCTCGCCTGCAAAAAACAAAAAACACAAGTTAATAAAGTAAATATAAATGAAACTATTTCCCAAGCATTATAGATGACATTAACATTTTGTTACCTTAATATTATCGAGGGCTTGGTTTTTGTTGCTATCGGGCATTTGATGCCATGACTCGTAGTTTATAGGTAACATATTCGGATTTCGTGCTAAAATGCCCATGTATCCAGCTAAAAGTCGAGCTTCTGATCCAACAGGCTGACCAAAACTGTTTCGTCCAACTTTGACACGCTCGACTGAATCTAACTCGTACAACTCTCTAAGTAGCGTACGTCCTCGACCTCTGCGCGTCCCACCATTTTCAGCTACAAATGGTATATTATAATATAAGAATTTGAAAAATAAATCAACTATAACAGAAACACGCATGTAAATTAAATGAAAAATTACTTTGAACTTCTGTAGGATCCTCAGCTGTAATCGGAACATTTGAAGATCCAACTGCTGTCTGTTGTTCAGTACTATTAGTTTCTGTCGAGTTTGGATTATTTTGAACAATGCTTCCCCTTAGAATTTTTCTTCTAGGCATTTTATCTACAATACACATAAAATAGTTAATAACTTAATAGCTAATTACAACAATAACAGCACATATAAAACAGTTGAAACATATAATAAGACGAAGATTTAAATTATGATATTACATATAATTAAACAATCGTAAAATCTTACTACATCATTATTCGTAAATATCTTCATCGGTATCCTGACGAACCCATCCAAATTGTGCACTAGTACTAGGGATATTATCGTTTAAGTTTTGTTCTGGAAAGGGTAAAGTTACTGATCTATCTTCGATGTTATCTCTACTTCCACTGCCCATATCAAACAAGTCTCTAGGGATGTTACGGAGTACAACGTACCAACCCTCATCAGTTGGATCTTTTGAGTAAAAAACTTGTTTGACTTGAGATGAGAATACATACGGCTCATCTATCAGTTGTTGTCCTGTGTGAATCAATCGGTCAAAGTTCACCATTGTAAAACCAAATTGATCTTGCTTAATTCCACGAGCTGTATTAACATCAGCCCAATCACCACGAAATAAGACAACTTTCCATTTGCCGTAGTAATCCAACTCAATTATGTCAGTAAGTTGTCCGAAATATTCCACATTTCCCTCGACAGGATTATTGTCCCTAGCACTAGCATAACTCGTAATTGAAGAATTAGTATAAAACTTAAATATAACAAAATCCAAAATCCATCATGTACAACGCTATTAAACTTTAAGTTATTTTATGAGTTTTCTTCCAAAAAAAAATCTAAACAAAATAATCACAATATGTCATGCGTTGATAAATTATAATGTAGAATTAAACCAATCATGATTGGACATATGTCATGTGTTGATAAAAATAATTAATGTTATCTTCAATACTCAATTTTGAATCATATATGAAGTTTTAAAATTAACTATAAAGATTCATAAAACAATTATATGGGGCGGGTGACAGTTTATGAACAATCTTTCAAGTGAGATTATTCAGCCGTCCATCAATGAACTTAGTCACTCCCTTTATCCAACTTTTAACCAAAGGAACATGTACATGTTAAACTTCTTTAATTGTAGGCTTCTTTTAGTTATAATCGACATCAGATTCAGTCGTTTTGAGGCTCTTCCAAGTTGGTTCATTCCTAGGCTTTTAACAAAATCTAACTTTTTGAAACCCCATATTGTACATGATTCATCATTTTCTTCATCCCTTGCCAACATTGTTTCCAAAAGAAAACAAACCAGAAAAAGCAAAATCTGCTAAAGAACAGAACAATATCAGGTTGTTTAATGTATTAAAGGCAAACTAGATTCCCCAATTTGGTAAGAAAGGCATATATTCTCGATAACACAATAACCAAGACTACATATATACTGACATATAAAACAGTTTTGCTTATTGTCCTAGTTGTCACATATGTTTAAAAGGAACCCAGATTAAACTCTAGAATCCACAGCCATAAAGATGATAATACATTAGTTACCCATTAGTTACCCACTAGTTACCTATAGTTTGAGATATTCAAATTTAGTTACCCATTAGTTACCCAAATACTACCATTAGTTACCCTTTTATGCTTCTCCAAAAATCGCTATAATGGAGAAACAGCAGGCTAAGATGAATACTTTTGAAGAATGCCAAATCTTCCTTATTAAAGGAGATGGAAAGAAAGTGACCCACAACTTGCCAAGCTTAGCTTAAACTTTGCTTATTGAAGAACACCCACAATCCATCATGTACAACGCTAATAAACTTTAAGTTATTTTATGAGTTTTCTTCCAAAAAAAAATCTAAACAAAATAATCACAATAAATAATTATATATTCAACATGAGTTGTGCAAAACATAACTCAAACCAACTAAAGGAGCATTTGTCATTGGTGAAAGCACTTTTTTTATAGCTTCAACAAATCATATCCGACTTTCCCAAAATCGGAAGGTCTGTCCCTGTCTTCAATCTTAACAATTTCATTTTCATGGCCACGCCATTGATGCTCCTAGTTTTATTATTGGCTGTGTTTTGTATTCGGGCAACCCCTAAATAGACAAAATTTTACCCCGAACAAACCCTTCTATTTAAATTGCTAAATAAATAATTCACAAGTTCCCCAAATTCCCAAACAAGAATGGTGTTTTAACCTAAACTGCAAACCTTAAAATTTATTTTTTTTCTAAGCCCCAAATTCGAAAAACACAATGCACCTAAAACCCCAAATCAAGACGATGTTCTTCAGAAGGATTAAACGCATACCTTTTAACCAGATATTCTGCAACTACTGTCAAGAATGGCGCAATCGTTGCTTCCTCTTTGATGATTTCTGATTTCTCCTCCCCTTTCTTCCTTAGAATATTTTCTTAGGTTTTTTCCCCTTCCCAATCGGCGTTTTCACTTGCAGAATATTTTCTTTCTGTCTTTGTCGACGAGTGAGTAAAAATGCTAAGTTAAAAGCCATCTGCAGAAACGGCATCGTTGAGAAAAAATTTTAAAACACCTTTGCGGCGTTTATAGACCAAACGCCACAAAAAATTAAACCTTTTAACAGAAACGGCGCCGTTTTCTTAGTCTGAAATTGCATTTTTTGTGGCGTTTAATAAAAACCGCCACGTATACTTAAGCCAAACGTTGACGTTTTCAATAAATTATTCTAAAATTTTTCCAAGTTAAAAATCTGTTCCGGAAACGACGTCGTTTAGCGATTATATTAACACCGTTTTGTGGCGTTTTTGGTAAAAACGCCACTAAATATTACAGCTGTGAACAGAAACAACACCGTTTTCGTGGTCTGGAATTGCATTTTTTGTGGCGTTTTTAGAAAAACGCCACTAAATATTACAGCTGTGAACAGAAACGACACCGTTTTCGTGGTCTGGAATTGTATTATTTGTGGCATTTTCCTAAAAACGCCACTAAAAGTTTAACTATTCATTCGAAAACGGCGCCGTTTTGAATTTTTTTATTTTTTTATTTCATTTCTTATGTATTTGGTCCTATATATATATTTCCAAAATAAAAATTATACCTAAATATATAACCATCCATATAATATATATCAATATATTTTTTAACTTATTTATGAATTCTATTTAAAATAATTTTTAAATATATCAATTGGTACTTTAGATTGATTTTTTAAAATATTATTTAAATAAATTAATCTAAACTAACCTAAAATCCTTATTTGACCCCTAAACCCTAAATCTTTAACCCCTAGATTGCAACTTGTAACCCCTAAACCCCTAGCTAACTCTTACATCCCAAACCCTAAATTTGTACCCCTAATCCTTAAAATAGCACGACCATCCAAAATAATCCCTAAATCTTTAATAAATATCATAAAATAGTTATAATTGATTAAACAATAATTAATACTAAAAACTTTTTGTATAAAGTTTGCTGACCTGGCATGAACAGTTTGTGTTTTTAGCTTGGAAAAATTTGAAAGGCCATAACTTTTGGCTCGGTTGTCCGATTGAAGCGAATTTTTTTTTATTTCCAAAGGCGGTTTACCGAAGTTTTCGTCGAAAAAGATCCTCTTTTGCCCCTCAATTTTGATTTTTTCGGTTTAAAATTGAATTTTGGAACATTCAAATCGTTATTTTCCTCATTTATTTGAAGTAAACACCGGATATTTTTTTACACAATTGTCTTATATCATACTGTTATAGGTATAACTCAGCTCATTCCACTTTTGAGAAGTTCCCTAACATTTTCCATTTTATTCAATTTAGTCCCTAAAACATAAATAGTCATACTTTCAAATCTAAGCTTCGTTTTTCAATTCAATTTCAATTTCATCATTCTTTCAATTCAAATTCACAAAATTATTTAAGTATATATTTAAGTGTTATTCATGAATTATTTGAGCATTACTATTCAAATTAGTATTTTAAATAATAATATACCGAAACCAAATCATATACCGAACCGAAAAATCCTAAACAAATTTATTATTACGACCTCTTTTACAATTATATATATAAGAACATATTTAAAATATAATTTGTCAATACTAATTAATCTAAACCCTAGCTAACCCCTAAATCCTTAATCAACTCCTAATAACCCCTAAGTGCTAACCCCAACCCTAACCCTAAACATTATATCTCAGCCCTTACACCATATCCCTAAATCCAATATTATATATATATACTCTTGATCAATTATAATAATAACCTTAAAATAGTAACCCCTAAACCGACTTAAAATCTTAAATTAATAATATCATATATATACCCTTAAAACCTAAAACCCTATATTAACTATAGTGATACGCTTAATTAAATATTTTAAATTTAAATTAATACTTACTATCTCTTTTAATTACGATAATAATTTCAAATTTTTAATATATAAATTAAAACTTTAAATAATAATTTAAAATTTAAATTATTTTAAATAATACTATTTTAATTTTTCCATGTGTTTTATTTCAAATTATTTATGCCTGTTATTTTTTATTGAAGATTTTAAATATTCTATTAGAAATATGTTTAATTTGATTCAAATAATATAAATAATAGTTCAATTAAGATAATTTTTTTTGCGGCGCATAAACAAAAACGCCGCTTTACAAAAAACGCCACTAATGCCCCCCAAAGGACACAAAACGGCACCGTCTGGGAGTATTATTTGTGGCATTTTTTTATAAGCGCTGCTAATGTTCACTCTTTAGCGGCGCTTTATATAAAACGCCACTAAGTCCCCCCCAAAGGCCACAAAACGGCACCGTCTGGGTGTATTATTTGCGGCGTTATTTATAAACGCCACTAATGCTCACTCTTTAGCGGCGCTTTACAATAAACGCCACTAAGTCCCCCCCAAAGGCCACAAAACGGCACCGTCTGGGTGTATTATTTGCGGCGTTATCTATAAACGCCACTAATGCTCACTCTTTAGCGGCGCTTTGCAATAAACGCCACTAATGCTCATTCCACTTTTGAGAAGTTCCCTAACATTTTCCATTTTATTCAATTTAGTCCCTAAAACATAAATAGTCATACTTTCAAATCTAAGCTTCGTTTTTCAATTCAATTTCAATTTCATCATTCTTTCAATTCAAATTCACAAAATTATTTAAGTATATATTTAAGTGTTATTCATGAATTATTTGAGCATTACTATTCAAATTAGTATTTTAAATAATAATATACCGAAACCAAATCATATACCGAACCGAAAAATCCTAAACAAATTTATTATTACGACCTCTTTTACAATTATATATATAAGAACATATTTAAAATATAATTTGTCAATACTAATTAATCTAAACCCTAGCTAACCCCTAAATCCTTAATCAACTCCTAATAACCCCTAAGTGCTAACCCCAACCCTAACCCCTAAACATTATATCTCAGCCCTTACACCATATCCCTAAATCCAATATTATATATATATACTCTTGATCAATTATAATAATAACCTTAAAATAGTAACCCCTAAACCGACTTAAAATCTTAAATTAATAATATCATATATATACCCTTAAAACCTAAAACCCTATATTAACTATAGTGATACGCTTAATTAAATATTTTAAATTTAAATTAATACTTACTATCTCTTTTAATTACGATAATAATTTCAAATTTTTAATATATAAATTAAAACTTTAAATAATAATTTAAAATTTAAATTATTTTAAATAATACTATTTTAATTTTTCCATGTGTTTTATTTCAAATTATTTATGCCTGTTATTTTTTATTGAAGATTTTAAATATTCTATTAGAAATATGTTTAATTTGATTCAAATAATATAAATAATAGTTCAATTAAGATAATTTTTTTTGCGGCGCATAAACAAAAACGCCGCTTTACAAAAAACGCCACTAATGCCCCCCCAAAGGACACAAAACGGCACCGCCTGGGAGTATTATTTGCGGCATTTTTTTATAAGCGCTGCTAATGTTCACTCTTTAGCGGCGCTTTATATAAAACGCCACTAAGTCCCCCCAAAGGCCACAAAACGGCACCGTCTGGGTGTATTATTTGCGGCGTTATTTATAAACGCCACTAATGCTCACTCTTTAGCGGCGCTTTACAATAAACGCCACTAAGTCCCCCCAAAGGCCACAAAACGGCACCGTCTGGGTGTATTATTTGCGGCGTTATCTATAAACGCCACTAATGCTCACTCTTTAGCGGCGCTTTGCAATAAACGCCACTAAGTCCCCCCCCAAAGGCCACAAAACGGCACCGTCTGGGTGTATTATTTGCAGCGTTATCTATAAATGCCACTAATGCTCACTCTTTAGCGGCGCTTTACAATAAACGCCACTAAGTCCCCCCCAAAGGCCACAAAACGGCACCGTCTGGGTGTATTATTTGCGGCGTTATCTATAAACGCCACTAATGCTCACTCTTTAGTGGCGCTTTACAATAAATGCCATTAAGTCCCCCCCAAAGGCCACAAAACGGCACCGTCTGGGTGTATTATTTGCGGCGTTATCTATAAACGCCACTAATGCTCACTCTTTAGCGGCGCTTTTCCTTAAACGCCACTAATGCTCACTCTTTAGCGGCGCTTTTAATTAAACGCCGCTAATGCTCACTCTTAAGCGGCGCTTTTGCTCCAAACGCCGCTAAAAGTGCCGCTAAAAGCTTGTTTTGGTGTAGTGTCTTCTTGGGTTATCAACAGGTTCTGTTCTCCTTTTCTCTGTCTATTATTTTTGTTGATCGTGATTGGAAGCTCTAGGGTTTTCTGTTTTCTACTTTCTTGATTATTTTTTTTGTTTCTTTGATTGAGTTTTTATTTTAGTTATTTTCTAATTTCTTTGGTTGTTAAGGGTTTCTGCAAATGGGTAGTTTTCTGCAAAAGTTCTCTTGACCTCCAACTTGGTCGATTTAGAACCGGCAGTGATTGGCAATTCTTCTTTTCTTTCCTTTTTCTTTGGCAATTTTCTTTTGGGATTTTGAGAGTTTTACGTTGAATTGTTTTGTTTTATTGTTAAATTTGACGATACTCTGCTGCTAAAGTGCTAAGAAAACCTTCAGTTTTCAAAGCAGAAAATCATATATTAGTTTTTTTGTTAAAAATAAAAGGCTTAAAATGGGTCTAAATGATTAATTAGTCTTTTTGTGTTCGCTTCAACTCTCTCTTTTAACATGACTTGGTTGTATTTTCACTCCTTACTGGAATTGGGTCCCCTCATCTTAAATGTGAAAGCATTTTAGCATTTCAATTATTGACATAGAAAAGAATGTTTTAGGACTGTGATTTTTGTTAATACCACCATTTTGCCATGCATTGCGATTAATGAACAGGGTAGCATACTTTTTTTTGGACAAGGTGCTTTTTCAACATCAAATAGACACGTACAATGATGCTAATCTATGGTAGTGCTGGTGCCCAGTTTATAGTCTAATATTCCCCAACATTAGTTTCAAATTACCAAATCTGCTTAAGTCTGGAACTTTCAGTACGTAGGATCTAAAATGATCATATAAGAAAGCATGGATAAGCATGATAGGTCATAATTTATAACTAATGTGGAAATTGAGATACATGATTACTTGACAAGAAATAGATTCCAACTGGAAAATACATACAAGAGTAGACTCTAGACTTCACTAAAATGACAAACTCGAATTCATATCACTTTAGTTATGTGAATGAATACGATAGACTACAATGGAACCCCTAAAGACTCAATGCAGATAATTGATTCCCTTTATTTTTAGATTTATTGAAAGTTTCATAGCCAAGCATGTTCAAGGACGTGGGTTTGTTCCTGCAATACCAGCACCACGACCTGCTGGAATTGGCACCTCAAAACCAGGGTTTGGAACGAATGTGTCATCACCACCTGGAAGCTGGCGATTTCCACCAATTGTGCTGCCAACATGGCGGCCACTGCTTATAGAATGGGGGTGCCAGTGCCGATAGTGTGTGGATTGTGATGTTTGAAAACTGGTGGCAGCAACACTCGTCCAAGGTCTGGAATGAGCACACTACGGTCATGTTTTAGAAATTCAGGCTGTTTCATTTGATCATCATTCTTCGAGATGTCACGTGCTGCAATGGCTTGCCCAGCAATAACAAACAGAATGCTGAGCATGAAAACGTCAGTAAGCAAGGAACTAATTTTGCAAGCCATTATCAGAGTAAGTAAGACTGAGAGCTAAGATTGGTTCTGATATGATGGGGAGAAGGGATTAAATAATGCTTCTTATAGAGAAGGTCTAAGTGAGTTGGTTGATCAATTGGCGGTGAGTTAGAAAGAGCATTCCATTTTAAAAGCGCCATTGAAGGAGACGTCCCATAAAAACAGAAGCAAAGCATGCAATAATTAGCATGAATTGCATGGGTTCAGAATTGTACCATGCTCAAACGATGTGCATTCTGCACTTTTTGAATGATTTGTATTGTATATATTTATTCTCAGTAAAATCGTTAGTGACTGGATCCTGCTGTTTTCACCATGCATGATAGCCTTCCAGTTTTCAATTTGTTTCTTTGATGTCGGTAACCTTGTGATATAAACTCATTGTGGATAATATTTTTTCAATTTATAACAATCAATATTGTAGCTTATTATTGAGTATTATTATAAATAAATCATTGCAATATATGTAAAAACAATTTTAAAATATAAAAATTTATTAATATATATTAATATATGTAAAAAACAACTTTTCCAGAAAATATTTTCAGGAAATCTGTCAAACAGCAGAAAATATTTTACACAGATTCAATCAAACACCAGAAAATATTTTCCAGTAAGTCATTTTACAGAAAAGTAAAACATTTTCCAGAAATGATTTTACGGAAAACATTTTACTGCCAATCAAACAGACCCTAAGACTTAAAAAAATATATTTTTATTCTATTTTTATAAGCATTTAATAAAATCTAGACCTATGATTTATTGTTAGTGTATGATTTTATACACTAATAATGTACCTAATACAAATTCTTCTTTTGAATTTTTATATGCCACTTGAAAGTAAAAATGTGCTATAAGAGAAGGTAGACGATGCATAGTAATGTTTGTAAATTTTGTTTCTACTCCTATATTTTAGTAGAATTAGTAAGAAATTGAAAAGGGTTGAAAATTGTTTATCTTATTAAGGTGAAGAAAAAGAAAATTTATTGGGTTTAGAATTAAGTTATAAATTTTGATAAGAGGTAAATACAATTTCACCAATGTATTTGTTAAATTTTTTACAGTTTTTAAAGGACTTTGCAAACTATAGTTGCTTTGTCTACCACTGAAGCTGAGTACATGGCGATTACTGAGGCTTGTAAAGAAGCCATTTGGTTGAAGGGACTCTTTAGTGAACTCAATGAAGACCTTCAAATTAGTACAATATTTTGTGATAGTTATAGTGACATCTTTCTCACAAAAGATCAAATGTTTCATGAGAGAACAAAACACGTTGATGTCCAGTATCATTTTGTTCATGATATTATTGCTCGTGGTGATATTGTTGTGAGCAAAATTAGTACTGTGAAAATCCTGCAGATATGATGATTAAGTCACTTCCTATAACTAAGTTTGAGCATTGCTTAGACTTGGTTGGTGTTCATTGTTGAAGTTAAAACCTTAAGGGGTTTTATGGAAGAGGTGGAGAACTTGTTCGTTGAGAGTTCGCGATAAAGAACTTGTTCATTGAGAAATCGTGTCAAGGTGGAGATTGTTAGAATTAAGTGACTCGAATCCTTATTTAAATAAAACACATTGGTAAAATAAAATAAAAGTAAAATCCTTATAGAACTACATTTCTTTTATTTTATTTTAGAATAAGGTTTAAAAACCTTATTAAGCTCCATCTATTTGATATTGATTAGAATAAGCTGTTTCAATCTTACTACACTCCTATTAGAATATGGTTTTACAAGCCTATAAATAGACATAGTTTACTCCTCTTGTAATTATTCAAATTCGACATAGTGAATTATCTTCTCCTCTGCCCGTGGTTTTTTTCCCCGAAAAGGTTTCCATGTAAAATCTATGTGTTCTTTATTTCTCTCTCTTTTTCTTTGCGATAAATTATCATTACCGACGTTCTATTTTTTTACAGGACTAAATCAAAATTTTATACTTAATCACCTTCTTGAGGATACTTAATTGATTCAATAACTTTGATCTTGGTGAATCTTGCCTCTAGAAGAATGGCCTGTCCAATAGAAGATTTTCATGTGCTTATCATGTGGGCCATCACCAAATCTCATTAAGGTAAACTCAAACACTTCTCTTATCATGTCCTATGAATTTTCTAGAATTTTAAAATTACTGTATGGTTGACTTTCACATCTTATTACATCCTAATAGAGCACTCCAAGTCTTATTATTGGCCTTTCACAATAAGACACCTATCCAAAGGAGTCCATGCCAAGCTTTTCTTACACTACCAAAACACTACCCAAATCCCTCAACGGTTCTCCAAACACTCTAACCTCTACTAACAACTTTTGACACTTCGTATAAACCACGTCCGATCCTCGCACCAAATCTTATACCAACAATTACTATAAATGAAAATTTAAACTACCAAATCACTCGATTAATGACATATTCTTATTTGGTTCATGGAGGAAGTAGTATTACACGAAGTCAATTGTAAATATTTGTTACACACATAAATCATTATCTATAGAGTAAATTCACAGTACTATAACAATATCTTTTTTATATGGGAATTAACAAATTCATTCATTTTTCAAAGAAATCCGAGTATATGAAACAGTTGATGCTCCACCAAAGATGTTTGTGGGAGCAGAAATCGAGCAAGGTGAAATGTCAGCATCCACCTTGTTAGTTGTCTATTTTTTCTCTCACGAAAAATTCTATCACTAATGATACTGTTTTCATTGAAAATTTTCATTTTTATTAAAATTTTTGGTGATATTGGTGAAGCAAGTTAAAATATTTCATGAATAATGATAATTTCTGTCAACGCTAGGAAAGTAGTTTTAGCTTTAAAGATTCTTAATTAATTTTTGGGTCAGCTACACCTAAAGTCACTAGATTATTAGTTAGTTTACGTTTTGGTTACTCAACTTCAAAAAGTTACAAAATGATCATTGAACTATTCAAAAGTTTTTATTTAAATCACTAGGTTGTTAAGTTTTTTTTTAAGTCCAGCTAGTAAGCTCTAAGTGAAGATTCGATTGTCAATATGGTGGATCAATGCCCATTTGACGAGTAGAAGAACATATTTTAGATCCAAGTCGATCTGACGGTCAATGTTGGAGATCAGAGAAGAAAGTTATTTGGATTTTTGTTCATAGATTCGTGACGTTCAAAGTTGTTTTATGAAAAAAATTGAACTTTATAAGAGAATAGAAATGAGAGCTTTCGATTGGTGTTGGTAGTGTGAATATTGAAGGCTATACAAAAACGATTTTAACAACCCAATGACTTAAATGAAAACTTTTAAACAATTCAATAACTTTTTGAAGTTGGGTAACCAAAAAGTAAACTTACTAATAGTTTAGTAACATTGAATGTAGTTTAACCTTAATTTTTTTACAAGAAATTGTTGAAAATATTAGCTTGTTGTTGGTAATGCCATTCTTTTTATAAAATCCTGTAGCTGAAAACACTCCAACATTTTGATTGATAAAAGACTAAGTTTTTTTTTATGAAATTAATGTTATGTTTAGGAATATGAATTTAAAAATATATTGTTACATTTTCTTTGTGGACTCACGTATTGTAATTGCGAATGGTGGGACTCGAGCCTAGGTACTTAAAGACTTAGGGCTTCTATGTAACACCCCAAACCTGTATCCGTCGTCGGATTATGATTACGAGGGATTACAGAACAAGACATAGTTTATCATGACCATTTATTAAAATTATTGCACGAAATTATAATGACTTCTTTACAATAATTATCAAATTCAGACAGCAAACATTCACTCATTCATATATGTCAAATTCATATATATATATAAAGCACATAACCAAATAATTCAAACAAGCCTTATTAATCATATCACCTCATTCTTTAGTATACATCTATTTCAATAACTAATTATTGTACGAACCATTTTATATACTTATGCATTTTCACATAACAAGTTAAAACTAATTTTATTATATCATTTATTAGTTAACCAAATATGATTCATTAGTAAACATTAACAAATAGTTAAATATGATCTTTATACATTACCAATTATCAAAATTTCATGCTTATCAAAATGAACCAAATACTATAGCCGAATAATTTATCTCACCTAATGATCAAATAAAATTTTCATCATTTACAAAACAATTTACAATGCAATTTACACATCAAAACATAAGTCATTAACAAGCATTTATATTAGGTAATCATGGGAAACATGTCTTGTTTTGAACAGTTTTGATTTGCAACATTCATACATCATTAATTCCCAAATATTTGGACAGCAGTAAAAACATTTGGACAACATTGACTTGTACCAAAAATGGACATCATTAATATGCTTAAAATGGACAACATTTATACATGCAAAGCAACCACATTTGGACAACATTATAACATGTAAAAACAACCACATTTGGATATCATTGTAATATGTGAAGCAACCACACTTTAATACCTTTGAAACACATTTATAGCACAATAGAGCAGCCCTATTCAGTCGCCATTAAGACAATTATAAACAAGCATTTAAACACATTCAAGCATAACTGAATAACCATATCCGAACATTAAGAAGCAAAATATGAAAGTATATTTGAACATCCTTATTATCACACAAGATATAGCATATAGCATAGTTCCAAAATAAACTAATTACATGGCCTAATAAACACAAACATTAACATCATTATCAAGCTATTTTCGCATGGCTAATTCATATATCCTATTGACACTAGCCTATACATGCCATATACCATATACACATAACTCAAAAGTACCAAATAGATGGTTGGGTAGTGTGACGTATTAATTGAGTCGTTTAGTCGAGAACTTTAGTTTTCCCCCGATCTAGGTCTAAATTCTGCTTTTCTTGATCAATTTAGCCAAATGAAGTAGCCGAAACTGTGAAAGCTTGAAAATGGCTTTTCTCCACTCTAATTTCGGTTAGAAGAAGATGATAATGAAGAAAATGGCTTTTTGTTTTATTTATTTATCATTTATGTACTAAATGACTTAATTAACCTTATTACTAATTCAGTATTTCAATTTTGCAAAGCCATTACCATCCACTATCTAATTAATGGTCTAATATCATCATAAGGACTTTTAATTTAATTAATCATAGCAATTAAGCACTTTAAACAAATAATATGCAACTTTTATATTTTACGCGATTAAGTCCTTTTATCAAATTAATTAACCAGTCGGTAAAATTAAATCACGAAATTTTCACACATATTAAATAACATACTGTAAATACCAAAAATAATATTAAAATAATTTTACGACCTCAAATTTGTAGTTCTAAAACCACTATTCTAATTTAGCCAAAATCGGGTTGTTACATTCCACCTTAATTAACAATTCCAATGCCTCATTTGCTTAATGATATAATTTTTAAACATATATTTATAAGTTTTAATTAATTAAAATATTTGAAATCATTAATGTCGAAGTTTAAATTTTTTGACCCTCGAAACATCAATCGAGAAACTTTTATTGGGACAAAAAGAGTATGATTTAGTAGTATGTTTATCTTTGAGCTTGGCCTCACAAATGTAGGTTTACATTAAGCTGCATAAGAATTTGTTGGTGTTCTTATATGCTCCATTCTTATTATATTTCATTGTTACATCTTTTGTTGCAACAATAGTTACAACTCTTATAATAATCTTGTAGTTAGACATATTTTTCATTGGTATCAGAGCTTATCAGCTAACATACTTGATGTGATCTTTGTTTTTTTTACTTAGCCAATGTAAAACTTTATTAATATAAAGACATCAAAGAGGTTATAAAAACACACCAGATACATCAAATTGCTAACAAAATGCCTTTGAACAATACAATGTGCTACTCCATAACTCAAAGGAACATCACTTACAATATACAATTATAAACTTCAAAAACCTTAAGGGGGTAAACAAAATAGACAATATAGTAAATGGTCCATGTAATTTCAAATTTAAAAATCAAGCAAAATTCTTTAAATCTCATAAGTACAAAATTTGTAAAGTTGACTAGACCAACCAAGGAACACACAAAAATCTATTCCCATAACAGAACAAAGAAACAAACACTAGTTAAAGTCTCACCTTTTGATCAAAACACTAGTGAACGTTATCCCACATTTCCTTTTAAAGAATACTACTAAAAGTTTGCTTCAACTTTGAATTAAGAAGCCCAAATCGAAAAGAAGAGAAGACCCTTATCAAAGCAAGACATGAAAATGAAACATAAACAATACTATGCCCTTTTCTTACAAATAAATCGAAACATACATCCCATTTTGCAACAACATTAATATTAACTAAATACGACTAACCAATCACACATAAAGACAAACACACTTTAAAGGTAAAGACTTTAAATTCAAACACAATCCCCTAAGTTTGGTTAATATCTATGGAGTCCATGATGGAAGGAATTCGATATCTTAACCTCTAAAATTCAATTTATGCCTATTGGAAGATACATACAAAGGCTTTCAGTAGAGCAATAGATGAGAGAGAATGACATACCGTATTGACAAGTTCAGAGCTTCTTATACTAATACAAATAATATAAGATCTGTTATACCTAAAGAGACATGGATTATAGAGGAAGATACAATAGCCAACTACAACTCCAAGGAATTTAATGAATTTCAATGGAGTAAACTTGTTTAAGGTGAAATTACACGCCCAAACTCAAAGGGTTGTCTAAAACTTGAGAGGGATTGGATAAAAATAAATTAGTTGTATTTAAAATATCAACTAAACTTATGTTTCAATATTCAAAGCTCAAATCCAACTCGACCTGGTATGTTTTCAAGTTATCAATTACAAATTTATATAAATTTAAACAAAATTAAACAATCATTTTAAATCAGACCAACTAAAAATTAGACTAAGAAAAATGCACCTATCAATTAATAGTATAGTTACGGTGAGCAAAGATATCGTTCCCACGAAGATTAAAAGTACTAGTAATTACAGTCTTTCTATTATTTAACTGATAAATTCGAATAATTGATTAAAAACTAAAACTAACTAAATTAATTATCTAACGAACACGACAAAGAATAATTCAAGAAATTAAATGATTAACAACCG
Source organism: Gossypium hirsutum (assembly GCF_007990345.1). NCBI lineage: Eukaryota > Viridiplantae > Streptophyta > Magnoliopsida > Malvales > Malvaceae > Gossypium > Gossypium hirsutum. Next base: position 62,820,967 of record NC_053437.1, read on the forward strand.
AGAAGCGAAACAATACCTAGGAAAGAATTCACATAGAAAACTTCATTTGTTACTATCAATCTAAATTACACAATTTTTTCACTTAGTATCTTGATCCGTAGAAATCCCTAAATTATGCAAACATCTCTCTTCAAGAATAAGAGCGTAATTAACTTTAGGTTGATTAATTAAAAAAAATTTCTAATTAAAACCCTTATTATCACATTAAACTCGATCTATGTGTTTGGTTGAAAACTAGCCATTGGTATGGCTAGTAAATGGTATGTTTTGATATGTAAAAATGACCTAGTTTTGGCTTGATTTGAATGTTTTGTATTAGCTTATGAATGTGTTAAAGTGTTAATGTGGGTGGAAGACAAATTGGGTGAGAAATGTGGCCTTGGAAATGACCTAACTTCCTCCACACGGGTAGAGACACGGGAATGTCTCAACCTTGTGTGACACACAGTCTATCCCACGGGCGTGTGTCCCTTGTACCTTGGAAAAATATTAAAATTTTTTTAAAAAATTTTTGAGTTTCCGATTTGGTCTCGATTTAATTCTAATATGTATTTTGGGCCTCAAAGGCTCATATAAGAGACGATATGAGTGATTTCAATTGGTTTTTTATATGAATGCTATATAATGTGAAATATATGTTTATTTGATCTGTAAATTTCGGTAATTCTCTGTAAACCTATTTCGGTGACGGATATGGGTTAGGGGTGTTATATTTATTGATATTAGAGCTACGATTTAGCCAATTCTCAGACTAACGTAGCGTATGCGAGTCTAGTTATACATGCCATTATATAACCTATGATAGTGTGATATCTCCTGACCATTTTAAAACATGTTTTTCATACAGTAATGTCATCCAACCGAGCTGAATCCGAAGAAGCTGAATGCAATGCTTAAGCTTCTATGCAAAGAGCAACATTTAGAAGTAGAAGGCCCGTGTCCGAGGGCCAAGGAGGAGAGGCTAAAGAAGCCTTCTTCCAAATGATGAATGAGTGGTTACAGAATTTGTAAGAACAAATCTGGCTGTACAACAACCGCCACCCCCTCCTGTCTTTCAACCAGTTCCTGATATGCAACAAGGTACAGAACTTGTCAGAACTGGTAAGCCTCCTGTAGATAAAATTCGTAAATATGGGGCAGAAGAATTTAGAGCTGCTGCCAAATGTGATCTCGAAAGAGCTAATTTTTGGTTAGAAAACACTATCAGAGTTCTTGACAAACTATCCTGTACATTGGTCGAATGTCTGTGTTGTATCTCTATTAAAAGACTCAGCTTACCAGTGGTGGAACACCTTAATTTCAGTTGTATCGAACGAAAGGGTCACATGGAATTTTTCCAAACTGAATTAAAAAAGAAGTATATTAGTTAGAGATTCCTTCATCAGAAATGGAAGGAATTTTTAGAAATTAAACAAGGGCATATGATAGTATTTGAGTATGAACGAGAATTTGTCCGATTGACTAAATATGCCAGAGAGTGTATCCCGGTTGAAATCGCCATGTGTAAATGGTTTGAAGAGGGTTTAAACGAAGACGTAAAGTTTTTAGTTGGAATTCTTGAATTAAAAGAATTTGTAGTACTGATTGACCGAGCTCATAAAGTTGAAGAGCTTAGTAAAGAGAAAAAAAAGCTGAGATAGAAGCTAGAACTTTAAGTAAAATATTTACGGGAAAGTCATATTAGTCAGCCTCAAAGAAATCAAAGAAATATCATAACCATTTTACCACATCTGCAGGGTATTCTAGGAGAGACGGAGGTATTCAACGCTCCAATCCAAGATCTTAGGTTACATCTGTAGCAAGTGTCGGTAGTGTTGGAAATCCCAAACCTAGATGCAAGCACTGTAATAAACTGCATTTTGGAGAGTGCCGCATGAAAAGCGGAGCATGTTTTAGACGTGGTTCCTTTGACCACTATCTCAAAGACTGCTAGAAAAAGCTTGAAAAAGATACCGTCCAAACTTCAAGGCCGAGCAACCCTGTTACAGAAGGTAGATCACCTCGTAACCCTGGCAATGTGAGTGGTAGTTGTGGTATGACACGAGTATCGGCTAGAACATATGCTATTCATGCACGTGAGGATGCTTCTGTACCCGATGTTATTACTGGTAAGTTTTCTCTTCTTGATATTGATATAATTGCTTTGATTGATCCTGGTTCAACACATTCATATATTTGCACGAATTTAGTGTTTAATAAAAACTTACCTATCAAGTCCATTGAAGTCGTGGTTAAAGTATCAAACCCCCTAGGCCAGTATGTGATGGTGAATAAAATTTGTCAGAATTGTTCGTTAATGGTACGGGGTTACTGTTTCTAGGCTGATTTGATGTTATTACCATTTGATGAGTTTGATGTGATTCTGGGCATGAACTGGTTAACTTAGCATGATGATGTGGTAAATTGTAAATAGAAACATATTGTATTGAAATGTTAGAATGGTAAAATGCTCTGTATTGAATCTGATAAATTGGATGGGTTGTATAATATGATATCTGTCATGTCAGCATAGAAATATATCAGAAAAGGGTATGATGCTTACCTTGCTTATGTGTTGGACAATAAAGTATTTAAGTCGAAGATTAAATCAGTGTCAGTAGTCTGTAAATATCCTAATTTGTTTCCAGAAGAGTTACCCGGATTATCGCTAGTCAGAGAAGTTGAATTCTCTAGATCTTATTTCGAGGACAACACCGATATCTATAGCACCGTACAGAATGAACCCTACAGAATTAAAAGAGTTAAAAACACTGTTGCAAGAACTGACTGACAGGGGTTTTTCTCGACCTAGTTCTTCACCCTGGGGTGCACCGATTCTGTTTGTTAAGAAAAAGGATGGATCCCTGCGATTATGTATTGATTACCGACAACTCTACAAAGTTACAATTAAGAATAAGTATCCACTGCCTCGTATTGATGATTTTTTGACCAATTGAAATGTACTATAGTGTTCTCGAAGATTGATCTTTGTTCTGGTTATTATCAGCTACGGGTGAAAGAGTCGGATGTGCCAAAAATAGCCTTAGAACTAGGTACGGGCATTATGAATGCCTTGTAATGTCGTTTGGTTTCACCAATGCACCTGCGATATTTATGGATTTGATGAATAGTATTTTTAAATTGTATCTAGATAGATTTGTGGTGGTATTTATTGATGACATCTTGGTATATTCTCGAGATGAAGTCGAGCATGCTAATCATTTGAGAATTGTTCTGCAAACACTGCGTGAAAAATAACTATATGCTAAATTTAGAAAATGTGAATTTTGGCTTCAGGAAGTTGGTTTTCTTAGACATACAATATCTGCAGAAGGTATTAGAGTTGACCCGAGTAAAATTTCAGCTATTGTTAACTGGAAATCACTGAAAAATGTATCTGAAGTTAGAACTTTTCTAGGATTAGCTGGATATTATCGTAGATTTGTAAAAGGGTTTTCAATGATAGCTTCACCGATGACAAGGCTACTACAGAAAGATGTAAAGTTTGAATCAATTGATAAATGTCAACAAAGTTTTGATTGGTTGAAAGCCTTGTTGATTGAAGCACTAGTTCTAGTTCAACCTGAATCGGGTAAGGAATTCGTAATTTATAATGACGCGTCATTGAATGGTTTAGGTTGTGTCTTGATGTAAGAAGGTAAAATAATAGCCTATGCTTCTAGACAGCTAAAACCACATGAAAAGAATTACTCGATACATGATTTAGAATTAGCAGATAAGGTATTTGCTCTGAAAATTTGGCGACACTATTTGTTTGGTGAAAAGTGTAATATATTCACTGATCATAAAAGTTTAAAGTACTTAATATCGCATAAAGATTTTAATTTGAGACCTCGCAGGTGGTTTGAACTATTGAAAGATTATGATTTGGTTATCGATTATCATCCGAGAAAAGCAAATATAGTGGCAGATGCTCTGAGTAGAAAGTTTCTGTTTGCTTTACGAGCAACGAATACCCGATTGTCATTGTCTAATGATGGTTCAATCATAGCAAAGTTAAAAGCTAAAACAATGTTTCTACAGCAGATTTGTGAAGCTCAGAAAAGTGATAATGAATTGTAAGCTAAATGGGTACAGTGTGAAACTACTTCTAATTCATAATTTCAAATAGGACTCGATGATAGTCTGTTATTCAGAGATAGAGTTTATGTATTGAAGAATTCAGAGCTTGTATAGAAGATTTTGCATGAAGCTCATAATAGTACTATGTTTGTTCATCTGCGGAGTAATAAAATGTACAATAATTTGAAAAAGATGTACTGGTGGCCGAGAATGAAACATGATATTTCTGAATTTGTATGTAAATGTTTGATATGTCAGCAAGTTAAAGCTGAACATTAGGTACCTTTAGGATTGTTACAGCCAGTGACTATACCGGAATGAAAATGGGAAAGAGTTACTATAGACTTTGTATCGGGGTTACCCCTATCTCCTAAAAAGAAAGATGCCATTTGGGTAATCATTGATCGTTTAACAAAGTCTGCACATTTTATTCTGGTACATATGGATTTCTCACTTGATAGATTGGTTGAATTATACGTTTCTGAGATTGTCATACTACATGGAGTGCTAACCTCCATTATTTCAGATAGAGATCTGCGTTTTACATCCCAATTCTGGAATAAGTTGCAAGAGGCTCTAGGTACACAATTACATTTTAGTACTGCATTTCATCCACAGACTGATGGCTAATCTGAACGTGTAATACAAGTTCTAGAAGATATGCTTCGGTGTTGTATTTTAGAATTCAAAGGCAATTGGGAGAAATATTTACCGTTAGTTGAATTCGCATATAATAATAGCTATTATTCAAGCATAAAAATGGCACTGTATGAAGCTCTGTATGGTCGTAAATGTAAAACTTCGTTGTATTGGACTGAGCTCAATAAGAAAAAGATACATGGAGTTGATCTGATTCGTGAAACTGAAAAGAAAGTAAAAGTGATCCGAGACAGCTTGAAAGCAGCTTCTGATCGTCAGAAATCCTATGCGGATCTTAAACGAAAACAAATAGAATTCCAAGTCGGCAACAAAGTATTCTTGAAAGTATCGCCTTGGAAAAAAGTTCTTCGGTTTGGTCGTAAAGGAAAACTGAGTCCACGATTTTATCGGGCCATATGAGATCACTGAAAGAATCGGACTTTTTGCATACTGATTAGCATTACCAACAGAGCTTGACAGAATTCACAATATTTTTCATGTGTTTATGTTACGACGGTATCGATCAGATCCTTCACATGTTATCTCTCCGACAGATGTTGATATTCAGCTTGACATGACATACATTGATGAACCGATCAGAATTTTGGTATGAGAGGTAAAAGAACTGAGAAATAAAAAGGTAGCTTTAGCAAAAGTTCTCTGGCAACGACACAAAATAGAAGAAGCTACTTGGGAACCAGAAGAAACTATGAGAAAGCAATATCCAAACCTCTTCACTGGTAAGATTTTTGAGAACGAAAATTCTTTAAGGGAGAAGAGTTGTAACAGCTTGTTTTTAGTGAAACCGGAATAGTAATTTTGGGATCACAAATCCAAGGTCGAAAGAAAATTTATTTTAATATTATTTTATGGCCTATAGTGTGATAGGAATGTCATATGAAAATCTTGTTAAGAAATTTTACCAATTACATGTCTAATTTGTTAAAAATGACTAAATTGAAAAGAGTGCAAAACTTGCTAATTTTGATAATTAAGTGATTAAATAGCTTATTTAATAAATAGGGGAGGACTTAAGGCATAAATATGTCTAAAGTAAGTGGATGAGGCGGCATAACCTGAGAAATTAATAAAATAAAAACCAATTAATAGCAAAATTGTAAATTTTACCAAATTAAAATGAAACAAATTGAAAATTAAAGGTTTCTAGACATTTTCACCAACAAATTCAGCCAAGAATAGCCATGGGAGAGAGGGTTTAAGCTGGTTCTTCAATTTTTGCTTCATGTGAGTCAAATCCTTACCCGTTTCTTGAATTTTTTAAGTTTTTGAGATTGTTACAATTAGGTCCAAGTAGCCTTTATTTTAGTTTTTCATTTTATTAAAAGTTTTGGAAGTTACCATTGATGATTTTATATGATTATAGTTATTGGATGATGAATTTGAGATGTTGTTGGGTATTTAAAAGTATTTTGTTAAATTTTTTTGATGAAATCATGATTTAGGGATTATATTGAAAAGATGTTGAATTCATAGAAAATTCTAAATTTTATGGAATTCATAGGATGCTATTGATATATATAAATTTGTTAGACTTGGAATAAGGATTAAATTTCATGAATTTCATTTTCTGAGCCTAGGGACAAAATTGTAATTAATTAAAAGTGCAGGGAAAAAATGGTAATTTTCCAAAGATGTGTATTGGATTGAAATGAGTATGAATTGTATTAAATTGATTTTAAATTCATTCATATAGATTGATAGACCAAATACGGAGTTAGATTGAGGAAAAGAAAAAGTGTCAGATTAGTAAATTTTGCTTACACGAACAGTTGTCGAGGTAAGTTCGTATAATTAAATTGTATGTTTAAATGTTAAATTGAGTTGTATGTATGTGATTGTATTATTGCTCTGTATATAAAAGTAATCACATATCCGACGATGACCGGCAATCATTAAGTCCCGTTTGAATAAATAAAATTCGATAGATACAGGGTTCCCGTATTGGTTGTGGTCCTACATGTGTTGTGGACACACCATGGCTCGAAAGAGCGTCCCGTTATTAGCTTTCATGAGCTTCCCGTTAAATGGCTCTTGTGAGCTTCCCGTTAATAGCTCTTCAGAGCATCTCAATTTGGTTGTGATCCTGCATGTGTTGTGGACACACCGCAACTCTTATAAGAGTTCCGATATATGGCTCTTCGAAGCTTCCCGATTAAAGGCTCTTTCATGAGCTTCCCGATTAATTGGCTCTCCGGAGCTTCTAATATTGACTCGCTTGAGCATCTTGATTATGGCTCAGATGAGCTTCCCATTATATGGATCGAAAGAGCTTCCCGTTTACATGTTTGCATAAACATTCATGTATATGAATTGATGGATTATAGTTTTGTACACCTTGTGTGTACTATCCGTGTATCCATTGACATTTTAAATGATTCAACAAGCAAAATCCTGACAGGAGAAAATATTTGAATTCGAAATGAATCATTATTCGTATATACACGAAATAAATAGAAATTTGATATTTGATGAGCTTATACATGTTTCTTGATATTCACGTGAAATAAACGACTAACATGTTTGATGAAGAATGTGTTTAGGCTATTAGCCAAATTGCTTTGAATGTATTTTGTATGCTTACATTAGATGTAAAAGAATGGTAAGTTAATTTCCAGTTATACGAACTTACTAAGCTTAAAAGCTTACTCTGTTTTATTTTTCCCATTTTATAGTAATTCGGAGGTTCGACTTAGTTGGAAGCTGGTCGGAGCATCATCTCACTATCCTTCGGCTCATTTCGATATAAATATTAAATTAATTTTAGTTATTGCATGTATAGGCTAAATTTAGCCAATGATGGCATGTATATATATGTATGTGTTTGGTTGAAAACTAGCCATTGGTATGACTTGTAAATGGTATATTTTGATATGTAAAAATGACCTAGTTTTGGCTTGATTTGAATGTTTTGTATTGGCTTGTGAATGTGTTAAAGTGTTAATGTAGAAATGTGGCCTTGGAAATGACCTAATTTTGTCCACAGGGGTAGAGACATGAGCGTGTCTCAGCTGTGTGTGACACACGGTCTATCCCATGGGCGTGTGTCCCTTGTACCTTGGAAAATTTTTGAAAAGTTTTGAAATTTTTTGAAAAATTTTCTGAGTTTTCGATTTGGTCCCGATTTAATTCTAATGTGTATTTTGGGCCTCGATGGCTCATATAAGGGACGATATGAGTGATTTCAATTAGTTTTTGATATGAATGCTATATGATGTGAAATATTTGTTTATTTGATCTGTAAATTTCGGTAATGCTCCTTAAATCTATTCTGGCGACGGATACGAGTTAGGGATGTTACACGTGTGGCCCTTGTACCTTGCTCCGACTTTTCGATTTTCGCTCATTTTTCGCTCCCAAATGCTCTCTTAAGTGTAAAAACATGAATTTAAAAAAATTAGAAATATAAAATTCACAATTAACATCGAATAATCATCTAAAAACGTATTAAGGCCAAGATTAAAACATGTTACTTTTAGTACTAATTAATATTATATATAATCTTGGCCAAATTTGATTCAACCCAACTTATTTGTATTTTGAAATGACATGTCATATCAGATGAGTGCAACTAGATGAAAACCAGACGTGGACAAAGGGGTGAGGTGGGCCATAGGTTTTTTGGGTAGCAATATCAAGATCTATTCAATTGATTTCTCATTTATAATGTAATAAATCTATCAAAATCTTTGTACATCGTAGGATACTTTGATTTTAAAATAGAAAAAGCTGATGCATAGTGTTGAGTGTATTGCATTTAAAAAAAAAAGTTGTAAATTAGGAATTTTAGAGATTATCGTAAATTTTAAATATCAACTATACCAAAAAAACTGATATATAGTAATTTAAGTTGTTGAAGTAACTTATGACAAGGTTGTGTATAAGAATTTCTTCAACATCTTAAATCAAAGTGTTAATTATTCTTATTGATGAAAACTCCTCCCAACTTGCTTTTATTTTTCTTTACCAAACTATTAAATATTCAATGTTTTTTTCTTTTTGCTTTCTTCTTTGGCTTAAAGTTCATTGCAAATATAGGGTTTGGAATTAAAAGCTTTGGGCAACACTTTGCAAATTTCTTTTATTCATGAAAAAAACAAACATTCTATTAATAAATCACAAATTTGGTTCACAGCAAATTGCACATTAATTTGTGCAAAACCTGCAAAAGGCTTCAAACTAAAACCTGATATATTCAACAACAGACCTACTGGGTAAATTCAATGTGATTAAATTCAATCTCAATATATATATGTGAGAAGTATGCATGAACAGAGACGCAGCTCAAAGCTTACTTATTGCTAATAAAGGTTTTCATTCAAGCTTCAAATGTGCATGTACGGACACTAACCAGGATTATCACAGTACTTAAAAAGACAAATGGAAAAATCCCATAAATGGAAATTTTCCACTAAAAAAGAAAAACCAAATCTCAAAGTTGCAAACAAATTAAAGCCACTAAGAAAACACTCAAAATACCGCATTTGTGGTCTACTTCATGCCTAGAACACTATCATATACTTGAACAGTGCCTGCTGATATGCTCATCTTTCATATATTTTTTATTTTCATGGCTTAAATTCATAATATTGAGGAGAGTTTATTGCTTTCATATTACTTTTATTGTTGTTTTTATTTTTGATATTGTGTTAAGGGAATTTCCATAGGTTCTCGGAGTCACCGGAGTCATCGCCCGGCGGTGGATGATCGAAACGAGGAGGACTAAGAAGCATCCCTTCAGCCATATTGACAAGAACATTAGGCATATCGAATATCATATCTTCATCGACAAAATCATTCCCGGTACTCGGTCTCTCCGCTGATACCGGACTGTTGCTCCCGACTAAAGCATCATTCGCAGCCCCTAAAGCGGCCGCCGCCGAGGTAGCAGCGGCTTGGATATCAGTCGGGGAAGTCGATGCAGGAACCGGTAAAGAAGCAGCCGAATTCGGAAAATTGAGCTCTGCATGTCGACCTTTTAAAGCAAGTGCGGCTACATCATAAGCAATGGCAGCCATTTCAGGTGTAGGAAATGTACCAAGCCAAATTCTAGTAGGTTTCCTTGGCTCTCTGATTTCAGACACCCATTTCCCATTAGCCCGACGTCTTACTCCTTTATAAACCGGGTGCCGCCCCGTCGCTGCCGAACCACCACCACTGCTAGAACCTTTGTTGTATTGCATGGTGATACACTTTGACTAACCTTTGTTGTAATATTGCATGGAAGGGATTTGAAGATGGCGATGAGAGAATCCATTTATGGTGGAATATGAGCTCTTGCTTCAGACAGAAGTATTAAGATTATTACTGCAAAAGTGCAAACCAGTTGGTGATGAACTGCGGTCTGTTGATAGTTGAGGTGTAAACCAGAACATATGTTGGATGTCTTAAAATTAACAGAACAGTGATCATTTTTCAAGACAATATATTGATTTGAAATTAATTAATTGTTTTTTTTTTTCAGAAAATAAGTGTTATATAGAATCTATATGCTAGTTCCTTAGCTTTTCTCTCCATACCTTTTACAATGATAAGGAAATCAACTTCAGTCACTTGTCAACATCATTAGTAGCCGACGTCTAATTCATGAATAAATTTGGGGTTTTTATTAATGTTTTAATATATATACAAGGAAAAGTCTGTTTCATTTGACATAACTGGAAGCCATGTCGGTATGAAATTTTGTCACTCCAATTAATCATCATATACATGCATGTTATTTTTCATATTTATTCAATGTATGCAGCGGCTAAATAGGTAATATATGTCAAATATTTTTTTAATTAGTTAAATAGGTTGATTTTTTGAAAATTTTAAAAAATAAGTAGATTTTAAAGAGGGTGTGTAAAAGTGTGTCCAGTTGGGCGAACTTTCTTTTGACATATCGAGTAAACACGCCCAACTGGAAACGTTTTTTGGAAATTCCAAAGAAGACGTGTCCAGCTGGGCTCGCTTTCCCTGACATATCAGCAGAAAGCTCATCCAACTAGACGCATTTTCACACACTCTCTCAAAATCGGCCTATTCCCCTAAATCTTGAAAAAAATAACTTATTTGACCAATTAAAAGAAATCGACATATATTGCCTATTTAGCTAATAAGGGCATAGGAAGGGCAAATCAAGCTATTGGTTTAGCTTAAAAAATTTGGTGTGGATTAAATTTGATTAGTGTTAGATTCATAGTCGGATTTATGTATTTGTATTTGTAAAAAATTCTTGATTTTTTTGTTGTTTTAATTTTAGCTTAGTTAATATTGTTGTTATTGCAATAAATAAAAGGTGAAAAAACCTTTTCATTTCTTTTCAATTTGGAAATTGAGTAAATTAGTCTCTTTAAAAAAAATTGGAGCAATTTAATCCTTGTCAATTTCGAAAATGAGCAACTAAAGACAATTAATCACGACGTTAATGACTTCAATCAATTATACATAATTTTGATTGATATGATAACAAGTTTAGCCTTCAATGTTTATATATTGTCATTTTCGCCTTAATTCTAAAAAAAATGACAACTTTAGCCTATACATGTACACATTTGCAGAAATGTTGTTGGATAAATTTGTTAAATTGGGATCGAATTGACAAAATGTAGAAACTTTGAGAGCTAAATTTATTATTATACTAATCAAAATAATGTACAAATAGTGGAAAACATTAACATAGTGATTAATTGTCTTTAGTTGCTCATTTTAGAAATTGTCAAGTATTAAATTGCTTTGATTTTTTTTGTAGAGGGACCAATTTGCTCAATTTCCAAATTGAGAGAAACTATAGAAGTCTTTTTACCTAAACAAAAGGGCGTAGGTTTAACTTTGTTTAAATCAAGGGCAAAGGGAGGTGCAGGTAAGCACTTTGGCCCCTTAAAATGAAACACTTTGCTTTTAGCCCTTGAAAATTTATAAAATTTTAAATTAATATATAAATGGTAAAATTATATTTTGACTCCAAAAATGAAAAAAGTTTAATTTAGTCAGTCTAGAAATTATAAATATACATATTAGTAGAATGAAAATATTGTTTTTTAGGTCTCACAAAAATATGTAACTCAATCTCAGCCCCCTAGAAAAAATTTAGGGCTTCACCCCTAGTTTAAATGTTTTTTATTTATTTAAGGGTCTTAAAAAGGATGGTGGTAGATATAATACCCAATTTTAACCCGGGCTCACAAAAAAATAGTAAACCCAAAATAGTAAAACAAAGTCTAAGTTCAGTACAAAATTATATCGTTTGGCCCGATCAGAATAGCCCATTACTTGAAAAGGTTGAAGGTCCATCTACAAGCTTATGGGAACATAATCTTCAAGGATATGCAATCTTAGAAGATATGATTTTGTAATCTTAGGGATTTAATTTGTAGATACCATTTAATCTTAGCTGTTGATGTAATTGATCTGTACCGTTAGATTTGGGGAGGCTCAACTATAAATAGAGGCCTCTCCCTTCATTGTAGTAGGGGAAGTTGGGAGTAATAATAATTCTTAAGAGTATTCACTCAAATTTTTCTTTCTCTTGCGTTCTTATTTTCTGTGGCTTGTTCTTATTTTGTTGATTTGTGTATAATTTATTGATTGATTTGTATATTGTTGATTTCAAATCTCTTTTTCCCTTATTATTCATTTTCAAATTCATTATTTTTATAATTTGTATAGTTATGTTATAACTTACATGTGTACATATATATTTATAATTTTAATACATATTTTGTAATTTATATATATTTATATTTTTCTTATGTTTGTAAGTGTATTATATATATTTTTTAATTCATATTTATGTATATATAAGTTCGTATGGATATATTTATTATTTATGTACATGCGTATATAATTTTTTAAACAAAATATCTTTTTTATATTTATATATATATACGTATATTTTTTTTTTTAAATGCTCAAATGTATATATATATTTTTACACATATTTTATAATATATATGTCGAAACCACTTTTAAATTTTGTAAAATGGGAATCGACTTTGAAAATGAAAATAGGAGTCGCCACCGATATTTTATTAAGGTGTGATCGGTTCACCATTAAAAATAAATTTTAGGTCTGCGAGATTTGAGAAAATAGGTTCGGGAGTCGGTTACGCATGAGGAAGGGTTAGCACCCTCATAACGCCCAAAATTGGTACCGAATCGATTGTTTAATGTCTTAGTGTCAAAACTTTGAAAAGATTTTAAAATACGATCCTTTGAAAAGAAAATTTGAGTAAAATGAATTGGACGATGAGATTCACTTATTTCAAAGAAATAAATCGTCACACTCAGTAAGTTAGAGTGCAACATTTTAAATCCTCAAAATTAAATTCATCTCTTGACTTTTAAAACCTATGCATTTTGAGAAGGATATCTGATTATTTGAGTCAAACGGCAAATTAAAACCTAATAAGTTAGGGCCCGAAATTCTTAAACATCAAATATTGTCTTTATTTTAAAATCGAGATAACAAAATGTCATATCCAGTAAGTTAGGATCCGACATCTTGAAATCTCAAAAAATTTATTTTGAAATTGTATGGTTTTAACAAAATAAGTACTTGGCCATCTAATTTCATGGAAAAGAATTGAAACCCAGTAAGTTAGGGCACAATCCAATCGAAAACGATGAACACCAAGCCTTTCTTTGGAAGATTATGAAATAACATGATTGTAGTGCTTTAATAAAATACAATTTTTACAAATGAAACCCGATTGAATAGCAATACATAATGTAAAAGATACAATTCATAATCTAGATACATATTGAGGAAAAATAAACAAAGAATAAATTCAAACAAAAATGGCTACAACAATTTTTATCATATTATGCAAATATCAATCCTAATTGTCAAATATCAAATGAATTAAATACAACAACATTTATTAATAACAACATTATTAAGTTGAAACGTTTACACATGAACTCAAAATAGACTTGAAACAAAAGAATAACATTATGGAATAATAATACGTAAAATAAATTTGAAACAAGCAATACATTTATTAATTTACCTCAAATAACACATAGAAAATAACCATGCCAAAGTTTTAATACATATATGATTTAAAAAAATAATCACCTAGATAGGTTTTGAAAGAAGTAAATTATATATAACTAAAATTGACTTAAAGTACATATCTAGATATAAAAATACTTAAAATTTATAATCATAATAATATCAAACATCAAAATAATAATATATATATTTTTAAAATAATTTAATAGCACATATAGTAGCATTCAAAACATTATATCAAAAGAAAATTAAGTTATAACACAAAATGAGTTACTAAAATATGTTCAAAGTATGTCAAATTATTATAAAAAAAAAAACATTTTTACATATAGATAATGAAACATATAATGATATAAAGTTTAAAAATAAAAAGGATAAATTTTAAAACAATGTTAATAAACTCTAAACATGTTAATAATAATTTTAAATAATGATGTGTTGTACCTTAAAATTAAAATTAAAATATTTGAAAACAATGTTAATCCTAATATTTAAAATTTATTAAAATTAAAAATATTAAAAAAATACTAAGTTAATTTTACATTATGTTATATATAAAAAAACTAAATTTGAATGAAATTTTCTTTAATATATTCACTATAAGAGCCAATAATATTTATGAAATTTAACAAAACATTATGACTAATGGGAAATAAAAATAAAATAAAAAATGATTAAATCGAAAATACAACCCTTAGAAGACTAAATTTGCAATCAATCGAAAGCATAAGGACTGATACAACAATTAAATGCAAAAATTCAAGAATTCAAATTCAAGTAATGAAAACGTTGCCGTTTAGCAATGAACCAAATTGAAACCAGAGTGAACTATACAGTATGAATCGAAAAACTGCAGAAAATCAAATTAGAACAATACAAAACAAAGGAGGACTGATTGCGCAAATAGACCATCGAGTAAAAATGCGCGGATCCTTCCCTCGGGCTTGAGTCACCGCGCGGGTCAGGCCGATTCGACACCGTTTTGGAACCATGGGATAAGGCTCAAACGGTGTCGTTTCAGAAATCCTATTCAAACTAAAAAACCTAATTGATCTTTAGCCATTCTTAAACTAAATCAAAGCCTTAGCCGCAGCAATATGGAAGATAAAACGCCCTAAGGCTCTCCCCTCCATCTTTCGTCGTTTCAAATCCCAGATTCCCCGTCCAATCCGATCGGAACAGAGTAGACGAGGATTCCTACGGCGTGATATCACAAGTAAGATCCTTCTCTTTTTCTTTTTGTATAGCAAATAGAAAGAAGCAAAGAAAAATAATAGAGAAACGCAGAAGAAAAAAAAAACAAAAATGGTGAATCACCTTCTCAAAACTCAAAAAACTTTGTTTTTGATTCTTTCTATTGATATTATGTGATCGTATGCGTGGGTTTCCCCCTTCAAATACAGAAAAATGGCTTTTTATATAGCCTGATCCAAAAGAAGAAAAAAAAATCAAAATACATCCTTTTTCTGTCCTCTTTGCTATTTTTTCGTTTTTGTCTGCTGCTTTGTTCGTTTTGTTTGTTGCAGGAGTACAGAGCAGTGGACGTGGAGGCTCACGTGGATTTGGTGCGGAGGCACTACACGCGCGCAGGCGCAACAAGTGCGAGGAGGAGGCCTGGCTCTGCTGCGGCGCTAGAGGTTCTAGGTTTCCCTGCTGCTGATTCTCTCTGTTTTGGGCTGCGGGTATTTGGGCTTGATTTTGGGCTAGTAATTTGGGTTTAGGTTTACTATTTGGGTTAAGGACTGAATTGGGCTTTGAGTCTGTAAATGGACATTTATTTATTTTTTTGGGTTTTTGGTTTGATTTTAATATTTATAAAAACTAGGCTGTTAATTGTGGATGTTTTAATTTAATTTATTTTTTGGTATTTATTGGGCCGGGCAAAATGGGTTATTACAATATATGTTTATATATTTCTTTTTATAAATGCATTATATTTTTTATGAATCTTATAATCTATATCTTCATGTAAATCCATGTGTTTTTTTTCTTCATAATTTCAACATACATATTATATACACATTTTATTTTTTATTTTATAATTTTGTTTATTTCTTTCACTCGTTTATTTATTTGTGCTTTCATTTATATTCTAAAGGATGTTTTTTTATTTATTTTTGTTCATTTACTTGATATTTCGTATGTCATTGTTTTATTATTTATATTATTTCTCTACAATTGTTGTATTTGTTATTGCGACATTTATACATACATTCAATATAACATCACATCATCTTTTTACTCGAATTTAAAAATAGAAAATTTTCAAAATAGAGATAATACTCGTATTTAGGATTTTCAAGGAAATTGAGCCCTAATGTATTGGGTTCCAATTTTCTTCGTAAAATCTAACAATCGAGAATTTCTCTTTAATCAAACAAAATAAAGCTTATCATCAGGAATTCAACATATTGTGTCCTAATGTATTGGATGTGACGCGTTGATTTCTCAAGATAAAGATTTTTCTAAAAAATAATAAAGGAAATATTCGATGCTTAGAATTTTGAGAAATTGTGCCCTAATGTATTGGGCCGCGATTTCTTTATAAATCTTAAACAAATGAATATTCTTGTAAATTTTATTACACAAGTATTTTGGACAAACTCATTTTTGGAGAAGTAGAATGTCGTGCCCTAACGCATTGGGTGTGACATTTTCTTTTTCCGAAATAAGAAAAGTCTAAATAAGTAACGCATTTTTAAAGTTTCTACTAAGGATCATATTTTTTTAACTCTCGAAATTAAGACACTAATTAATCAACTAGGTACCAATTTTTGGGCGTAACGAGGGTGCTAATCCTTCCTCGTATGTAACCGGCTCCCGGATCCGTTTTTCTAAAACTCGTAGACAAAAGCCGTTTTTAGGTGATCCAATCACACCTCAATAAAAGATTGGTGGCGACTCCCAATTTTTCATTTTTTTAAATCGACAACTAATTTTTGTTTTTTTAAAATAAAAATGGTTTCGACAGTAGAAGTAGACCTCATATAAAAAATTTCTTAATATCTTTATATTTTAAAAATTATAAAAGAATTCTTTTAATTTTAAAATTTTCTAATATAATTATTTTTATTCATATACCTCTAATATGATATTTCTTATTTTAGTGTGCAAGGCAATGAGGAGATAGTAATCGAAGAGATAATGAGAATTGGAGGGCAACAATAGGGAGCTATCGAAGGCAGAGGGAAGAGGAATTCGGGATACTGGTGAGTGGTTGGTTAATTGGATTTTCCTTTATTTATTTAGTTTGATTGGAAACATGAGAATTGTCTCCTGGAATATCAGAGGGTTGGGGTTGGTAGCTAAAATAGAAGCTGTCAATTGACTAGTGAGAAAGATTAGGGCAAATGTATGCTTCCTTCAAGAAACTAACTAAGTTAGAAATGGTGTTAGTGGATTTAGTTAGAAAAATTTAAGGCAATAACTCTGTTTTGAATTTACATCTGTAGCTGCAATAGAAAGGTTAGGAAGATTGATAACAATATGGGATAAGGGTATGTTTATAACCAATATGGAGTTTTGTGGGAACAGGTTTATTGCAATTGAAGGAAAGTGGGTGTGTGAAGGAATGGAGGCAGTATTGATTAATGTATATGCTCCCAACAATCTGTCAGTTCAAAAAATCATGTGGGAAGATCTATATGGGTTGAGAAGTCAATTTAGTAGAGCATGGATAATAGGTGGGGATTTTAACGTAGTGAGAAATAAAAGTGAACGAATCAACTGTTCGGACATAGAGAATGGTCAAAGGAGTTTGGTGACTTTATTGATAGATGTAAGCTGGTTGATTTGCCGTTATTGGGGAAAAAGTTCACATGGATTGGTCTAGACAATAAGCGCAGCAAACTTGATAGATTCTTACTGAAGGAAGAATGGTTGGTTCAATTGAAAGACTTACAACGGAAAGAACGGTAGCTGATTTTATGAGAAATTATAGGTTTAGTAGAGAATAATGAAACGACCTCTTTACAAGATCGTTATTAGGAATAGAGGAGGTGATGCTTAGCAAATTGGTGGAGAGGATGAGTAGCACAGTGTTAGTTCCGGATGTGGAGGATAAGTTTTGTTGGGCACATGATAGAAATGGGGAATTTTCGGTAAGAAAATGTTCTGAATTATTGATAATGGATGGAGGGGAGGATATATATTTTGCTTTTAATAAAATATGGAAACTTAAGGTGCCACCAAGAATGCGAAGCTTTCTTTGGATGCTCGCTATTGACAGAATTCCCACATAAAATTTTTGGTCAAAAGAGGGGTGAATCTTCAAAACACCTCGATTAGTTGTCCATGATGCGAAAAAGTTCCGGAGAGAGCAAACCATTTGTTCTTCAAATGCAAATTTATTAAAGGTTTATGGGTTAAAATATTCAATTGGTGGGAGGTTTGTTGGAATCAGGTAGATGGTTTTGAGGATTTCTATTCATTGTGTAATAACATGAAAATGGTTGAAATTAGGAAAAGTTTTTGGTTGATATCAATTCCGGCAGCCTGCTGGATAGTATGGTTAGCAAGAAATGGTATGGTGTTTGAAAGAAGGATGATGACTATGGAAAATTTGATTTTTCAATCAAAGATGAGGGCACTGCTGTGGATTAGATCTGTTTATGATGAAACAATGTTGCAAGAGAACTTTTGGTGGATATGTCCGAGTAGGTGTAGGATTGATTCAATTAAATCCAAACCAGCTGCATTGATATGGCACCCTCCTCCGCATGGATGCTTAAAGTTCAATGTTTGTGGGATTGCAAACGAGGATAGAGTAGGTTGTGGAGGTGTCTTGAGAGATAATGAAGGAGTCGCAATAGCTTTATTTTCAGGTTCAGTAACAGCAAATGATACTGATTTGGCAGCGATTGGTGCGATGATGGTAGCATTGGATGTATTTTTAGCTATGAAATGGAAGCTAAATGATTCTCTATTTATAGAACTTGGTTCATTAGTGGTGTTTTATTGGTGTGCAAATAAGTCGATGAGACCATGGTCTCTTCAAGAAACTTTCACAAATATTGAAAGAGACATTGAGAAGGTAAGAAATGTTGTTTTTTCGACGGAAGAAAAGAATGGAAATGAAATGGCATCTTCCTTGGCGGTTGTAGGTATAAATCGTGAGGAAATGTTTAAAGCTTGGTGGTGAGCTATTGCTTTGATGTAAACGTAAGTCTGTTAGTGATTGAATGTGTTTTCTTTTGGAATGTTGTAATGTTAAACTTTTGAACGTTGTTCTGTTTGTTTTTTACAACAGAACAGATCGAATGAAGCAAAAAAAAATGATATTTCTGATTTAACATTTAAGAAGTAACTTATGGAGCAACCAATTTCTACTAACCAAAATTACAATATTAAAGAATAATAATAATGACAATAACAATAATAATAATAATAATAATAATAATAATCGATTGAGCCTTGACTCAGTTGACACTATTACTATTGCAACAACTAGTAGGACGTGAGTTTAAGTGTATTTAAACATACTTTTCCTTCAGTTTAAAGGTTAGAGGTTATGGGTAAAAGTAAGCATTGTATCAATAATAATCTATAGATATATTTAAGCATGTAACTGAGTTGGTGTCACAAATCAACTAAATATTGATTCAATTGAAAATTTACTAAAATACATTTATATATACAAAGTAACATCATTCTGAAAGTGCTTTTATCTTTTTTAAATCAATTGAAAATTGTCTATAATGAGATTTGAATTTAGAACAACATGCACAAAGGGGCTGACAGTAGTCGAGTTTCCCTAAAAATGTAAAATTTAACTTTGGCCCTTTATGTTGTAAAAGATTTTAATTTAATAAAAAGTAAAATTATACTTTAACTCTTTTAAAAATAATAAAATTTTGATTTAATCCTTTAAAAATTATAAAAATATAAACTACTAGAATTGTGAAATTAAATTTTAACTTTTTATAAAAATATACAACATAATTCCTTCCCAAAAAAAATTCCTGACTTTATCTCCGAAGATACATATAAAACTTTATCTTTACTAGTACAATCGAAACATCATTTGATTTTTATATAAATTTTAATAATATATATTACATAAACTTTTTTTAATCCACCATGAATATGTCAGATATCTTATAATAATAAAATCAAAAGAGTAATGAGTTAAAAGTGCAATATAATATATAAAATAAAAGTGGCTGCGCAGTCGGGGACTGCCGCAATTGAGCGAAAGTTGTCTGTGTTACACTCACTTACGCGGCTATTGGAGATAGGGTTTCACCAACACGTTTACAGTAACTTTACGCCAGATAAAATGTTAAAATTTGTCATAAGTACTTATACTTTTTATAGATTTAAAATTTAGTTTTTATATTTTCAGAAATTTATCATAAGTACTGAAAATAAATATTATTTTACATACATTTTGATTAAATTTTTGTACTTATTTTATTAGCATAATAAAATTTTATCAAAATATTTTAAAACGGGCTAGTTGGATTGGATTTTTAATATTTTATTTTTATAAAATTTTAATTATTTATTTAATCAAATTAATATGGGCCGATTGAATCAAGCAAAAGCCAATTAAACGAAGCGCTTGAACTAAACTTTTTAAATTTCAATTTTTTATAAAAATTTTAATAATTTATTTAATAAAAATAAATAAATCGATTAAACTGATAACTTAATCAGTTTGACTACCAATTTGGTTAAAAAAATCCTTGCTTTAATTATTCAGACGGCATGTTAATGAAAAAAGACAGGCCAATAATCTCAACTTTCAACATCCTATTAGGGCAAAGCTAGCCCAATGTGGTTTTGAGGTTCAAAAGTTGAACAGTCTCTCGAGCCCATACTGAGAAGGTACTACCATCCCACAAATTATAAGCCTATGAGCCCTGGTCTATACCCTCTTCACTGTTGCACATATAATAAGTCTTTGCCAGTACCTATGGCAGACCTAGTTAGAGTGTTGGAAAGTAGCCCATATTTTAGGAATAATTGAAAGGATAATTTGTTTTGTCTGATAGTAATAATTAATTTTCTGGTCGTGATTTTTTATAAAAATAAACGATTGAATACAAAAATATGTTTCATTCTCATGAATAAATATATTACTTTTAATCTAATGATTATGGGTGAAGTAAGCGATTACCACATCACATCTCATAATTAATTGAAAGGATAATTAATATAACTTTTGTGTTGATATTATAAACAAAACTTGGTCTTATCTTATCTGAGTATTTTGTTCAATTTAGAGTTATAATTTACTCAATTTTAGTTCAAATAATCAAAAAGCCAACTTTGGAATTTAACTTGAAATCAATCGAGTATTGTTATCAAAGCTCGAACTCACCTCAAATTTAAATCTAATTATTTAGGTTTTGCTCGACTGTTTATGTGATTTACATACTTGAATATAAACTCAAATTCATTTTATAATATAGTTTTTCATAATTAAATAACAAAACTTAGAGTTTTGGATTTTTTAAAAAAAATTAAGGTTTTAAATTTTAGGTGTATTTATTAAAGATAATAATTTAATACTGAAAACTTGTTATAAATAATAAAAAAATTAATTAGACTTATGAGTTGCTTGAATTGAATATTTAAATTCGGTTTACTTGATAGTTCAAATTACTCGAATTCAAACTCAAACTCCAATTAATAATGATAAATTTATTTTCGAACCAAACTTAAATTTGAAGTATTATTTGCACATTATGCTTGAAATTATTGAATACGGATATAAGTTCTGATCGTATATATTTTTGTTTCGATATAATATCTAGAATTATTCATAGCCTCTCCCCAACACATAAATAAAAGGATAATGCGCTTCAGCACACTCGAACTTATCTCTTCTTGTATTGACAATAATATTCATATTAATCGAACCAAAATTCAAAGCTAATAAAGGAATCTTACATAGAGATGATTTGAAACTTGTAGCCTGTGGAAGACATCTGTCAAAATTTGGTGGGATATTGATGGTTCAATTGATTATACTTTTGCCCAATTAAGAAGATACTCACAGATCACATATCTTTGAAACTTTTTTTTCCTTTTGGGCAACAATTCATATATAATTAATTAAATTAATACCTAAATCAAAGCCTTTCAACTTTCTTAAGTTTCATGATTAAGGTTTTCAAGGGTGACAACTCAGTCCCACAAATCGATAAGACAACTTTTAACTACAATCAACCATGAAAGCTTACCGCCCCCCCCCCCTCTCTCTCTCCTCCTATTTTCCAGCCAACAATCATCCCCTTCTTTGACTCCCTTCTCCATCAAAAAGAATTTTATATTAAATTATAACTTTTATAACTCGTTTAGTTATTAGTAATATGGTGATTGTTCACCTCGTCTCTTAACAATGTAGTTAACAGTTCGATCACAACTTATGAAAATACAGTACATTTCATAGTCTGTTATTTATCTATTCCACCTGCAATGAAAGAATTAGTCACTATTGTCGATAATGAATACTTTGATTTTGATAAAAACCAGAATCCTTAATTGTACCCTAGTTTCATCTTTAGTAGTGCATCCTACATAGATTATTTCTTAAATTTTTTTAAAAAATTGGACCACTTCATCTTTGGTTGACATATTATTATTTTGTTTAGTTTTGAATGTCTCCTAAATTCTCTATTGGAATAATAATTATTGAGCAATCCCCCCCCCCTCTTGAGAGTTTCAAATTATCAAGTATTTGGTTGGTAGCCATCATTCCAAACCTGCCCCACATGGGATCTCTATGAATCGAAATTTCTCGTCATGAGGATGGTGACAACCATTCATCATAGGCTGCAATATTCAATGGAGATGAAGGTGACATACATAGCTTCAATGGATAAGCTTAGCTTTCTCTTTCCCTACTACCTTAAAGTAGGCCCTTCTATAATGATAGTTTGCGCTAATTTTGCTCTAAACTATTGCACCTTTGCATGTCATGATGTCAGTATTAAATCCATTCATAAATCATATTTAAATTTCGGTGGCATCAATTTAAATAAGATACCAACGGAGTTTAAATGTATATGTTCAAACAACATCTAAATTAAAATAGGTTGATAATTTTTTTTGGTAAACTACATCATAGTAGTCACTTGACAATTAGTAAATTTATTTTTAGTCATTCAACTATTCAATTTTGTCTTTTTTGATCACCAGTAGGCTAACGTGGGTAGCTTTTATAATTGGCATAATAACAATTTCAACCCTCAACATTTATAAATTTTGTCAATTTAATCTTGATTCTAAAAAATTTAACCCTCAATATTTACACATTGTATAAATTGAATTTATCTTCTTCTTTTTTTTCTTTTTTTTTTGCAGTTTTGCCTTTCTTATGACATTAAGAGTTTTGCATATTTTTAATCAAAATTAGTTGATAATTTTTTTTAGCTTTTTAGGTGAAAGGGTCACAAAGAAAAGTAAAATTACAAAAAAAGACTAAATTACACAATGTGTAAATGTTGAGGGTTAGATTTTTTAGAATCAATACTAAATCGACACAATGTATAAATATTGAGGGTTAAAGTTGTTAGCATGCTAATTTTAAGAGCTGCCACCATTAGCCAGTTGGTGATAAAAAAAGACAAAATTGAATAATTGAGTGACTATTTTATAACTTTTCATAGTTGGATGACCAAAAAAGAAATTTACTAGTAGTTGAGTGGCCATTTTGTAATTTTCATAAATGGGTGACCGAAAAAGAAATTTACTAATAATTGATTGACTACTAATGTAATTTACCCAATTTTTTATACAAATGATCAATTGTTAAAATGACCCATTACTTGCCTATTGAGTCTTAGCTTGATTGGTATGGGCATTGTTGTCAATACAGAGAAGTTAAATTCAAAATCGGCAGGGTATACCCTTTTTTCGAAACGAAATACGAAGAAAAGTTACCATAGAACTCTTTGGATCATCTATCAGTTGCTCAACGAATTACTTCTTTGGAATGTTAAAAAAAAAGATTACTTGGTTTTCTTTTTTTATTAATTTAATTAATATATGCCTATTCCATTCCATTTTTCCTTCATTTCTGATTATTTTAATAGGAATCTCGGTATCCACCAAAAGAAAGATGTGGGTTTGAGTGTGTTGAAGCGTATTATCCTCTTGTTTATGAGTTGGGGAGAGACTATGGGTAATTCTAGGCATTGTGTCAAAAAAAAACAGATATACTCAGAACTTATAATGAAATTACATATGATAATATTTAAACTCTACTTACAGAATTAAAATTTTTTTATTAATAGAGTATAAATAATATCACACATTTTTTAAAATTAAAATTAAAATTATGAATTTGTAGGAATAACACTTAATTGGACGTAGGTGGTATCAAGTCATTGAAAACAAACACAAAAGTTTGAACAAAACCCTACAAAATATTGTATCAAAAGTAAGTTAGGGTTTTATCATACATCGAGAAATGTTGCCCATTTTGGTTAATGAGGCCCACGGTTTTACTTTTACAACACAAGATGTAACACCATGAATGCATGACAGGTCACTACGCAGCCCCACATACCACTAACTCTGATTTCATTTTAATAACCATCTATTTAATTTTCAAGTTGCATTTTCAACGACCAAATATTTTATATTTTTAAGACGAAACCATGGATTTAAACTTTAAACACATATCGTTAAATATGGTAAAATAGTAAAATATGATTTAAATTTTAATCATGAACCTTGAAAGAATTAATTTACATAAATAGTATAATAGATGTGCAAGATACCTTAATTTTATAAAATACAGTACATTCTCAATAAAAATATATATTTGCCCCGACCAACCATTGTTGAAGGTAAAAAGATAAGCAGTGACCTTAACTCCCAAATATGGTAAGTTCGAAGCTCACGAATTTGATTATCTGTCTAATTTTTTAATGAAATAACCGGTTTAAAAGTAAATGTAAAGAAAAGAAAAAAATCACAAAAAAGGAAAAGAAAAAGAAACGAATATTGTTAATGAAAAGGTGATTTAGCTAATGAAGCAACACAATGGGAAGTTGACTAGGGTATTGACAGATTTGATGACCCACATTAATTAGGAAGCAAGTCATGAATATGTTGGCTGCCAAACGTTTTGAAGACAATCTTCACAAGTCAAAGCTAGCTTGGGCCATGGATGATGATGATGATGATTGGCTTTCAAGTATGTACTACGAATAGATATTGTAAATACCATACCAATTATTTCAAAATGTTTGAACCTATGCATGGAAAATATATTATAACGATAATGAAGGAAGGATATCTTCTGATCTTTTTTGGTTAATGAAATGCCAAATGGAAGGGCAGCAAAACTTCTAATTAATTAAATTTACGTCGGGTTCATCCGTTTATCTATCTATACTATTATAACATGATTGACTGAATTGTTAATTATTAATCAACTAACATGGTTGTAAAATTACTATAAGCTACATATTTTTTTACTATCTTGACTTTACTTTTACAATTAGAGGTGGCAAACGAGCGAGTTGAGGTGGGCTTAGATCAAGTTGTCTTTGAATTCGGATTATCTCAAGTTCAGATTATTTTGAGTTTGGATCAACTCGGGCTTGGACTTTCTTGGACTTACGCCCTTTTGGATATAGATTTTTTCAAACTTGAATTTTCTCGAATTTGGATCGATTTGGGTTGGGCGAGTTTAAATAGATTAATTTTTTTTATTTTTATAAATTATATTTTGAATGTAATCATTAATTTTATTTTTACATGATGATAACACAATACAAGTTTGCTTCATATAAAACAAAAAATTTGTATAGATATTTTATTTTAATAGAAATGTTGTATAAACATAACTAAAACGTGCTTATAATATGTAATGTTTATAATTATATAATATATGCAATGTCTTTATTTATTCAAACTCAGACTTTTACTTACATCAAAGTGTATGAGTAATGCATACATAGTCTATCATCCATTTAGGATTTAGGTATGCCACACTATGAATGTCACAAGTGAATAAATTCATAAATGGATTTAGGATCTATTCTTCTTGGGTCTAATCCAATGTATGACCGCCTCGCCAACCCTCGACGTGTGAGCACCGTGATTAAGCGAGAATCAACACTAAAATAATACTCAAATCAAAACAATTATATGTAGTGTCTTCAAGTGTGATAGGTCAGTTGTAATATAAATTGTACAACGATGTATAGGAGTACTTCGAGGATCGAACCCAAAGGACTCGGTGATTAAGTGGATTCAACCTACAAACGTGCAATTAAAGAGTCTAACCAAATACTCGCTAAATACTATAGTACGACAAACCATTCAAGAGTCTAATTATACTAACTAACTAAAATTTGAAAAGGACTATATTGTAAAAAAAACAAACTACACGACAATCAAATATGATAACAGGGAGTGGTTGGTTGATTTTCATGTGGTTGGTTGACTGCAAAATTATGGTTTTAAATTTCTATTACTCCTAAATTGACTTCATTTTACCTCTCGTCCTCAACTTTACCAATTTCGACAAATTAGTTTGGTTTATCTCTCAACTCACCAACTAACTTGGGACTTATCAAATTGCTGCCCAACAAGATCTCCTATCAGCCTCACTTATCTTGATTTTCCCTCAAAGGTGTCAATATTAAGTTTTTAAGTCTATTCGATTTAATCTAGTTTTACAATTTAGTCCCCAAACCTAAAAATCAATTACCCAACATTTTCATCAACCAACCCTAAATATTTAGCCACTCATACGCATATTGAAACCCATAATCAATAAGAAATCAAATGAAAATAACATTAACTTAAACCCTAAGCAAATCAATAAAAACTGAAGCTTTCTTGCAAAAGCTTGGATATAACAATAATGGTAGTAAGAAAAGTAAACAACATTAAAGGAGTGATTTTTAACAAAGGAAATGCAATAAAGCAAAATTTCATTCGATTAATGGATTAGATTGTAACTACAAAAGAGTTTAAAGGACTAAATAAGCAAATAGATCCTAGTTACAGTAGTAACTAACTTAAGTAACTACAAGAAACTAAGAAACACCAGAAAAATATGGAAGAAATGAAACTCTAAACTATGGAGAAAAAAACTAAACCCTGAGAGGTGAAGAGAATAATCTTAAAAACCTAAAAATGTGAAGTGTAGTGTTTGTTTCAGCCAATTTGTCCTATTTCAATAGAGTTCACGTACAAAAATATTGACCAAATTGTCTCTAAATGTCTACTTTTGGTTAAGGGACATGTTGGACAAGGATAGCACCTATGGTCATTTTTTGTCTCCCTCGACAATGATATCGCGATACCCAGAACAAGGTATCGTGATATCAAATCCAGTCTTAAAATTAGGGTCCTTGGGAGTCTTTGGTATCGTGATACCCCTATAGATGACTCGAGCTTCCTTGTTTTAACACTGTCAGGGGTATCATGACTTTCATGCTCTTATATCGTGAAAACTTCCTTCTCGATGATGTTTTTGCTCCATTTGGGCCACCGTGGGCTCTCTACATCATCCACCAACCTCGTTAGATGTCTCGAATGCCAATTGGTCATCTCGGGTCTCAAAATAGCATAAAACACACATTAATTACTTATTTGTGCAATGAACCAAAACTAAGTAAAAGCATGACAAAAACATATATATTGCTTGGAAACAAGTTCTTTAAGCATACTAGGGAGCGTATTTGACATATCAAATTATGGCAGATCAATGTACTGTTAGTCCAGTTAGTCACATCTGTGTCTTTATCTTTTAGGAGACATCTGCTCTGATGCCCAAGACAAAACATCTCCCTAATTGGACTTGATAGAAGATATATTAGTCTTTCAATAGGTTTGGTCATTTTCGATTAGACTAAGGACATGTTTAGGTTTGTCTACTAATATAATTTATCTTTTCGTATTATGATCTGACCACGTAATACATCTTAGTATTAGTTTAAATATGAGACAATCAATGAGCAATATTTGCTTCCTTTTTTCTTTGCTTGCAAAAATCTTATGAGGACAATTATACAATGTATATCAATGAATAATTTTATTAAACAATCTATTCGAAAAAAATTACATGTGTACATTGACAAAAATACTACACTTAGGGCACTAGATCCAACAACAATCACTTATGAATTGAAATATAATATCAAATTTGATACTGGAAGCCATAATGATGATACCATCCAAACTAAAGCTCTTGTTGTTGAGGAAGTTGAAAAGGACCTATTTGGAGAGGAAGTTGAAGTTCCCACACCTAGTGCCTCAAATATGTTGTCTTGTGCACAAAGGTTTCAAACTCTGAAGAATCTTTATCTTGAGTTAGACTTTGTTAACTCCCTTATTGTCAACATCAACAAGAGAAAGTGTGATGTGTTGCAGTACATTCTATATTTATAAGCTAAAGACCCTTGTAAAAGGGTTCTTTTGATGGAGAGAGGAAGCACTGCAAACAAGTAAATGAGATGTATCGGAAGAAGGTGGAGAGGAAGACTAGAGCATATTTGGTAACACTAAGTGCAACGACATATGGTGGTTGGTAAGGTGGAGAAAAAGAAATATGATCGACAATTAGGCTTAACAAATAAGTAAGTTGAGAGAATTTTAAAGAGAGTCCTTTGAGAGTTCAAATTGTTAAAAATGCTAAAAGTGCCCCCTAAAAAAAGTCTTTTTACCAGTTGTGAAAAGCTCTTATTTATAATGTTTCAAGAATATAAGTTACAAAGTTGGTAATTAATATGAATAATGTGATTAATTTTCAATTACGATTACATTAATGCTAAATAAGGGATAGTGAAAGGTCATATTGGTGCTAATGAATAGTAAGAAGAATTCACTATGTTTCTAAAATGAAGGAAAATCACTCAGCGTTATAGGAAAAGGTTAAAAAGAGAACACTTAACTACCTCTATATTTGATCTACCAAGCTATGCTCTCCGGAACATCCCAAAAGTGAAGATAACCCAAAACCCTTGTCGTATTCCAAGATTACTTCTACTTCTTCTAATTTGACGAATTGGTACCATGTGAAATATCTTTTGCGGAACATCTCTTCAAACACAAGAGATTATTGTTCTCAGATGAGAGTTGTTCTTGAATAATGATTATTTTAACTTGTTTCAAATGTGAGTTGTTCTCGACATAGTTGTTCTCAATTTAGAGGTTGTTCTGAATAAGAGTTGTTCTGCGGTAATGCTTTCTTTGGTAAAGCCTATTTTGAATAATGGTTCTTCCGGAAAAAACACAATTGTTCTAAATACAAGTTGTTCTAAACAATGGTTGTTCTAAACATAACTATTCCTGAAACGTCATTATTCTAAACAAAAGTTGTTTCGAACTTTAGTTGATCTCGACATGAGTTGTTTTCAAATAACAACTACATTGGATAATAGTTTTTTTTAACTAAAGCCTTGTTCTGAATATAACTATTTTGGACATAGTTATTCTTGAACAATAGTTGTTCTGAACCACAACTATTCTAAACAAGAGCTGTTGCTTCGAAAGAGATACGTTTAGTAGTACAATTTTTTAAAATATAATATTCTTTATTTTAAGAAAGAGATAAAATATTACTAACCAAAATTGAATATTACAACCTTTAAAGCCCATCTTTGAATTTTTGTAGACAATTTTCCTTTTGGGTTATTATATTTAAAGGGAGTTATATTTAGTTGTAATTTGAACAATACTTTATTTTGTTTTAAGTTATTTTTGGACTTGGATTCTGGATTATGCTTTGTCAAAAATTCCAAAATAGTGATTATCAAGATGTGTTATGCAACTATTGTGGTTGGGCTTGTGCCAACATTAAGAAGCACAACATTATGCTACAACATTAATTTTTTAGTTAGAAGTTTTGACTCATTACTTGTACTTATTTTTCCTTGTGATACACAACAAAAAATACATAATTAGATTAAGCAAGAGACTGTATTCTAGTTTGGATACTATAAAGATAATCTTTTATTTTTGAATTAGATGTATAAAGGTGAGGCTGCGTATTAAGTAAAACAGGGTTAGCTTAAAACATTTTTTTATATCGAGTTGATTCTAGCGCAAATTTAGATTAAGTTCAAACTACATTAAC
This sequence comes from Gossypium hirsutum, assembly GCF_007990345.1. Lineage (NCBI taxonomy): Eukaryota > Viridiplantae > Streptophyta > Magnoliopsida > Malvales > Malvaceae > Gossypium > Gossypium hirsutum. The sequence goes on from NC_053437.1 coordinate 62,850,735, forward strand.
AATTGTTGCATGCACGTGTCATTAGTTATGGTCAAAATCATTACCACAACATAGTCAAACTTGTGACTTTATTTGTGATAGATTATTCTTTTTATACAAAATTAATTTTTTGTTAATTAAATAATTTTGAAATATTAATTTTATATAAAATTATTAATATTTTGATTTGAGTAATAATTCCTCATCAATAGATGAATAGTTATTTAGTATTTTTTTAAATAATATTCGCAAGAAAAAAAGATGATTAAAATGAAAAGGTAATGCACGGATCGGGTTCAGAGCGGCATGCTTTATTTATGAAAAAAAATAAAACCCTAGCTAGGCAAAAAAAAAACTTAGGCAGGTCATCACGTCGGTGGATATTCACCTAAAAATTGATGACTACATATTATATATTATATTGGACAGAAAAATGTGGGGAAAAAAAGAAAAATAGATAATACCCAAAAAGAAAAATAGCTTTAACTAGTGTTAAATGTAATTCTTCGCTTCAGATGTTGTCTGGATTCGAGTCGTATTAGTCACATTTGTTGTTCGAGTTTTACTCTATTATTGTAATTCATCAAAAAAAATACAATGCTTGTTTGAAGCAATAATTTTAGGAAAATCATCATTTCAAATAAAAATTTTAGGTTAAACTATATAATTGGTTCCCCATATTTTTTTTTGTTTTGAGCAATTTAATTTTTTATTTTATATTCTTTTAACTTTCTTTTTTTTTCTTTTTTTTTCGTTCTCTTCTACTTTTTCCTTTATTTTAACTATCAAAATAGTTATTTTTGTTTACATCATATTACATTTTAGTCACTTATGTTTGAAATGTTACGTTTTAGTTACCTACATTAAAGTGTTATAACATTTTAGTCATTGAATCATTAATTATCGTTAACGATGTAACGGTAAACTGTCGTGACACAAGAAATAATCATTTCAAATAAAAATTTTAAGTTAATTTATACTATCAATTCCCATTTTCTTAAGCAATTTAATTTTTTTTCTTTTTACGTTTTTTTAAGTTTCTTTTTTTTTTCTTTATTTTTCAATCCCAAATACTTTAACCATATTTTTTGCTAAGGTGAAAAAAGGCCTACCTTGTTTTTAGATTGAATGCATTGCAAAGATTGATTTGATTTGCCTTTCATTTAACAATTTGTTGTCGGCTAGCTGTTGCATTAAAATTTATGCTTCCCTATTAAATGATGCAATTATTTTAAATATTTATATTTGAATTATTGTGAATTTATATGATATTTAAGGAAGATTTGATAAAAAAAATATAATCTCAAATTTAGTTGTCAAAATTTATATCTTTTATCAATTTGATTCGTATTTTTTAAAATTAAATTCGATTATAAACTTTTTAAAAAAAGTCAAATCATTTTTTAATAGAAATGTTGATTAAACATTTTTTTTATTATGTTGGTATGACAACTCGCGTGACAGTTTACATATACTTCATGTTAACCTAACAATATATATATTGCTAAGTCAAAATAAAATTTTATTAAAACTAGAAAAATAGAATTTATTCGAGTTCATGAAAAAATAACTCAAATAAATTTTCACTAAATTTCGACGAATTTTCCCTTCGATTTGTGTTCGTGAAAATCGACACCCCTAATTTATGTTTATAGAGAAAAACCACAAAAGTTGTATTCAAATTGGGTTTAGGGTTAGCAACCTAATGACTTAGATTTTCTATCCATAAATAATTATTTTTAATATTAATTCATTCCATTAAATAATTTGCACATCGATGTTAAGATTAAGACATCTCAATGACCCTTCAATTAAAAATCTCTTCAATTCATATTGTATCAATACAAAGTAGATAAAAAATATTTTTTTAATGTCAAGTCCCAAAAACACTTGAAGTTAATCTCATCAACCCAAAATTAAGTGTCAAAGGATTTTGGATCAATTCTTAGACAATATTAAGAAGCAATTCTCTAAACCTATTTTTAAGATCAAGTTTTCATGACACTTGAACTGAACCTCATCGACACAAAATCAAGTCTCAAACACTTTTGGATCAAGTCTCGACGACCTCTGAAGCAATCTGTATCCACCCAAGATCAAATCTAAACAACCTATTTTATCAAAGCTTCATTGAAGAGAAAAATCAAAGAATTTTTATTGCATTTAAGAAACTTCTAAAAATTGTAACTCAATTTTATAAATAAAATTCTTTGACTTGTTTCTATATTCTACACAATTTATGTGTATTGACATCATATTATTAAAATTAAAAGCATTTTGGATTATATATTCTCAAAAGAGTAAGTGATTAAACCTCTGTATTTAGGGATTGAATTTTGATGAATGTGCAATTTAGAAAATAACAAGTGAAAATAGGAGCCAATCATCAACATGGAAGAAATAAAGATATTAATTGAAAATGACCAAAAATTTAATGCGTTAGTAGTGAGTGAGAAGCCAGCGAAAGAGTTGCTTAAGAATGTATTAAAACCACCAACAATTTCGGCCAATGTGCCTAACCCCCATAGGTCTGAAAAAGGAGCCAAATACTCACTGTATCACCACTCAGCTTAAAGCTTAGAGTAAATATAATTTATTTGATTACAGTTGTCTGATTAAGGCATTGATTTTTCATTAGTTTGGTCAAATTATGAGGTTACTCTTTGTATTATCATCAAATTTCAGATTCAATCATTGTATTTTAATTTAATTTATGAATTTTGACGAAATTAAATTAGGGTTTCAAAATCCTAATGATTTAGAATCATTCCTAACCAATAACAGTAGGAATAAAAAAATAAAAAAATTTGTCAAATTAAATTGCATGATTAGCCAACAAGTTATTGATTCTACGTGAATGCGACTTGCATCATGTATGTCTAAAGTTGAAATCAAATAAGGGTGAACATAGATTGGTTTTGGAAAAAATTATCATTTTTTTAAAAATAACCGAAATTGAATCGAATCGAGATGAATTGATTTCCATGATTAATTCATTTCATTATTTTTTTTCTATTTTTAAAAAGGATCTTTTTAATGTAATATGTTAAAAATAATTTCACTAATTTAAATATAAAATATGCCAATAGCGTAAGGGAGCAATCGCTAATGTCTTTTGTTGGCAGGCTGATGATTAAGGATGTAACATTCTCCTTAAATTTGTAACTTAATTTGATTAATTACAATCTTAACACAAGGTTTTTAAAAATCAAGGCCAGTAATTTAATTCTTAGGCCAATCTATTTAGTTTATTGAATGAATAAATTACTTAAAAGAACAGATTTAACCATCAATTCAATCACTCGGGTCAACTGATTCGACCAGCTTATTCTGAAAACAGTTCTTTTAGCCACCTTTCAAAATTGGGTAAAAGAAATAAAGGGATGGAATCCCAAGTTTAATAACAAAATAGGGAGTAAAATTATAATTTAGTCGATAATTTTGAAATAATTTAGATTCAAAATTAAACCCATAACTCGAAGGTAATGATAAGGAATACCACCTACTAAGCTACGACTACTACTCGTAGGCAAAAACAAAAAATGAAGAAAGAGAGATGGGGCAGTCAAAAAGAGACTATCCTTAGATACTGTATATGCATCAGCAACGACTCACATCTCTCCTGCATAGTTTATTTCGTCGTCTTCCTTAGCTTTTAAACCCATGTGTCCCTCTGTCACTCTCTCTTTCCTTCTATTGCTGCTGTTGTTGCATGCTGCCATACGTGTGTTCCTCCCTCCACTTTCCTTTTACTTTGTCCATACCAGTGAAAAATGCCCTTTCTTTTTTTCTCTCTCACGCACGCTCCCACAGTGTCACTACCATTGCATACGTACTTTTATACATATATGGGACCATTGTCCTTTGCTTCAATATTCTAGCTTTTTCGTGAAAGACACGATCCCCACTCCCCTTCTCTTTCTTGATTCCCTTTTATCTTCTCTTCACTACTCCTTTCATTCCAATATGGAAATGGAGAATCATCATCACCATCATCATCAGCATCATCAATATGGTATGCCTGATCTTAGGCAACTACTCAACGGAAGGCCAAGTCATTTCCAAACGGTTCAACAGGGTTCAGAGTTGTTTTCCTCCGGTGACCGGAACCTTCCGCCGCTGCAGCATCACCACCAGTTTGATATGATGCAAATGGTGGGTAGACAAGTTGTTGGTCATGAATTGATGCCTCGTGGTGGACTTCATCACGAGTTCAGTTCTGCTGCTGCTGCTACTCCCACGGCTGCTATGGCTGCAGCAGTCAATAGTGGTTCAACACCGAGTGCTAGTTGTGGGTTCGAAGGTGAAGCTATTGCCTTTGGAGGTGATGGAGGAACTGGAAGATGGCCTAGGCAAGAAACTTTAACACTTCTTGAGATCAGATCTCGGCTTGATCCTAAGTTCAAAGAAGCTAATCAAAAAGGTCCTTTGTGGGATGAAGTTTCCAGGTATATATACCCTAATTCTCTCTTTCCAAAGGGTTCCTTTGTTTTTTTTTTAAAAATGGGTTCTTCGTTTTCATTCTTACATGATTTCCAACAGAAAGATAAGTAGCTTAAATCTTAATTTATGTTAACTAAACCATGTCTTGTCATATAAGAAAAGGACTATACTGCGAACAAGTTGAGTTCAGAACTAGGGATTTAAATAGCGGTCCGTTACCGAAATAGCGGCCGTTATATAGCAGTAGCGGCACCGTCCGAAACCGCTACTGCCGAAACCCGCTATACCCGCAATACACAATAAGTAATGTAAAATTCACGACCGCGATACCTGCAATGACCGCAATAGCATCCGTTATGTCCGCAACCGCGATAAACGCAATGCGACCGAAAACGCGACCGCGACCGCAATTTAAATCCCTGACCAGTCAACCAGGTGGTGTTTATGGGCTTATCATTATTCATTTCACTAATCAATAAGCCTTCTACTGAGTTGTTTTCTTTCCTTTGAAAATATGTTGCCTCCATTATTGTGTAAAGATTTTTGTCTGTTTTTTTTTTCTTTCTTTTGGTATAAAAATGAATAACCTTTTGTATGTTTTAAGTACACATTTACTAGTTTTATCCAATCTTCGCCTTGTATATTTGAATGGTCAACAACATGCTTTATTGGGTTAACTGCAAAATGTTCAGCAAAGGAAACACAGTATTATTTTATCATAGCATTGGCAAAAAATCATCACATGATCCTTAAATATCCAATCTTTAGGGTTCCCATTTTACAATCCCCCATTTCTCTTGTTACTGTAGGATCATGTGTGAAGACCATGGATACCAAAGGAGTGGGAAAAAATGTAGGGAGAAATTTGAAAACTTGTACAAATATTACAAGAAAACTAAAGAAGGGAAAGCTGGAAGACAAGATGGTAAGCATTATAGATTCTTTAGACAACTTGAAGCTTTATATGGAGAGTCAAGTAATTCAGTTTCAGGCCATCAATTTACTGGGAACGGTTTTGGGTTCCATGGTACTCAAAATTGCAATATTGGTCACTCTCAAAAGCTTTGTGATAGCCTTAGTCTCTCAAATTCCTTTGAATTTGAACCTTCTTCTTCAGATGACAATGATTTGAGCACTGAAATGGAGATCAATGGTGGTTCATCAGAGAAGAGGAAAAAGAAAAGGAGTGGTGGTGGTAGTAGTAAGTGTTGGAAGGCAAAGATTAAAGAGTTCATTGATTTGCAGATGAGGAAACTAATGGATAGACAAGAAACATGGCTTGAGAAGCTAACAAAGACCCTTGAAGAAAAGGAAAAAGAAAGGGTTTTAAGGGAAGAACAATGGAGGAAAGAAGAAGCTGCAAGGATTGAAAGAGAACAAAAGCTTTGGGCTAAAGAAAGAGCTCGGATTGAAGCTAGAGATTCTGCTTTAATGGAGGCTTTACAGAACTTGACTGGTAAACAATTAAAGGAAATTGTTAAACCAGATGATTGGCAAGAAACTGAAGTTTCTAGGCTAATACAACTTAAAACCACCATGGAAGGTTGTTCTGAAGAGATCCTATGGGAAGAAGTAGCTGCTAAAATGGCTTGTTTAGGCTTTGAAAAGAGTGCTTTAATGTGCAAAACAAAATGGGAAAGCATCGGTGCTTATTTAATGAAAAACAAAGATAGTAACAGGAAAAGAAAGGAGAACTGTGACTATTATCACAACAACAATGAACCACTCTACAGTGACTCAGTGAGTCACTCTAATGCTACTGCTGGTGCTGCTGGCAATGGTGTAAACGACAGTTGCTTTCGTTTCTTAATGGCTGATGGTGAGAACTATTGGGAAAGCTATGGTTTGAAGCTCAACAAAGGAGAAAACCAATGAAAAAAAAGAACAAGATTTTCAATATTATTCTAATCCCACATGATGAGATGTTTATGCAATTGGGTACGTACTGACTCTACTTTTAAAAATGTATAAGCAAGAAGCTCACTGATTTATGAGAATTTTTATATTTATATATGTATAGGAAATTTGTGTCTTATGTTGTTGTTAGCGACTGCACATTTATTATTAATACCAATAATGGGGTTTAAATTATCTTGTTGGGGAACAGAAAATGGATTAAATGTTTTGCTCTAATCACTCATTTCTTCATTAAACACTTATCATGGAAATTTATTAATTTTTTTACTTCATCATTAGTTTTTAATGATATGCATGTAAATTTGTTGATATTTTCTTTCTTTATATGCTATGCAACATGCATGAGAACATTTGCCCCCACGTCTGTTGAATTTTATGTACAAATTTCTCTATAGATGTGCGTTGATGACCGTAATAACTCGGTTTTAAACTTTAAAACGTTCTAATTGAATTTTTAAAGTATTAATATTGCATCAAAACTAATCCTTCTCTCAGTCTACCATTACCTAGCAAATTACTGTTCCTTGAAAACAATGAAAAGCAAGGTTGTCTGTTTGAAACTTCTTCCCTATTAACAAAAAAAAAAAACTAAGAAGCAAAATAATCAGATTATCTAAAAACTACAATATTCATACACTCATATCAAAATAGTCCTTGTTTTGAAATACACACATAGATAATATATATATATAGCACTAAATGCTTAACTTGTTTTGCACATAATGGTTAAAGTTATGCTTATAATATAGCTTGAAATGAACAAACCCTGAATTTCCCACATGCCTTGACTAGTTTTGGTGAATCATAAAGGATTCTTCGTTAGAAAAATAATGCTGGGGTTTTTCTTTTTTCAATGCAATTTATTTTTTCTATTTTTGGAGCTTATATGAGGTTGACAAAGCTGCAAAAATTAATGGTGGCAACTGAATTGTTTTGATGGGTTAACAAAAAGAATGTCTTTTTCATAAGAATTGGCATGTTACATTAAGAATATTAATCTATGAAGACAAACTATGGACATATATGTATAAATATGGCCTGCCTATAAGTGTCTATGTTTTATAGCTACTGATCAGGTTACTTTGATCATTTTCATGGAAAGAAAAGAAAAGTACTAGGAAAGCACCAAAAATTTTATGGATTATTATCTTTTGGGTAAATTACATTAGTATTCACCTAATAATTAGTATTTTTTTTACCACTCAATTATGAAAAATTACAAAATAGTCGCTTAACTATTTAATCTTGTCTTTCTTGGTCACCAGCAGTTGGCTAACGGTGACACGTTTTTAAAATGGTATAATAGCAACTTTAACTCTCAATATTTATATATTGCGTCAATTTAATCTTGATTCTAAAAAATAAACCATCAACATTTGCAAATTGTGTAATTTTATCTTCTTCTTTTTTTACAATTTTGCTTTTCTTTGTGACACTTTCATCTAAAAAGCTAAAGAAACAAATTTATAAGCTAAATTGATTGAAAATATACAAAAAAAATGAAAACACCCAAAAATAAAAAATAATAATTTTCATCTTTTCTCATTCTTTTAAAATTAATCCTTAATGTAAAAAAAAAAGATGAAGAGGAAACTACAATAATTTTTTTTATATTTTTTAAATATTAAAAGTTAAAATAGCTATTATATCAATTTTAAAAGTTTGTACTAGCCATTGAGTTTTATTTTGGTATATAATTAATGAGTTTTATTTTGGTATATAATTAATACTATAAGAATAAAGAAAATATGGATTCTAAGTGTGCATAAATCCATATTATCTTTGAATGATGGTTATGGTTATGGATAGTTTGGAAATTGTATAAAGAATGCATAATACCATAACAGGTCAATAGTTTGCATTCAATATATATATGTATATGTATATGTATATGTATATGTATATATATATATATGACTACGTGTTTGTGTTTGTGTGTGTGTGAAGCTATATTTGATGGTTCCTTCCATGGAAGCTTTTCTTAAATCTTTCAGTTTCATGTACGTATACACACCCATTTATGATCTCCCACACTTTACCTCAACTGTTGCTTTTTTCTTTTTTGTTTTTCCTTTTATAGATAGGGACTATCCGTACATAGGAAAGAGTAAAGAAGCTTCCCACATCAGAAATGGGGGACCAAAACAAAGGTTGAAGACAAACAATATTGCAGTCATTTTCACATCAATAAATTTCAGCTTTCTTTTTTCTTTCTTTTTTACCTATTTCGTGTATCTTGAAGCAAGCTATGGTTGTCCCAAGGTGTTAAAAAAGACAGTAGTTTTGCAGTGCATTTCAGCAGTCAAAAGGATATATTATTATAATATAGATATATATATACAATTAATAAGCAAATATGAGAAGATGATGCCATTTGATGTGACTGATTACTGGAAATTAACTGAAATTTTTGGGAAGATGACCTTTTTTCAGCTCACGTTGAACATAAATGGCAACAACCCTTTCCATTCCTTGAAATCTGTAACACACTAACACCAGCAATAATTTCTAAATGATAGCATTATCTAGCATATAATATGCACCACTAGTTCACCCCTTTCTAGGGCTTACCAGTTTGAGTGTTTGACCTGTGGATGTATAATTATTATTCAACCATGTATAAAGAAGGATGTATTGATCATCATTGATGTAAACACTGAAAAAGAACCTTTATACTGCAACTGGGATGATAACAGGTTAAGTCTTTAATGGCTTCTCAGTGAGTTCTCACACAACTCTATTGCCATGGAAGCATAAAAGCTGCACTTCGCTGTAGTTTGCTTCAATGTGAAGGAAATGGTTTGTGTTATATAATATATTTGGCTTTTTATATAAAGGTTAAATTTTTCTATTAGTCCCTGTACTGTGCGAAAGTTGTAGATTTAGTCTCTGAACTTTTATTTGATCAATTTTAGTCTTTTTACTTTTCAAATTAGTTAGTTTAGTCCCTATATTTTTCAAAATTTTAAATTTTAGTCCTAACTCAAATAGTATTGGTTAAATTTGTTTGATTAAATTCAATTACTAATCCTGTATTCTAAAAGAATTTTTATTAAAATAAAGAGAGTACAATAGTGGAATCCTTTGAACAAGATTCCATAAAAGGCAGAAAACAAAATGGCAAAATATCCTCAGAATAAAAAATACTAAAACAAAACCAATCAATCCTAAATACTAGTCATGTATTATGCGTAAGTTATAAATTTAATTCATTTTCTCCAATTGGATCATTTTAAGTTTCCATACTTTTTGAATTTTAAAATTTCAGTTTTGACGCAAATGATGTCGTTAATCCATTAAATTGGATTTTTAGTGAGTAATATGTGGAAATAATAAGCTAACATAACATTACACATGTGATAATATGTTTGGTGTATCAGATTTTAGAAATAGCATAACTTTACTTAATGAATTTAACAATTACTATTTTGAGAGGATTGAAATTTGAAAATTTGAAAATTACAAAGGCTAAAAATGACCAAATAAAAGTACAGGGATTAAATCCAAAATTTTTTCAAAGTATAAGGACTAAAGAAAAAATTAACCTTATATAAACAATATAGTGGTAGACAGAACAATCTATTTTCTTAAGGGTTTATATTCAAAGTTAGTGACTATATATCCTTCCTAATAATGTTGTCTTACATATTCGTAGAAATGCAATGTGTCTTATCATTACACCCAATACTTGTTGATAATGGAATTATGTAATAACGTTTATAAAAATTAAATTTCATTGTTTAGAATTGAATGTTACCGTGGTGTATTAGTGTAATTGCAGACACCGTTTTTATCTATTTTATTTTAATAAATTTTCTTGATTGAGAAAAAAGAACCAAACTTCTAACTCCAACTCCGTTGACAACGAAATGATCTTCAAGAAAGGGTTGACCCTTTAAACTATAATTGTTGATCTAAGCTATCCACGAAGAACCAACTTGAATCACTATGAGCCAAATCTGCTGCATGACACAAGCCATTTTCCAACTTTGCAAGTCCTTTAATCCAAGTCACCCCTTCACTCTTTGGTTTACAAACTTGTTGCCAGCTAACCTTAGCACCCTTAACTTGTCATCATTGCCATTCCAAAAAAATCTCATGGATATTTGATTAATCCTTGCAATCACAACCTTTTGCAAAATTAAGTGCCTAGCCTAATAGTTTTGTATATAAAAGAGCATTGCATGTACCAGTTGGACTCAACCTACATAAGAGAGCATTCTTGTAGACCACCTATTCACTCTCCCTTCGATCTTTTCAATCATAGGAACACAATCTCTAATAGATAACTTCCTTGTAACCTAGGGCACCCCTAAGTATTTGACAGGAAGCTTCCCCACAGAAAAACCAGTAATCTCATGAATTTCTTGCAACTCAGATTTCGAGATACCTGTAAAAAAAAATCTCATTTTTACTAGGATTTAGCTTCGAACCAGAAAATCTATAGAATTGTTTAAGAACACATTGAACTCCAACTTTTCGTTCAACAAAAATGAGCAAATCATCCACGTAGCACAAATGAGTTAGCTTGATCTTCTGAGTTGTGGAATGACACTTGAAAATTTTGTTAGTTGTTGCCTCATTAAGCATACAAGACTGATATTCATAACAGTGACATATATATACCCCCCCCCCTTGCATCAAGAACCACTTTTAAAAACTCCCAACACACTGAATCAAAGGCTTTTTGAAGATCAAACTTCAATGTACACCTTGGGGACAAAGATGATTGACCATAACCTTTGACAAGCTCTTGGGTTAGCAAAATATCCTTTGATATGCTTCTCCCTTGAGTGAAGGTTGATTAGTATCGAGGAAGCAACTAAATCAACCTATTAACCATAATCCTCATTTTACATTTGTAGATTACAGAACAACACGAAACTGGCATGTAATCCTTCATGCATAAAGGATTATTCTTCTTAGGAACCAACACACCAATAGTAGAGTTAAAAGTTGGATGAATATACCCCGAGTTAAAATAACTCTTCACTATATTACTAACATCCGCGCCCACAATTTCTCAAGTAGCTTGGAGAATATGAGCAGGAGCATCCAATCCAAATTAGAGATGTACATTGATTGGGTTGGATCGGTGTTCGAATTGTGCTCATGCAAGGTCTTTAGACTAATTTTTCAAGTTTGAGTTTAGTCCTGAAAGATGTGTTTCAAACTCAACTCAATTTAAAAAAAGTAAGTGCGGGCCTTACTCGACCTGTTCATAATTGATTTTTTTAGATTAATTTTTTATTTAAAAATAAATTTAAAAAATATATATTTCACTAAATGTATTAAAAATATTTCTAACACGTTAAAAATACATTAAAAAGTATTTATATTAAAAAACACTATCATAAATAAAATAAATATTTTATTATATTAAAAAACATAATAAATATTTTATTGTATTAAATATAATTTTTAAAGTTTTATATTTTGATTGGGTTATTTAGTTAGGCAAGGTTTTTTTTTTTTTGAAGTATTGGCTAATGAATTTAATTATTATTAGGTTAGTAATTTAATAGAAATATATATAATAATTATTTAACATATATAATTAATATAATATTTTTATAATATAATATGTTCGGGCTGGATTGGGTTCAGATCAAAAAAATCTTACACAATGCCTGGCCCATATAGAAAATAGACCTTAAAATTTACCCAAACTCATATTTCGGGTCTCGTAATTTGTCCAAACGCTCCTACTTTTTAGGACAATTTTCAAACTTGAATGGATGATCCGACTCATGAACAGTTCTAATCCAGATGCCTTGTCACGATTTTTACTTAACATAGGAGCCTTAATTTCTTCATTCTCCATAGACTTGATCAAGTCATTCTTCTCACCAAAAGTTGGAAAAAGGTAACTTATTCGATCAATAGTTGAAGCACTGATACTGTTATCCTTCTTCCCCAAGAGCAAATTATAAAAATTTCACAATTTCTTCAACTATTCCCCCCTTGTTTTAAGCCCATCTCATTGTTGATTCAAGAGCCCTTATCTATTTGTCCGGCTAAGCTTATACATAAGATTAACTCGATAATTATAAAATGAAGGAGAAAAAGGATAATAAATTAATATAGGTAAGCACAACTTGACTTAACAAAGGACTTTTAAGCATAGCATCATAATATTAACAAGACATTGAACCCAGCCCATGATGCAACACTTCATGTACCATGTTTTTTTTTGTTTAATTATGAATTTCATCTTTTTATTTTATTTTTCAAAATTTGGTCATCATCTTTTATCAAATTAAAAAGTTAACCCAATTCTTATTAAACAAATGAACTTAAATAATTGATTTTTGTTGATTCATTGCATAAAAATTGCTCAAATATTGATTTTTGTTAATTTTTTTATATAAATTTGTTAAACTTTTGATTCTCGTATAAACAATTTAAAGGGTATTCTCAAATTGCATTGAGTTCTTAATTTTCATAAAATAAAAAAAATAAAAAAAAAACTAAATTTTGATAAATTATAGTAGAAGTACTTCTTAATTTTTTATGAGGTGTGAAAGTCATAATCCAACTTTTTTTGTTGTTATAAGTTTGTTTTATAAGGTTATTAAAACTGTGGCAACCAAAGCTGTATGTGCTTCATACATCATCTTTAAAGGAAGAAATTTAGTGAATGCATTCTAAATTTAATATTTTTTTAAATTACTTTTTTTTTATAAATTTTATTCAATTTTATTCATTTCTTATATTATCCTTAAACTCCCAAATCCATATCTAATTATTAGATTACGGCACATTTGACTTAAAAAAAATTATGTAAAAGTTCACATAAAATAATAATTAAGCTTTAATTAAAATGGTAAAATTACAAATTTAGAGAATTTGTTGTCTTCTAGTATTATTATTATTGAGTTTCTTTTTAGATTTATTCTAAGTTTAAATTTTAAAATTGCTTTTTTATATAAATTTTATAAAAAAAATATAAAAAGACAAATATTATGCAGTAATATTCATTAATTGTTTTAAAATTTAGGTTTTTAATATTTTTTTGACTTAATTGATATTGAATTGACTCGTGATATTAACTTAACCAATCGCTTAAAAGAATATTTGTTAAAGATAGAGCAAAATTTAGTATAGGTATATATTTAACAAAATTAAGAGTCCACACTTAAATAGCACAAATGCTCCTATATGCAGATTTGTTTAATTTCACCCCAAAATTCGATGGGAAACGACAGAAAACCCCCCACCCCCAAAAAGAAATAAATGCCAAAAATTAGTCTTCAAAACATGACACATTAGACCACAGGCCCAAATTCTCAGTATTTATAGTCCTTAACGTGAAGGCTCTCAGCAGCACCTTCACCAAGCTTTGCATCACCTTTATAGGTACCAAGAGTTGCCTCGGAGTTAGCCTTGCACCTAACGAGGAAAGCCTCTTGGGCCTTCCCCAGATTCTCCGCTTTCCCACCCCAGGCCTTGAGAGTGCTCTGTTGAAGAGCTCGTCCAAATGAGAATGACAGTGACCATGGTTTCTTGGTCTTGAGCTTGTTCATGGCATTGAGGTTAATGGTAGCCTCTTCTTCACTTTGTCCACCAGATAAGAACACTACTGCAGGGACTGCAGGTGGGATGGTTCGTTGTAAGGCACGAACCGTGTGCTCGGCAATAACCTCGGGTGCAACTTTTGGGGAATCGGAACCGGGTGTCACCATGTTGGGTTTTAACAATGTACCTTCGAGCATCACATGGTGGTCGTTTAGAGCTTTGTAGCAAGCTGCGAGGACACGCTCGGTTACCGCAGCACACTTGTTAATGTCGTGTGGTCCATCAACAAGGATTTCGGGTTCGACAATGGGGACTAAGCCACATTGTTGGCAGATGGCGGAATACATGGCTAAGCCATTGGCGTTTTCTTGGATTGCAAGCTCGGTTGGTTCAATAGTGCCGATCTTAAGTACAGCACGCCATTTGGCAAACCGAGCACCAGCTTCGTAGTACTTTTGGCAACGCTGGGCAAGGCCATCAAGACCCTGGGTGAAAGTCTCGTCATTGGTTCCATTAAGCACAACGGTGCCGGTGTCAACCTTGATGCCAGGGAGGACACCAGATTCTTTCAACACATCAACAAAAAGCTTGCCTGCAATCAAGAACCAATTCTTAGAAACCAACTATAATCCATTTAAAATCCATATTGTCATGACGGAACTCGTTCGGCTATGTTGTGAACATAAATCAAAATTGTTCTCTTTAAATTCAAGCACAAAACGTCACAAAAGAATGCCAAAACATCACAAAGTAAACGAATTGATATCCATTTTGACAATTTCGAATTATGTATTACGATTCAATAGAGCAAGTTGCGATACGTTCTTAATTTAATAAGGATAATAATACCAGAAGCAGTTTTTTGGTAGAGTGTTTCCTCGAAGAATATAACACCACTGATGAACTGGAGAGCACCGGGAGCAGTGAAGAGGAGCTCACGAAGAGCTCGCCTGTTTTCTTCAACGTTTTCTACATTAATGCTTGCAAGACGCTTGCCTATTGTGCCGGTGGATTCATCAGCCGCAAGGATTCCCTTCCCAGGTGTGCCGATATAGGCAGCGTTTTTAGCTAGCTCATCTGCAACATCATATATAAAATTATAATAACAAAAACAAAGATCCGAAAGGAACTATAAATCAAAACATAGTGACCTATTACTCCACTTATTACCTAACTCCTGCATGTATCAATTGATTTAAATTCTAAATTCTTTCCTAAATTAAGTTAATTAAACAGTAATTAAAGAAGGTTTCTCGTTAGTAAAAACCTTCAACTCAGATTGATCTAGTTTCAGTGATGTGATCATTGCATAGATTAATGAAACTAAATCAGATCTAAAAATCAGTGATGTGAATAGGCCATGAAGCTAAATTATAAATTCATTACTAAATTAATCTAATTAAACAGTAATTAAAGAAGGTTTCCCGTCTGTAAAAACCTCCAACTCAGATTGATCTAGTTTCAATGATGTGATTATTTCATAGATTAACGAAACTAAATCAAATCTAAAAATCAGTGATGTGATTAGTGCATAAAGCTAAATTATAAATTCATTGCTCAATTAACTTAATCAAACAGTTATTAACAAGCTTTGTCATCAAATTATCGATCTAACATCAAATAAACAAGATCAATCGAAAGAGATTGTTAAGATTATATATGAACATATACATTTAACGACGAGAATTAAAGGGAAAAAATTACCGGCGTATTTGCTAATGAAGCAAGACATGATTGAAAGGAAAATGAAGAACAAAAGAAAGTTGAGAGTGTCTGTTTGGAAGGAAAGAAAAAGAAAGAGTGGAAGAGAAAAGGGAAGGGAAACGGGTTTTAAATGAGAAAAGTAGGCGGCAAAAATGGAGAGTTAATGGAAGAGAATAACTAACGCTCTTTATTGCCCTTGAATTTCTGTTCTCACGTCTACATGTATCATGTGATGTCTAAACATTATATTAATATTTTTTTATGTTTGTCTAAGTCCGCTTCGGTCCAAAATCTGGATCTAAAATTTTGCTTAAATCTGTCCATATTTGTAAAATATTAACTTAAGTTCATTTTAGGCCTATCTACATTATTTTTTAAATTAAAAATATTTATATTATATTATTTTAATATTTAATAATTTTATACAATTTTTATTTATTGAAATTTTTTATATAGTCATCTTAACATTATTTTAATGTGTACATTAAAGTAGTATTATATATTTAGTATAAGTTTATTTTTTTAATGTGTTCTAAATTACATAATATAAAGTATTACAAACTTAAAACGGGTTGGCTCAGGCCGTGCTCGGGCCTTGAATGTTTAAGCCCCGAGCTCAGCCCATATTTTAAACGAGCCTAATTTTTTTGCCCAAACCCTCTCAAATTTAGGGCGGACCTTCGATCCTGGCCGAGTAGCCCGGGCCATGAACAATGTTCATCATTGTCTTTTTTAGCCTTTTAGAATAATTTTAATAATATATATTTATAGTTTTAAAAACGGATAATATAACTTTTGGCCCTTGAACTTAGTAATTAGGTCCACTTTGATAAGCGTATTTTTTTAGATCTATTTTGGGTCTTGAACTAGACAATTAGATCTATTTTTATTTTGAACTTGAATTCCATCAAGTTTTGATGATGTGACTAGTGTGAACAAAACTGAACTGGACAACCAATAATTGATTGATATAACGGTTCGAATAAAGGAGTTGAAATGATAACTCTGAAACTGCTAGAAATTGGCAAAAATCTAAAATTGGGATAAAAATCAAAAATTAAACCGGTTTGATAACTTTTTTGTTTTGTTTTTTTTAGATTTTTATGAATTTTTAAATATTTATTTAATTATTACTGGTTTAGTAGTCGAATCGATTGAACTGCTTGAATCAGGAACCAATGGCCTAACCTATTTAACCACCAATTCGATTATTAAAATATTGAACCAGAGATTATACCACATCATCACCCGAAAATTTATAAAAAAATTTAAAATTTCAAGTGATGGTGTGGATCAATATCATAGTATCACATCATCAAACTTTTATATTAGGGATCAAAATAGATTTAATTGTCAAATTCAAGTGCCAAAGTGAATAAAAAAATAGGTACCAAAGTGAACCTATATATAAATAAATATATAGGAATAATATTTAGTATATTGCTTCACAAACAGGGTTAACGGTTAACAAGTGTCCTATAGGGGTATAATAAAATATTTAAAAAAAGAGACACATGATAAATTTTTAAGGTTGCTTGTGGAATAAAAAAAATTACACTCCTAGAATCCCAAATACTAACCTTTATATACTAAAAAAGAAAACCTATTACGAAATACTTATAAAATATATATTTATTTAATTATAATTATAAAAAATATTTTTAAAATTAAAAAAATAATTTCTTAATCTATAATATCTATATTATATAGTAAGTTATTGTTGGTGTCACGAGTCAATTAGACATTAACCCAGTTAGATAAAGACTAAAATACCATTACTTTACAAAGTAAGAGTGTCTCTGATAAACTAAAATTTTATAAGCATTGAATTTATATTATAAAATCGTTTGATATACTAGTAAAAATTAAGCGTTGAATATAATTATTTTGTTTGATAATAGTAAATATTAATTTTTAAAAATTTATTATTTCATAATTTTATTCTTATTCATATTGTATTATTTATTTTATTTTGAATAGTTTTGGATAAAAGTTAAAGATAAATTTTGAATATTTCAATATTTTAATAAAATGAAGAAATAATTTATTTTAAAAATAAAATTTTGAAAAATAAAATCAATTTAACATTTTTCACATTAAGTAATAAGTAGCTATCTACTTACTTATCATGTTCAATAATTTCATGTTGAAAATTTTATTTTAAGTAAAAATTTAATATGGTCATCAAGCACAACTAAAAAATTAAATGTTGAAAATTTTCATTTCATTTCTAACCGTTTATCAAACACACCCTAAGTTATATTATATATACTATCTATTAGTAGTCTTCATGGGTCAAGTTTGGTCAGGTTTAGGCTAGGCTTAAGTATGATATTAATATACTTTATGCTTGTCCAAGCCCGGCTCGGCCTGAAATATGTGTTTTGTAAATAGAAAATCCAAACTCATTTTATTTTTAAAAAAAATTATATTATTTTAAATTTAATATTTAATAATTTAATATTTTTTCATTTATTAAAATTGTATAGATTGTCATTTTAATATTTTTTTAAATATTTATATTATAGTATTATATATTATTATAGATTTACTTTTATGTGTCGTAAAAAATATATAAACAATTTAATATATTATATTATAAACATAGAAATGGATCGGACCAGGCTCGAGCCTTAATTATTCAAGCCCAAGTCGAACACATATTTTAACAGGTCTATGTATTTTACCCAAGCCCTTTTTCGGGCCTAATATTTTTGTCTAGACCTTTCCAAATTTCAAGTGGGCCTTCAAGTTTGAGTGGATAGCCCGACTCATAAGAAAACCTACTATCTATTAAGCCCCTGATTAAGTTTGTGCACGAGTTAATCAATAATGACAACAAAATCATCAATTTACAAAGTAAATTATATTATTTTAAAGGTAATTTTATCGTTTCATATATTTTATATAAACAATTAGAATAATATGCATAATAATAAGATTTAAACTAAAGACATTGTGATTTCAACAATTTTATTTTACCAATTTAATTAGAGCATCATATGTCTCCTTAATTTTTTTAAATATATTTGTTATATAATTTTAATTTTAGCCTAAATCGTGGATCTACCCTAATCTAATGAACACTTAAGAGCGGCATCATTGTTAAGTTGTAAAAATCCGTTGGGGTGCAAGGGAAAATCCAACCATTATTTCAGGAGGGGTCGAAATTGAATTATAAATTTTTAAGTTGTCAAGATATAGTTTTATAATCTATTAATTTATAATTTTATATTTTTTAAAGGAGTAAAATTATTATTATTTTCCATTTTTAGGTTCAAAGTGCAAATTTACCATATATTAATTTATAAATTTATTATTTATGAGGAGATTGAAATGTTAATTTTCCATTTTGGGGTGTCAAGGCCGTTGCCTACCCCTTAGATTCACCTCTATCGGGGTGTATAATAAGTGTAGTTGGTGACAACTGAAACTTTTTATGTTTCGCAAGAATATAGTACACCCACTATATAGGTGGAAAAAATTTTATGTAACGATTTATACAATGCTCATATAAAAAACAAATGATGTTATGGTTGAAATAGTAAAATTGAAGGTTTGATATTCATAATATTCTTAATTCAAATCTCATCGTTGTATTGTGGCACCGCGTGAAGCTTTAATCAAAGGCAATCAAAATGACATTCTCTTTCTCCTATATCTTTTTTTTGCTTGAATTTCATGAAACAACTTGAAAAATCATGAATGCCTAAATCGAGATTTACACTTTCCTTCTCCCCAATCTCATTATATTTTTTTTAAACAATTTCATTATAGGTTTTGATCATATCCGGTTCTTTTTGACACAATGTCTAGAGTTATCTATAGCTCCTCCCCACCCCATAAATATGAGGATAATACGCTTTATTGTACTCGAATCCACGTCTTTTTGCATTAGAAATAATGCCCATACCAATCAACCTTTTGCATTGGAAATAATGCCCATACCAATCAACCTGAGACTCAATCAACAATAAATAATTTTATTTTGAATGGCTAGGAATTTGAAATACTAATTATTGAAAGGGAAAGTTGGGAAATATAGATGAGACAAATAGAGAGACGTGTGAAGTCGAGCCTTTCCTCCTTAAAACCAAGTTACGTCTTTCTCATTACTCATTATCAAAAAATTAAAAAGCAAAAATGAATGAGGGTTGATTAGGGACTGTTTGGATAGAGATAAAGATTATATTAAACTGTGGGGGTACTGCTAAGGATTTGAATTAATTTATGGTTTATTATTATTATTTAATTGATGTTATTTCATGTAATAACTCATTGATTTTTCTTTTCTCGTTTTTTTTTTAAAAATTTGTCAAATTAAGATGCTCAAATCTTTGAATCCATCGAATTTTGATTTGACTTCAATTTTAAGATTAAAGAGATTGATTTGCAATTAAAATATCCAGTTCCGAGATGAATCGAGTTTTCAATTAAAATTTTGAAATTCAGGGTAAGTTTAGATCAAATCAACACCATCTATCACAAAAATTTACCAAAAATATCTTTTTTAATTTTTTAATTATTTCTTATAGGATTGAATTGCATTTTTTAAAACTATATGTATTTTTTTATGTATTTATTATATATTTTATTTAATCTTATAAAGATAAATATAATATATAAAAAAATGTGTAATATTTAGAGACAAGTCAAGTTAGAGTTTTAGGATTGAGTTTAAGTGTTAAATTTTTTTTAAATATTCGAGATGGATCAATGCGAGAGGTGTAAAAATTAAATTAAGGTTTGAACCATCTAAAATTCGTTTCACTCTACACTATTTTCGTTCCTATTCATACGGTAACAGTTCGTTTTTCAGTGGTTTCAAGGCCACCAAATCCGACGAGTAAGTTCGTAAATATTATTATTTAATATTTAAGAGTCAAATATGATTTAAAAAAAAGTTTTTAATTTGATAATTTATGTTAGATAAGTGATTTTTTAAGTTCAAGTGGTTTTAGAAAATGAGGTATCGGGACCTTGTTTTTATAAACCAAGCCATAAATATTTTTACAAATATTTATGGAGTGTCATTAAGGTGGTATTAAAGTTTCGTTGAAAAATTTTAACGTTTCGATAGTTAATTAATTGAAAAGGACCAAATTGAAAAAAAGTGCATTCCTGAGACTCTGTTCCCGTAAATCGGACTCGTAAATATTTTTAATAAAAATTTACTAAGTTAGTTGTGTAGTTAATTAGATTTCGGTTAAGTAAATATGCATGAATTAAGAGTAATTATGTTTAAGGACTAAATTGCATAAAAGGTGAAAGTTGAATTATAAATTAAAGAAAAATTAAAGGGACTAAAGAAGCAATTATGTCATTGTTTCTTTAGTGAGGCCGCTAAGGTGTAAAATTATTATATATATTATTAATAAATTAAAGTTAAAATATATATTATAATATGTTTTACTTAATATTTAAGTAAATATATATAATATAATAATAAAGTAATATAATAAAACAAATAAGTAAATGAAATAAAGAAAGATAAAAGCAAAAATCAAAATTGAGAAAGAAAAAGAAAGAAAAGAAGAAAGAAACAGACGCAAGGCTTTAGAGATTAAATTGATAGATTTTTAAGCTAGAAATGAAAAAGAATTAAATTATAGAATAAATTGTAAATTTTGAGTAAAAGGGATTAAATTGTAAAAAATTGAAATTTATGGGTTTAAGTGAAAATAGAGAGTTAAATTTAGTTTAAAGTGAAATTTGTGTAAAAATATAAGAATAATTGCGAAGAATAAAAATTAGTCTCAGTTTAGGGACTAAATTGAAATTTAGGCAAATATTGAGTCATAATTGAAATATTCAATATGAAATTGAATTGTGTTATATTGATAAATCTTAATTGTTTTAATTCCGTAGCTAAAATCGTACCGGAATCCTTGACTAAAAAGGGAAAAGATAAAGTCGACGTCGAATAGCTTGGAATTCCTGGTTTGTATTTCTATAATAACGTTGTACCGAAATCCTCGACTAAAAGGGGAAAAGATAAAGTCGACTTCGAATAGCTTGGAATTTCTGGTTTGTATTTCTATAATCTGAACCTAGTTGTTAATTGTTGTATTTTGATTTAATGTATATGGTAAGTGGTTGAGGTGAGTATTTGGCACTTTGACTATTGAATTGATTTCATGTGTATATGGGATTATATGAAAAATATATTTGGTACTTTAATATTGAATTGAATTAAAGTTGATTAAATTGGATTGAATTGATATATATTATGAATATATATGTGTAAATGTGATAATGTGCAAATATGATAATTGGATATTGGTTATATTTGGAAAGTGAATTGGAACCCTATTAATTGTATTGGGCTGAGTCGGATATAAATGGCATGTCATAGGATGGGAAGAGTTTAGGGATTTCTTTGACTTTGAGTCGATGAGGCACTGGGTGTCAATTTACTTCGGTTTAACCGATGAGACATTGGGTGTCAAATTTATATAGCGCTGGGCACATATTACTTCGGATTAGGATTATCCGATGAGGCACTCGGTGCCAAACTGGTGTGTTGGTTAGATTCGTGTATTTGTCCGAGTCCGAGTCGTGTTAATAGGGGTAATTAAATAAAATGGTACTATGATTGATATTGGATGATATTGTTTGTGAATTGAAAATGGGATAATAATTTGTAACATGAAAATGAGATACATGAGTTATGCACTCATGAATTGGATATGGATTGAATAATATTATTGTTTAAATTATATATATATATTAAATTGTGAAAAGCTATTATATAGCAAGTGATGAGATTTGAGAATAGTATGAAATGATGTATTTATGAATTGAATATTGAATGGCTAATGTCATTGTATGAATAAATGTGGTCTTAAATATTCAAATGTGCTTATAATTAAAATATGCATATTATATTATCTTATCTTTAAATATTCAGATTATAGAAATACCACTGAGTTTTACTCAGCGTACGATTTTGTTTTCCGTGTGTAGATTAGATACTTCAATTTTGATCGTCGGTTCAGCATCCAACAACGCTCCCGGACTTAAATGTGGTGATATCTATCTTTTGTGTCGGCATGTACCTAGGGTGTCTTAAAAATAGTTATTTTGTGAATTGAATGTAAATGAGATTATAAGTTTAATATTGATTGGTTTTATACATATAAATATGTGTTTGTTTTTGAAGCTTTATTATGGCATGTTAAATTGATGTTTAAGTATTCATAAACTAGGCAAAATGGATTAAATTAGGTATGTTTATAATTTGGACTTGAATAATGATTTGATGATATGTTTTGTTGATATAAATGTGGTACCAATGAGGGTACATTGGTTAGGCACCTAGGATGATTGTTTCGACATTATTTGAATGTGTTTGATTGTGTTTTGAACTGGTTAAACAAATGATTTTTGAATTACTTAGCGTCCAAGCTTGCAAGGAATGGTAAACTTGTTGTTTAAGGTACATTCTGAGTCCACACGGCCAGGTACATGGGCGTGTGACTCAGCCATGTGAGACACACAGCTAGCACACGAGAGTGTGAGGTCATTTCTAATGGGTACACGGCTTGACACACGGACGTGTGGATTGGCCGTGTGACCCAAGTCAGAAAGTTACACAAGTACAGACATGGGCTAGGACACGGTCGTGTGTCCCTATTTTGAATGCCCACACGACCTAAGACACGGGTGTGTCTCGTGGCCTTGTGAGTCACACGGCCGTGTGAACCCTGCAGCTTTGAAAAAAAATTTTAAGGTATTCCGAAAAAAATTTTGAGTTTCCGAATTAGTCTCGATTTGTTTCTAACACGTATTTTGGGCCTCAAGGGCTCAAATAAGGGACAGTATGTATGAATTGATTGGTTTCTAATCTAAATATTATATGATTTGAAATTTCTATATGTTTGATCTGTAAATTCTGGTAATGCTCTGTAACCCGGTTCTGGCGATGGATACGAATTAGGGGTGTTACACATACATCAAATTAAGATTCTAACTTGAATTAATTAGGGAAAATGTATATAAATAAAAATGAATTAATAAACACAAACCCTTTTTCCCCTTTTCCCCTTAAGTCAAAAGGCTTAAAGGTTAGGAATTTTCAATCTTAGTTTCACTTACTTAAAAAAGGGTAAAATTTTGTCCAACAAGACTCAAACTTGAGATAAAGGGAAAAATAGAAAGGTAAGGTCTTGGCCTCCTAAAATGGAACAAATTTTTTTAATCCCTTCAAGATTTATAAAATTATAAGTTAATACATTGTAAAATTATAGTTTAGTCTAAAAAAATGATGAAGTTTTGATTTAATCCTTCTAAAAATTATAATAATATAAGTTAATATAATTATAAAATTACATTTTAACTCATATAAAGATAGAACTTAATCTTAACCCATATAAACGTTTCTAGCTTCGCCTCTTTTTGAGACATGTGTAAATGCCCAAATTTGACCGACCTTACAACCCAAGCCCAAATCTAGCCCATGGCCCAAAACAAAAATAAACCCTAGCCCACAAAAAAACTAAACGCATTTCAGCCAAGAAAAAACCTAGGTGCGCCGCACCTAGGTCTTCAAGCCTCTGCTCCTGTGCGCCGCTCAGCCTCCCCGCACGCCCCCTGGCCACTGCCGCGGCTCGCCTATCGCCTCATCCGCATGCTCTGACACCACCTGCAAAGAGCAATAAGCACGCAACAGAGAGATAAAAAAAACAAAACAGAGATTAAAACGTTTGTAATCGGGTTATAAAAGCCCCAAGCACTGCTTATATTTCTTCTTCTTCGATTTTCCTTGTAAAAAATCCACATCAGAAATCAAAAGCTGAATAGAATTTTAAAAGGTTGAATCTTTGCTATTTCCTCTTCATTTTCTCTTATTTATTTGTTTTATCTTATTTTATTTTTTTCTTTTGCACATCTAGTTTAAATAACTAAAGGAAATCAAAAGCAAAAAAGAGAAAAAGGAAGAAAATACCTAGGCGCCCCTCGGCCGTGTTGTCGGAGGCCTCTCCGTCGCTGAAATCGGATCAAAAGGCGGGGTGAAGGGTCTTTTCTCTCGGCATTCGAGCTAAGAACGCTAGGCCTCTAAACGGGGTTTGAAACGGGCTGAAAAATTGCTTTTTACGCTACGCCGGCCACTGGCCACGGAGGCGCCGCGGTGGTGGCCATGGCCGAAACCTTATGACCGGAGGAGAGAGGGGAGAGTGTTGAGAGGGTCTGCTGGTTTTGTTTTTTTAGGTGGGATTAGAATGAAAAGTTTTTTAAAAAAATTGAGCCTTTGTACACTCCCTAAACGGCGTCGTTTAGGGCTTGGCACCATAGCCCTAAAACGACGTCGTTTAGCCTTTGGACCCGATGACTCGACCCGCCTACATGGGATCCGCGCGTTTTCTGATGCGAGGGGATATTTGCGCATGCAGTCCTTCTAGCTTCGCAGCATGGCGCACTCTGATCCTTTCTCATTTATTTTGAAATTGGGCCGCAAATTTTGCCTCTGTTTCAATTCGGTCCTTGAGTTATATGTGACCCCTCGGTTTAAAACGTTGCGTTTCTAGACTAGGGGAATATTGCTCTGTAGGTCCTTCGAACTTTGAGCGCGTTTCAAGTCCAGTCCCTTGCAGCTCTTTTTTATATTTTGCGATTTTGACCCCAAAATTTGAATCTGGATGCGATTCGATCCTCGGCCTATTTAACCGAATTTTTATTTTTTATTTTTATTTATTGTTTATTTTTGTATTTTTGTATTTTATATTTTGTGTCCTTTTTAACAAAAATCAGTTATTGAATGTTTTCTTCAAGGTTATTTATTTATTTATTTTCAATCTTTGGTCAAAATTACATTATTATTATTTATTTATTTATTCATGATTTTTTTAAAAAATTTTGGCTTGTTTATTTTATTTCTATTATCATTGCAATTTTATTTATTTGTATTATCAAAATACTTTTCATATTTAGATTCCTTTGTATTACATTTATTTGTTATTATAGTATTGTTATGTTTATATTGTTGCTTACATAATTTATTCATGCATGTTGACATTAAAACTTTTATATACCAAATGTTTGTATTTTTATGCACATCATGCCACGGTTATTTAAATGCATGTTGTATAGCCATGTATGATTCCTTTTGTGTGTCAAATGATTCTATTAAAAGCATAATGAATTAAACGTTTTATTTCACTATTATTCCACTCAAATTCGTAACCAATTTCAAAATAAGGCAATGTTTCGCATTTTAGAAATTTGAGAAGTTGTACCCTAACTTATTGGGTCTCAATTTTCTCGTTAAACCTAAAGAGCAAAATATCCTTTTAAATCCCCAAACGCATAAAATTTCAAAATAAAGGTAATATTCTGATTTAGAAAATTCGAGAAATCGTGCCCTAACTTCCCAGTTTCGATTTTTCTCGCGTTGATTCTAAATAACTGAATATCCTTTTAAAAATTAAAATGAATGAGGTTCTAATAAAAACAAAAGGCAAGCTTACTCTCAAAAAAATACGAGGTGCCGTGTCCTAACTTACTGGATGTGACATCTTGTTAATTCGAGATAAGAAGACATTTTTCATTTTGATTTATCCAAGTAAATTTTTTAAAATAACGCAATATAAAGAAGGATCGTATTTTTAAATTCTTTTCGAGTTTTTAATTTTCGACATAAAGACATTAAATAATCAACTAAGGTACCAATTTTGGACGTATCGAGGGTGCTAATCCTTCCTCGTGCGTAACCGACTCCCGAACCCATTTTTTTTGGATTTCGTAGACCAAACTCGTTGTTTTAATAAAATCAAATCGTTTATTAAAAACAACCATTTTACGAGGTGATCCGATCACACCTCATCAAAAAAAAGATTGGTGGCGACTCCCATTTTTGTTTTTATCCAAATCGACCCCGTTTTATCAAAAAAATGGTGTCAACAGCTTGGCGACTCCACTGGGGAAGAAATTTGTGAGTCAAGCCACGTGTTGATTACTTTTTGTCTTTTTGTCGAAAATCGAGAATTTAATTTAAATTTACGATCCGTTCATTGCATTTGATTTGTCTTTATTACGATCTTCATCATTGTGCTTTTATAGCTGTTGTGTTGGTTTAAGTCTTGATATATTTATGCATTGCATTGCATGACCGTTGGTCATACCTTTTAAGTGGGAGTGAGAAGCTATTTCCTTCGTGAGGTCTTCACCTCCGTGCAGGATAGCGGATCACTTTCGGGATACATCCGTACCTATATCTTTGTGAGATTTTCATCTCCGTGCAACCATAGGTAAATGTATTCCCCTGAACCGAACTCGGTCCGTATGAGCCTATAATGGGCGAGGATCGAGGAATCTGCTGGTTCGGGTACCTTCGCTTTAGAGTCGAATCACATGTAGTGAACCTAAGAGCCTACCCTAGATAGAACCACTTCAAACCCCTAGTGGTCACCCAAATAGGTGTTCTATTTATTCTTGCTTGCTTTTGCTTTGTACTAACCTGTTTTCTTTTGTTTTGGTTATGATTGCATTGCATTTTCATCATAAAAAAAGAGGTGTTGATTCACGTTCAGTTGTTAAATAGAGAGCTTGTCATAAGGAAATGGGTTTCTTGATAAAGTGGATAATAATACGGTTGTCCGAATATGGTCCAAGAAAACGTGATAAGAGAAGGATAATAGTTTAATGGAGGCCTATACGACCATTGCTCTGTTGCTCGAGAATTCAAGATGACAAGGATTATTCGAGAGCCGCTGAACTTTCTTAAAAGATAAGCCAACGAGCATCACGAGGTTGAGTGAGCAACGAGTCACGGCCCGGATCAAGTAAAAAGGAGATAGAAGAGATGTTCCTCTTGAAGAGTTCGTGAGATTTATCTTGACGCTCGAATGAAGAAGAGGTCGAATGTCTCTGCCTATGAGGGCAAAGTCGTATATATATCTGCTTTATGTAAAGAGATCTGTTTTCTAGTAAAGTTGTTCTAATGGAATTGAACCAAAATCAACGTCTCTTTTTGCATTCATATATTTGCATTACATTTTATTGCATGCATCTTCTCCATTCATTAACATTACATCTCATTTCATACAATAAATTTCTTAAAATCTAAAAAGTGCATTGAGTTCAGAACTCTAGTACAGACCCAGATAGATGATAAAGAATTGGAATTCTTTGAATATATCGATAGTTTGGAAGGTAAAGATGTTTGTGGCTTTGAAGAAGGAGCTAAAAAAGAACCTATCAGGGATTTGTTTCTACATCCTTAGAGGCGTTCTAAACGACTGAACTGTAGAGGAGATTCTTGTAATTTTTAGGACCATTTCAGAGTAATATTTGGAACGCTCTTATTGTTCTAAGCCTGGGAGCAATAGAAAATCCTTTTGTGAAAAGGCACATGTCCACTATTCTTTATTTCACCGAAATGCATTTTTGTTTGTTTTGGCAAATATTCTTTTGTTCTTTCCAGTTCATTCATACTCATACCGTACAGATAATTATCCTTCGATTCATTAACTCTTTGAGCCTTCCTTCGTCCCTAGAATAGGTCTCTAAATATCAATGATATGAGCGACACTACTATTGACTCAGAATCTCCTTTTGAGCAAGGTATGTGTCTAGGGGAACCTCAAGACTTCGAAGATAATCGAGACTGTAATTTATCTCCTGATTTATTAAGGATGGTAGAGCAAGTCGAAAAGCAAATCCTACCTTACAAAAAAATCAGTTGGAAATTGTGAGCTTAGGAGAAGAGAAAAAGGTGAAGATCATAGCCTGTATCACCGCAGAGACGAAGCGAGATGTCATTGAGTTACTCCAAGGATTCAAAGATGTTTTCACATGATCAAGATATGCTTGAGCTACAAAGACGTGTGGACGCCCTTAAGGAAAAGAAGATCTTGAGAGAGGTCTATACTGGTGTCTGAGGAACACATGCTAATGATTTTGCAATGCCAAGCAAATCAGGAGATTTGGGTACTGCTGGTCCACCATGGAAGGGGATTACATCAGTTATACCAAGAAACGCCACAAGGGCCAAATTTACGAAGATAAGATTTATGTGCTTCCTTTATCTTTTCATGTTATGACTTTCCCATGGACTTTCTCTATGAGGGGCATGGATGTCATTGGGCCGACCTCGCCAAAAGCTTCTGGCAGTCATCAATCCATCTTTATGGTCGTCGATTACTTTATCAAGTGGGTAGAGGTTGTTTCATATGCCAATATCGCAAAGCTAACAGTCAGTAAATTCCTAAAAAAAATCATATGTCGGTATGGAAAACCAAAAGGCTCATGTCAAACAATGCGTTGAATTTGAACGACGGCACGATATCAGAAGTTTGCAGTCTATTCAAGATTAACACCATGTCGACCCAAAATGAACGACTCAGTGGAGGAAAACAAAAAAAAACAAAAAAAGCAAAAACAAAAAAACCTCTACCGGGGCATCTCATTTCCCATTGGTATATGAAATAGAGGCAGTCTTACCCATCAAAGTCGATATTCTTTCCCTTCGAGTCTTGTCAGAGCTGAAGTTGGATGAAGCTGAATGAATCCAGGCCCGATATGATCAGTTAAAATTTGATTGAAGAGAAAGGTCGAAAGCTATTTGTCATGGTCAAATACACCAAAACAAATGATGCGAGCTTACCAAAGAAAGGTTTGCCCAGAGAATTCCATGAAGGGAACCTGATATCGAAAAAGATCATTTCCATACAAAAGGACTTCAAAAGAAAGTGGATGCCAAATCGAGAAGGACCTTATGTGGAAGGCCTTATCTAGGAGAGCATCGGTATTGACCAAGATAGATGGCAAGAACCTGCCTAATCTTGAGAATTTTGATACAAGAAATAAAAATTCACTTGAGAAAAAAATAAACAAAAAGAAAAAAGAAAAGAGAAAAATGAGAGGCCAATGTGAAAACCCGCAAAGGGCGTCTTGAGACCAAAAGGGTTTTGAATTGAAAACCCAGGAATGGGCAGTTCAAATTTTGATCGAATGTGGGGCATGCGGTAGTCTTGTCCTCTTCGAATTAATAAGGAGAGATGCTACATCTTGGGGCATCAACAAAGTCTTCTAAGACTTCTAGACACATATCAAGTTCAAAAGGGTCCTCAAGAAGTTTGAGGCAGAGAAGCTCATGCTATGATATCTAGGGCACCTATATCCATTTTATTCATTTTTGTATTTTTGACAAAATACGCCATCTTGATTAATTTATTCTCATTTTGTATTCTAGCAAAATTTGCTATCTTGATTAATTTGTTCATTTAGAGCTTTGCTCTCAACAAATTTCTATATTATCCATTGTGATAATCTTTTTCATCTTATACATCTCGTATCTCAGCAAAATTTGCTGTCCTGATTGATTTGTTTGTTTAGAGCTTTAATCTCAACAAAATTTCATTTTGTCTATTTTGATAATCTTTTTCAAGCATTTTTCATTGAAATAACGATTAATGGACTGACAATACTCATGCAGAAGGAGTTCTGCATATTACTCTGAAAGTTTCTAAATAATACGAGGACCTGAAACATGACTATTGTTTAGAACTAACCAAACCCAAGGGTTGGAAACATTTGAGAAAGGATAGCCTAAATTGAGACTATTTCTTTGAATCTTCTGTCAAAGATACTTGCTGAACGGGAAAACATCAGTGATAGAACCTTGACGAACAACGAGGAACGACAACCCAAACATTAAAAAGGGATCATTCTCATGACATTCTACATTCATGCAAATATCATTCATACACATCTAGTTAGGAGCATTTGATTTATTCTGATCATGTCATCCTAAACACTAAGCATAAATAGGTTCATAAAATAAATTCTACAGGTCATGTTCCCCAGAGAACAGATCAAAGAAACAGATCCTTGCCTCCATCAGTTGCAGTGGAGCTGGTTAAAGACAGCAAATCTTGCCTTCCTGCATTAACAGCGAAGCAGATCGAAAACAAAACCTTGCCTCTATCAGTTGCAGTGGAGCTGGTCAAAGATAGCAAATCTTGCCTTCCTGCATTAACAGCGAAGCAAATCGAAAACAAATCTTGCCTCTCTCGGGTGTAACAGAGCTGGTTGAAGACAGCAGATCTTGCCTTCTTGTATTAACAGCGAAGCAGATCGAAGACACAAACCTTGCCTCTCTCGGTTGTGGTGGAGCTGGTTGAAGACAATAGATTTTGCCTTCCTACATTGACAGTGAAGCAGGTCGAAGACACAAACCTTGCCTCTCTCAGGTGTAGCAGAGCTGGTTGAAGACAGCAGATCTTGCCTTCTTGCATTGACAGCGAAGTAGGTCGAAGACACAAACCTTGCCTCTCTCGGTTGTAGTGGAGCTGGTTGAAGATAGCAGATCTTGCCTTCTTGTATTAACAGCGAAGCAGATCGAAAACAAAACCTTACCTCCATCGGTTGCAGTGGAGCTGGTTAAAAATAGCAAATCTTGCATTCCTGCGTTAACAGTGAAGTAGATCAAAAACAAACCTTGCCTCCATCAGTTGTAGTGAAGCTGGCTGAAGATAGCAGATCTTGTATTCCTATACTGACGGCGAAGCAGATTGAAGAAGCCAGTCTTGCCTTCCTGTACTAACAGTGGAGCAGACTAAAGATAGCAGATCTTGCCCTCCTGTATCGACAGCGGGGCAGATCAAATATGGCAGATTTTACCTCCCTGTGACTATAGTGGAGTACGGTGAAGCCGATAATTCTATCTCCCTGGTTGGCAGTGGAAAAGATTGCAGATCAAATATGGAAAATTTTACCTCCTTGTGACTACAGTGGAGTACATTGAAGCCAGTAGTTCTATCTCCCTGAGCAACAGTGGAATAGATTGAAGATTACAGATCTTATCTCCTTAAGCAGTAGTGGAGCAGATCACATCAAGTCTTATCTCCCTAAGCAGTAGTGGAGTAGACGAAAGAAACCAGATCTTATCTCCCTAAGCAGTAGTGGAGCAGATCACATCAAGTCTTATCTCCCTAAGCAGTAGTGGAGCAGAAGAAAGAAACCAGATCTTATCTCCCTAAGCAGTAGTGGAGCAGATCAAATATGGCAAATTTTACCTCCCTGTGACTACAGTGGAGTACGGTGAAACCGATAATTCTATCTCCCTGGTTGGCAGTGGAAAAGATTGCAGATCAAATATGGCAGATTTTACCTTCTTGTGACTACAGTGGAGTACATTGAAGCCAGTAGTTCTATCTCCCTGAGCAACAGTGGAATAGATTGAAGATTACAGATCTTATCTCCTTAAGCAGTAGTGGAGCAGATCACATCAAGTCTTATCTCCCTAAGTAGTAGTGGAGCAGACGAAAGAAACCAGATCTTATCTCCCTAAGCAATAGTGGAGCAGATCACATTAAGTCTTATCTCCCTAAGCAGTAGTGGAGCAGACGAAAGAAACCAGATCTTATCTCCCTAAGCAGTAGTGGAGCAGATCACATCAAGTCTTATCTCTCTAAGCAGTAGTGGAGCAAACGAAAGAAACCAGATCTTATCTCCCTAAGAAGTAGTGGAGCAGATCACATCAAGTCTTATCTCCCTAAGTAGTAGTGGAGCAGACGAAAGAAACCAGATCTTATCTCCCTAAGCAATAGTGGAGCAGATCACATCAAGTCTTATCTCCTTAAGCAGTAGTAGAGTAGACGAAAGAAACCAGTCTTATCTCCCTAGGCAGTAGTGGAGCAGATCACATCAAGTCTTATCTCCCTAAGCAGTAGTGGAGCATATCACATCAAGTCTTATCTCCCTAAGTAGTAGTGGAGCAGACGAAAGAAACCAGATCTTATCTCCCTAAGAAATAGTGGAGCAGATCACATTAAGTCTTATCTCCCTAAGCAGTAGTGGAGCAGACGAAAGAAACCAAATCTTATCTCTCTAAGCAGTAGTCGAGCAGATCACATCAAGTCTTATCTCCCTAAGCAGTAGTGGAGCAGACGAAAGAAACCAGTCTTATCTCCCTAAGCAGTAGTGGAGCAGACGAAAGAAACCATATCTTATCTCCCTAAGCAGTAGTGGAGCAGATCACAACCAGATCTTATCTCCCTAAGCAGTAGTGGAGCAGATCACATCAAGTCTTATCTCCCTAAGCAGTAGTGGAGCAGACAATAGAAACCAGTCTTATCTCCATAAGCAGTAATGGAGCAGACGAAAGAAACCAGATCTTATCTCCCTAAGCAGTAGTGAAGCAGATCGCATCAAGTCTTATCTCCCTAAGCAGTAGTGGAGCAGACGAAGGAAACCAATCCTATCTCCTTTAAGTTGCAGTGGAGCGGATTAAAACCACAAATCTCATCCTCATGGGGTTGCAGTAAAGTAGATTGAAGCCGTATCTCTCTGAAGTGCAATAAAGTGGACTGAAGTAACAAAATACGGCGGACTAGAAGGAGGCTACTTGAAGAAGAGAAGCACCCAAAGAAGTCAAGATCCTACAAGACCCGGCAAATTTGGCATTTTGAAAGTCTTTGCTTCATTCTCACTACACGACAACAAGCAAAGAGGGGCAGCTGTAAATGCCCAAATTTGACCGGGCTTACAACCCAAGCCCAAATCTAGCCCATGGCCCAAAACAAAAATAAACCCTAGCCCACAAAAAAACTAAACGCATTTCAGCCAAGAAAAAACCTAGGTGCCGCACCTAGGTCTTCAAGCCTCTGCTCCTGTGCGCCGCTCAGCCTCCCCACACGCCCCCTGGCCACTGCCGCGGCTCACTTATCGCCTCATCCGCATGCTCTGACACCACTTGCAAATAGCAATAAGCACGCAGCAGAGAGATAAAAAAAACAAAACAGAGATTAAAGCGTTTGTAATCGGGTTATAAAAGCCCCAAGCACTGCTTATATTTCTTCTTCTTCGATTTTCCTTGTAAAAAATCCACATCAGAAATCAAAAGCTGAATAGAATTTTAAAAGGTTGAATCTTTGCTATTTCCTCTTCATTTTCTCTTATTTATTTGTTTTATCTTATTTTATTTTTTTCTTTTTCACATCTAGTTTAAATAACTAAAGGAAATCAAAAGCAAAAAAGAGAAAAAGGAAGAAAATACCTAGGCGCCCCTCGGCCTTGTTGTCGGAGGCCTCTCAGTCGCTGAAATCGGATCAAAAGGCAGGGTGAAGGGTCATTCCTCTCGGCATTCGAGCTAAGAACGCTCGGCCTCCAA
This sequence comes from Gossypium hirsutum, assembly GCF_007990345.1. Lineage (NCBI taxonomy): Eukaryota > Viridiplantae > Streptophyta > Magnoliopsida > Malvales > Malvaceae > Gossypium > Gossypium hirsutum. The sequence continues at coordinate 62,884,408 of NC_053437.1, forward strand.
ACGGGGTTTAAAACGGGCTGAAAAATTACTTTTTGCGCTACGCCAGCCACCGGCCACGGCGGCGCCGCGGTGGTGGCCATGGCCGAAACCCTATGACCGGAGGAGAGAGGGGAGAGTGTTGAGAGGGTCTGTTGGTTTTGTTTTTTTAGGTAGGATGAGAATGAAATTTTTTTAAAAAAATTGAGCCTTTGTACACTCCCTAAACGGCGTCGTTACGGGCTTGGCACCATAGCCCTAAAACGACGTCGTTTAGCCTTTGGACCCGATGACCCGACCCGCTTACATGGGATTCGCGCGTTTTCAGATGCGGGGGGATATTTGCGCATGCAGTCCTTCTAGCTTCGCAGCATGGCGCAATCTGATCCTTTCTCATTTATTTTGAAATTGGGCCACAAATTTTGCCTCTGTTTCAATTCGGTCCTTGAGTCATGTGTGACCCCTCGGTTTAAAACGTTGCGTTTCTAGACTAGGGGAATATTGCTCTGTAGGTCCTTCGAACTTTGAGCGCGTTTCAAGTCCAGTCCCTTGCAGCTCTTTTTTATATTTTGCGATTTTGACCCCAAAATTTGAATCTGGATGCGATTCGATCCTCGGCCTATTTAACCGAATTTTTATTTTTTTATTTTTATTTATTGTTTATTTTTGTATTTTTGTATTTTATATTTTTTGTCCTTTTTAACAAAAATCAGTTATTAAATGTTTTCTTCAAGGTTATTTATTTATTTATTTTCAATCTTTGGTCAAAATTACATTATTATTTTTATTTATTTATTCATGATTTTTTTAAAATAAATTTGGCTTGTTTCTATTATCATTGCTGTCGAAACCGTTTTTTTGAAAACAAGAATTTTAGTTATCGACCCTTTTTAAAAAAATAATAAAACTGGAGTCGCCACCGATCCTTTATTAAGGTGTGACCGGCCCACCTTAAAAAATTATTTTGGTCTGCGAATTTTGAAAACAGGTTCGGGAGTCAGTTACGCACGAGGAAGGGTTAGCACCCTCGTAACGCCCAAAAATCGGTACCAAATTGACTATTTAATGTCTTAGTGTCGAAAGTTAAAAAAGATTCTAAAATAGGCTTGAATGATGAAATTTGCAAAAGGATAATCAATTGTTCAAGTCATGTAAAGAAATCGAGTCCCAATACGTTAGGGTACAATTCCTCATAATCCCCAAACTTGAATATCACTTTTATTTTATTCGAAAATCTTCATTTCGAGAAAGTAACATGCCACACCCAATACGTTAGGGCACAACAAGTTAAGTTCCCAAAATTGATTTTTATGCATTTTGAATAAAGACTATTCTCGGCTTTTTAAGATTGACAAGGAAAATCAGAACCCAATACGTTAGGGCTCAATTCCCCTCGAAAATCCCAAACCTCCAAAAATGCTTTTATTAAAAAAAAAACCTTTAAATCAAAAACTTTGATGAATGGTTAAAACCAAAATATATTTTCAAAATGGGTATATCGAAAGTTAATTCAAAACATATATGAATACATATTTACAAACTATATATATGAGCACAATATACAAGTAAGCTTGAAAATATGTATGAGCATGCATTTAACACGTAAATACAAGTGTACATATAAAAAGGGAGGTAAAAATATATACGACAAGCTTACAATAATTTCTAAGAATATGCAGGCAAAACATGTGTATGTATACATGAAAATTGTGGAGATAAAAATATCGAAATATGCATATATATATATATTTACAGAAAAATGTATAAGTATATCGTAAAGAAAATATAAAAAAACATATGTATATACATATTTATAGAAACTAAAATATAAAAGTTTATTTATATATGTAAAAGTTAGAAAATAAAAGAAAAAAAAATATAAAATATAGAGGTATATGCATATTGTATAAAAGAATGCCTATATATATATATTATAAAAGCCATGCGTATGTATATGTATCATAAAAAACAATGCCTGTATGATATAAAATAATAATAATAATGAATATAGCATATGCATATAAAACATTTAAATATATATACAGTATATACATAAATATGATAAGAAACACAGGTGCGTGTACATAGGCATAGTAATAATAGTATATAATATTATAGTAAAATAATAATAAAAATGCTAGTAATATTAATTAAATAAGCTAAAAAATCTAAAATACAAGATTAAAGGTTGAATTGCAAACAAGCAAAATTTAAATGCTGATTTCAAAAGAAAAAAAAACAAACAAATAAATAAATAAAAAGGACATAAAAACAAGAAGGGAGCAGATTCAAAAGCGCGCAATAAGAGGGGGACCAATCGAGCAATTCACCCAGACCTCCAAAACGCAGCGCAGAAAGGGACCGAATTGAAACGAAAATTAAATATGCGGCCCAATTTTAAAACAAATAAAAAGGGTTTAATTGACACGTGCTGCAAAAGAGAGGGGCTAAATGCGAAAATTCCCCACCTGACGTCAGAGCGCGCGGATCCTCCCCTTCGGGTCGGGTCACCGCGCGGGTCAGGCCTGGCAAAACGGCGCCGTTTTGATCCGTTATTTAAATCAATTTCCTTCCTCTAAAATCATTTGAAAATTGAGTAAAAGAAAAAAAATTAAAAAAACGCCGCAACTGGTCTCCGCCGCGCTTTCGCCGATCGGAGATGCGACGCGATGGGCTCTGAAGGTAAATTTCTTCCCTTTGTTTTTGATAAAAGAAAATAAAATAAAATAAAATAAAATAGGCTAAGTAAATAAAACGCAAATCACCTTTAAACAAAACTTTGTACTTTCAATATTTTTCCTTTTGTATTTCTCTGTATTTTTTTATTTCCTTTTTTTTCTTTTTTTACAGATTTCAAAGGCTTTTATAGCCCGAAAAAGAAAAACTAGATCGCATCTATCTATTATTTTGTTGTTTTCTCTCTGTTGGACTCTTTGAATATGCTTCTTTGCAAGTGTTGTGCGCGCGAATGACGTGCGTGGAGAGGAGTCGGCCCCGAGTCGTGCGGTGCTTGGAGAGGCTGCTGGAGGCGGGGGACTACTTGCGGCGCTGAAGCAGAGAGGCTAGGGTTTCTGCTTAGTTTTTTAATTGTTGGGCCATTTAGTTTGTTAGGCCTGTAAAAAAAAAAACTGGGCTACGCCCAACATGTTATTTGTGCGGGCCCGGGCTAATTGGGTCTGCTACAATTGCAATTTTATTTATTTGTATTATCAAAATACTTTTCATATTTAGATTCCTTTTGTATTACATTTATTTGTTATTATAGTATTGTTATCTTTATATTGTTGCTTACATAATTTATTCATGCATGTTGACATTAAAACTTTTATATACCAAATGTTTGTATTTTTATGCACATCATGCCACGGTTATTTAAATGCATGTTGTATAGCCATGTATGATTCCTTTTGTGTGTCAAATGATTCTATTAAAAGCATAATGAATTAAACGTTTTATTTCACTATTATTCCACTCAAATTCGTAACCAATTTCAAAATAAGGCAATGTTTCGCATTTTAGAAATTTGTTTCTTCTCTCACTCCATCCTCATTTGCTTAAGATCCGGCTTATAACCTAAGCCAAAACGATCGTGCTTGCCCTTCAATACTGGGACCTCGACTCGACCCTGAAGATATCTCCCCAATCCTTTCCCTGGCAAAGCTCATTTTCCAACTGTCAATTGCAGCCCCATCCCTATGGTCTTTGATATTCTCGGCATCGGGATCTTGTTTCCCTCAAAGATGAATGTTGCATTTACGAACTCTAAGGAACGGAAAGAGCACTCGATTGCATCATCACTCGTCTCCAAATAAGGTGCATCGTTAGTCACAGATGCAATGATATCCTCCTCAGCATCTATCGTCACTACTCGACCTTCTGACACCAACTTCAATTTTTGATGTAACGATGACGGTACCGCACCTGCTGAATGAATCCACGGCCTTCCTAATAGGCAACTGTAAGAAGGCTTGATATCCATAACCAAGAAGTCTACCTCATAGACAGTTGGGCCGATTAACAATGGTATGTCAATTCTTCCCTTGACTTTCCTCTCGGTGCCATCAAATGCTCTCACCACATTCTGACACTATTTCATATATGAACTATCCATAGGTAGCCTGTTGAGCGTGGATAAAGGCAATACGTTCAGTGCCGACCCTCTGTCTACCAGAACTCCCGGTAATATACACCCTTTACACCTTGCAGTGATGTGTAAAGCTCTAGTAGATCCCATACCTCCAGGTGGTATTTCGCCATCGCTGAACGAGATTAAGTTATCAGCGCTTATATTGCCGACCAGTCGATCCAACTTGTTAACAGAGATATCGTCGGCCACATAAGTTTCATTTAGCACCTTCAGTAGTGCATTCCGATGTCCCTCCGAGTTCAGGAGTAAAGCTAGCACAGATATGCGAGCTGGTTGTTTGTGTAGCTGCTTCACAACGCTGTACTCGCTATGCTTTATGAACTTCAAGAACTCTCTAGCTTCCTCCTCCTTGATTGGTTCATTGACCAACAATTCAAGTTCGACTGCCTTCTTCTTCTTTCCAATTGAAGTTCCTTCTCTTATTGGCTCTACTCGAGCCTTCACCTGTTCGTCATGCCCTCCTTCATCATGGTCCTCCTTATTAATTACGTCCTCCTTCCCTGGGATTGTCACATTACAATTGTAATTCTAAGGAACCCTCCTGTTATCCTTGTAAGTAAACACGGTCGGTTTTTGAATGATAACCTTTGGTGCTACTCGCGCTCCAGCCTCACTATTCTTAGGTCGTGAGATGATGACCACAGGATGGTTAGCCTTTGGAACTCCCACTGCCAACTCTGACGTACATACATGACTCTCCTTCTGAATTCCTTCACAAAATTCCATCTCTTTATTATCCATCATACCCTGTACCACGGCTCTGAACTCTGTACACTCTTGGATTTCATGCCCCATTTCACAATAGAACTCACAGTAGTTCCTCCTCTTCTCACAGCTTTCCTCTGAAGCAATTAGCCCCCTTTTCATCATCTCTTTCCAGACCCATTTCAAAGGAGTCTTCACGTCCGCAATGTCTGCCTTAATTTTTCTGTCCTCGCCCATCATATTTATTCCACTGTCAGTATGGTTTGGTAGTGGATTTTCTGCTTTGGTGGCTTCATCAAATTTAACAACACCCATACCAATGAGCCTTTCAACCAACCTCTTGAAGGCCGTACAGTTTTCTATGGAATGCCCCGTGATTCCTGCATGATAGTCGCACTGTGCATTTGCGTCGTACCATTTAGGGTACGGGGGCTGTAAGGGCTTCAGATAGAAAGGGGAAACTACATGTGCGTCGAATAAGTTTCGGTATAATTTCCTGTACGACATAGGAATTGGCGTGAATTGGGGCCTCTCCATATTTCACCTTGTACCGGCCTCTTGTCTCGACGAGCTTTGCTGATTGGCAGCCACCTTTCCTGGCTGACTCACTGTTACTGACTTCGAGTAACCCTTGTTGTACATGCTCGTGTTGTTCACCTCGTTTTCCTTCCTCTTCGAAACTGATCTTCTGTTACTCTCTCCAGCATCGTTCTTCCCACTCCTGATGGCATTCTCAATCATCTCGCCATTCATGACTATGTCAGGAAAGCTTTTTGTGGCACTTCCTAACATATGTGTTATGAACGGTGCCTTCAGGGTGTTAATGAACAACATGGTCATTTCCTTTTCCAGGAGCGGTGGCTGAACTTGGACTGCGACCTCCCTCCATCTCTGCGCGTACTGCCTAAAGCTTTCGCTCGGCTTCTTCTCTATGTTCTGAAGGGTGATTCTATTAGGAGCCATGTCTGTCACATGACTATATTGCTTCATGAATGCTTGCGCTAAGTCTTTCCATGAACCAATCGTGGCGCGACTCAACTGATTGTACCACTTGGATGCTACCTCTGCAAGGCTGTCTTGGAAGCAATGTATTAATAGCTGGTCATTATTAACGTATCCAGCCATTCGCCTGCAGAATATGGTGATATGAGCCTCTGGGAAAGTCGTCCCATTGTACTTCTCGAATTCAGGCATCTTAAACTTATGAGGGAGAACTAGATCTGGCACTAAACTCAGCTCTTTTGCGTCAATGCCTCGATAACCCTCAGTGACTTCCATCGCCTTGAACTTCTCCTCAAGCCACTTGCATCTTTCCTCTAACTGTCTCAGTAACTCCTCATTCACTCTTTCCTTCTCAACCACTTCATCAAAGTCAGGAATGGCAGAGTTAATAGGATTATTTTCAGGATTAAAACCCGGCCCAGTTTGGAGGTTCGAAACACCAGCTCGAAATTGCTGAGGCATGATGGTGACAGTAGATTTGCGCGGGTATTCAGCTTGAGCTAGCTCATGTGGAGGGGTGAAACCTGGAGGATAGAAAAGTTCATCATCATTTCCCTCATCGACATCTGCCATGGGGCCATTTCCTTTGTCACCTCCCTTAGTTATCAGTTGGGTTAACTTTGCCACTATGTCCTCTTGAGATTCCCGCATCTTCTCAGACATCTCTTGTTTCATCTTGTCTAACCGCTCCTGCATTTGTAGTTGAAGCCGGTCTTGCATCTCTTTCTAGTACTGTTCGAGCTTTTCTAATCTCTGATCCATATCTTTTGTCTTTGCTCGAATGCCGTATCGGTGTCGGGTTGGTTGGTTGGTTTCCAAGTTAACTGAGCAATAATTTTAACTTATTAGGATTTAATAAAGGTCTTTAATGCATATGATGTGATACTAATGCATATGATGCGATGCATGAGGTGAATGCAAAAAAGGCGTTAATTATAATTCAATTCCATTCAGAAAACTTTACTAGAGAAAAATTTTCTTTACATAAAACAGCTATAAATACGGCTTTGCCCTAACACTTAGAACTTTAATCTCCTTAAGTAATGATGCCAACTTTTGCCCCTGTTCTGATTCCGATTCATACTTCACACTTAGTACATCAGCTTGTACTGCCAAAGTCTGCAGGTGCTCAGCTACCCCTTGAATCTGAACCACAGCTTCTCCCATGATATGATCCCTTCTTGCAACTTGATCCTGAAGATAGTGAAGCTGTTCATTTTGGTGATCTTCATTTGCTTCCAGATGTTCAATTCTGGCTTCATAGTCTTGTAATATTGCCTCCAGTTCGGCTACCCTAGCTTTTAATTCATCCTTTTCGTTCTGGCTTTCGGACAAACTCCTCTCAAAGGACTTATTTTGCTTTTGAGCCTCCTGAAATCTCTTTTCCCACCTATCAGCCTTGACATTTTCTTCTTGAATTTCTTGACACCACTGCTCTGAGGTTTTTCCCAATCCAGCAGTTCTCATTGACATACGTAGCCTCTTATAATCCACCTTTAAGCTATTCAAATCCTCCTCAGCTTTGAGCTTTTCTTTCCTCAGGCCTTCGGTTTCCAGCTTCTGAACATCCACATCCAGCTTCAGACTCATCTTTTCCTCTTCCATTTGCCCTATCTTCTTCTCAAGCTCAGAATTTCTTCTTTCAAAATCTTATTTTATGATTTCTAGCTCAGAAGGGACCATATGTACATGCTTTTCTACTAATTGGCTGTCTCCTTGACCTGGTACAGGTATATTATCATTGACCCTCCTACCCAGCCAACTGATATATTCAGGAGTCATCGGCGGACCTACTGACAATCTCTTCAAACGACGAGTCTGCCTCCAAGCATTTGTCATTTCTCTAATCTTTTTCTTGTAACCATCACACTTATACGATAACTCACTTTGAGCTAATCCTTGGGTTGTAGGTACGAACTGCCTCGATCTATACTGCCTCAATACCAGTAATAGTGCATAACCAATAGCTCCCCAAATCCCAAGTAGAGGAACCCAATCGAAATCTCCACATCTATACAATATCTCATCTGACAGCAACCAAGGAGCTCTCCACTCAATGTCCTCCTCTTGAAGATTCTGAAGAATTGCAATCCATCTTTCTTCTAAGGCCCCATCTTGCATCGGTATTTCCACTATTTCTTTTAAGGACGAATAAGTTTCAGAAAAAACTCGATAAGAAAATTTATCAACCTTCCTGAAATGACTGTGAAACCATGCCAAGAGAAGCTGTGCACATCCAATAAATCTTCCTTCACCTACTCTTCGGCATTCGTTCAGTGACCTAAAAGTTTCTGCTAAAATTGCTGGAACCGGTGTGACTCCTTTATCAAGTTGATCGAAAAGATCAGTGACTGCTTCATCGATATGTCCCAAGGCTTTGGGAAAGACAACTAGGCCGTAGATGCTCAAAGCAAAAACATCAACCCTCTTCTTCATGTCTAGATGTACTTGAATTAAATCTCTCAGATTCTTCCAAGGAATACATTTGCTATCTCCCTTCTGTTTGATTCGTGCTACGACCCACTGCTCACTCATCCTAGTTATATTCACCAACTTCTTCAAAAAGGTTAGAACATTAGCAGCTCTTGAATAGGCTTTATCCACTTGAATTTTTGAACAACGAAGCAATGCTGTGTATTCCTCCACTGTAGGCACTAAATCAACACTTCCAAAGGTGAAACAACAATAAGCCGAATTCCAAAATTGGGCTAAGGCACGGAACAGGCGCTTATCCACCTTTACGTCGAGCAAGTAAGGTAGGTCTCCATAGCTAGAGTAGAAAAGTTGCTTAATCTCATCATTCCACTGATCCCAAATTTCCTTTAGTTCCTGTAGGCTATTCTGAGTCACGCTAACACGAGTGAAGTCCCACAACTCTGACACATACCCATCGGCCAAACTATCACCTTTCTCTTGTTGTGCTGTCTCAGACCAAGTTTGGACAGCCGCATTATCTTCCACTTTATCAAGAAACCCTTTTTCCATGATAAGCTTTCTATCTAGCAACCGAATATGAACTAACGCCCTTTTAGGATGAAATGTTATGCAATCATGATGTCATGCAATCAAAACAAAAGAAACCCAAGTCAGTATCACATATAAAGATATAAACAAGCATAAAATAGCAAGAAACACCTAAACAGGAATCCCCTAGGGTTTTGGGATAGTTCTACCTAGGTCAAGTTCCTAAAACTCACTATATGAGGTTTAGTTTCTAGAGTAAGGGTACCCAAACCAGCAAATTCCTCGATCCTCACCCATTATAGGCTCATGTGGATCGAGTTCGGTTCAGGGGGACACATTTCCCTATGGCTGCACGGAGATGAAAATCTCACGAAAACATAGGTACGGATGTATCCCGGAAGCGGTCCACTACCCTACACGGAGGTGAAAACCTCACGAAGGACTAGTTTCTCGCTCCCACTTAAAGGGTAAAATGCAAAATGCAAATGCAAGGTTACCAACATGCCGAGATGAAAAAACAATAAATGCGAAGGGAACTCATGAATTTTTTTTAAAACTTTTGATTTTCGACACAAAGGAAAATATAATCAGTTTATGGCTCGACTCTCAAGTGTCCCCAGTGGAGTCGCCAAGCTGTCGAAACCGTTTTTTTGAAAACAAGAATTTTAGTTATCGACCCTTTTTAAAAAAAAATAAAACTGGAGTCGCCACCGATCCTTTATTAAGGTGTGACCGGCCCACCTTAAAAAATTATTTTGGTCTGCGAATTTTAAAAACAGGTTCGGGAGTCAGTTACACACGAGGAAGGGTTAGCACCCTCGTAACGCCCAAAAATCGGTACCAAATTGACTATTTAATGTCTTAGTGTCGAAAGTTAAAAAAGATTCTAAAATAGGCTTGAATGATGAAATTTGCAAAAGGATAATCAATTGTTCAAGTCATGTAAAGAAATCGAGTCTCAATACGTTAGGGTACAATTCCTCATAATCCCCAAACTTGAATATCACTTTTATTTTATTCGAAAATCTTCATTTCGAGAAAGTAACATGCCACACCCAATACGTTAGGGCACAACAAGTTAAGTTCCCAAAATTAATTTTTATGCATTTTGAATAAAGACTATTCTCGACTTTTTAAGATTGACAAGGAAAATAAAAACCCAATACGTTAGGGCTCAATTCCCCTCGAAAATCCCAAACCTCCAAAAATGCTTTTATTCAAAAAAAAACCTTTAAATCAAAAACTTTGATGAATGGTTAAAACCAAAATATATTTTCAAAATGGGTATATCGAAAGTTAATTCAAAACATATATGAATACATATTTACAAACTATATATATGAGCACAATATACAAGTAAGCTTGAAAATATGTATAAGCATGCATTTAACACGTAAATACAAGTGTACATATAAAAAGGGAGGTAAAAATATATACGACAAGCTTACAATAATTTCTAAGAATATGCAGGCAAAACATGTGTATGTATACATGAAAATTGTGGAGATAAAAATATCGAAATATGCATATATATATTTACAGAAAAATGTATAAGTATATCGTAAAGAAAATATAAAAAAACATATGTATATACATATTTATAGAAACTAAAATATAAAAGTTTATTTATATATGTAAAAGTTAGAAAATAAAAGAAAAAAAAATATAAAATATAGAGGTATATGCATATTGTATAAAAGAATGCCTATATATATATATATATTATAAAAGCCATGCGTATGTATATGTATCATAAAAAACAATGCATGTATGATATAAAATAATAATAATAATGAATATAGCATATGCATATAAAACATTTAAATATATATACAGTATATACATAAATATGATAAGAAACACAGGTGCGTGTACATAGGCATAGTAATAATAGTATATAATATTATAGTAAAAATAATAATAAAAATGCTAGCAATATTAATTAAATAAGCTAAAAAATCTAAAATACAAGATTAAAGGTTGAATTGCAAACAAGCAAAATTTAAATGCTGATTTCAAAAGAAAAAAAAACAAATAAACAAATAAATAAAAAGGACATAAAAACAAGAAGGGAGCAGATTCAAAAGCGCGCAATAAGAGGGGGACCAATCGAGCAATTCACCCAGACCTCCAAAACGCAGCGCAGAAAGGGACCGAATTGAAACGAAAATTAAATATGCGGCCCAATTTTAAAACAAATAAAAAGGGTTTAATTGACACGTGCTGCAAAAGAGAGGGGCTAAATGCGAAAATTCCCCACCTGACGTCAGAGCGCGCGGATCCTCCCCTTCGGGTCGGGTCACCGCGCGGGTCAGGCCTGGCAAAACGGCGCCGTTTTGATCCGTTATTTAAATCAATTTCCTTCCTCTAAAATCATTTGAAAATTGAGTAAAAGAAAAAAAATTAAAAAAACGCCGCAACTGGTCTCCGCCGCGCTTTCGCCGATCGGAGATGCGACGCGATGGGCTCTGAAGGTAAATTTCTTCCCTTTGTTTTTGATAAAAGAAAATAAAATAAAATAAAATAAAATAAAATAGGCTAAGTAAATAAAACGCAAATCACCTTTAAACAAAACTTTGTACTTTCAATATTTTTCCTTTTGTATTTCTCTGTATTTTTTTTATTTCCTTTTTTTTTCTTTTTTTTTTTACAGATTTCAAAGGCTTTTATAGCCCGAAAAAGAAAAACTAGATCGCATCTATCTATTATTTTGCTGTTTTCTCTCTGTTGGACTCTTTGAATATGCTTCTTTGCAGGTGTTGTGCGCGCGAATGACGTGCGTGGAGAGGAGTCGGTCCCGAGTCGTGCGGTGCTTGGAGAGGCTGCTGGAGGCGGGGGACTACTTGCGGCGCTGAAGCAGAGAGGCTAGGGTTTCTGCTTAGTTTTTTAATTGTTGGGCCATTTAGTTTGTTAGGCCTGTAAAAAAAAAACTGGGCTACGCCCAACATGTTATTTGTGCGAGCCCGGGCTAATTGGGTCTGCTACAATTGCAATTTTATTTATTTGTATTATCAAAATACTTTTCATATTTAGATTCCTTTGTATTACATTTATTTGTTATTATAGTATTGTTATCTTTATATTGTTGCTTACATAATTTATTCATGCATGTTGACATTAAAACTTTTATATACCAAATGTTTGTATTTTTATGCACATCATGCCACGGTTATTTAAATGCATGTTGTATAGCCATGTATGATTCCTTTTGTGTGTCAAATGATTCTATTAAGAGCATAATGAATTAAACGTTTTATTTCACTATTATTCCACTCAAATTCGTAACCAATTTCAAAATAAGGCAATGTTTCGCATTTTAAAAATTTGAGAAGTTGTACCCTAACTTACTGGGTCTCAATTTTCTCGTTAAACCTAAAGAGCAAAATATCCTTTTAAATTTCCAAACGCATAAAATTTCAAAATAAAGGTAATATTCTGATTTAGAAAATTCGAGAAATCGTGCCCTAACTTACTAAGCTTCGATTTTTCTCGCGTTGATTCTAAATAACTGAATATCCTTTTAAAAATTAAAACGAATGAGGTTCTAATAAAAAAACAAAAGGCAAGCTTACTCTCAAAAAAATACGATGTGCCGTGTCCTAACTTACTGGATGTGACATCTTGTTAATTCGAGATAAGAAGGCATTTTTCATTTTGATTTATCCAAGTAAAATTTTTAAAATAACGTAATATAAAGAAGGATCATATTTTTAAATTCTTTTCGAGTTTTTAATTTTCGACATAAAGACATTAAATAATCAACTAAGGTACCAATTTTGGGCGTATCGAGGGTGCTAATCCTTCCTCGTGCGTAACCGACTCCCGAACCCCTTTTTTTGGATTTCGTAGACCAAACTCGTTGTTTTAATAAAATCAAATCGTTTATTAAAAACAACCATTTTACGAGGTGATCCGATCACACCTCATCAAAAAAAAGATTGGTGGCGACTCCCATTTTCGTTTTTATCCAAATCGACCCCGTTTTATCGAAAAAATGGTGTCAACAACATGGATATCCAAATCGATGGGATTCCATCTAAAAAATGTTGATAAGGAAAAATAGGCGAGGAAAAGAAGAAAAAGAGGTATAGGATATATATATCGATCACTAGAATTATTGCTCTAGACCTAGAAATAAATAGGCTTATCCCTTTGATTGATTCAAAATTATTAAAAGTAGACATTATCTCAATGTAAGTATAACGATAGAGTTTGATACAAAACAATCCATGAAAAAATATTTCAGTTTCATTTACAAATTTCAATCTCTTAAGCATATATGTCCCCTATAATCACCAAATTAACCATCTATATCCTTCTTAAATCATAATTTTAAAAAAAAAACAAAGAAATTAACGAGGATTCTTACAAGCACAGATCAACAAAGAAAACTCATGACCTCTTCCTTTGTCACTATGTTCCAAACACCCACTTTTTTCTTCTAACCAAAGCCTACTATCAAACCCACTCCTTGTCCTAAACATGAACACAGCTCTCCCATTTGTTTGCTTAAACACCCAATCATGCAAATCCCACATCATATCCACTAATAATCCATCCAAAAATATGATTTGATTCCCTCTAAAATTCCACTTCAATCTCTTCACTTGAAACACTTCCTTTTTATCAATACTTACACACAATTCCCCTCCATTACAATACTCTATTAAGATATCATGAGCCAACCCACTCTCACAAAACCTTGCCTTGGTCGAATAAACCGTGTTGGCTATAAAAGTTTCCGTTCTCGATATCAAGTTGAACGACGGGTCAGCCTTTTCGTCTATGTTATCGCCGAGTAAGAAACAGATACGTGAGTCGACTAACACGATGAGTGAGTACTTACTGGTTGGTTCCGGTGATCCATTGATGAACTCGGCATTGGAAACATCCCAAATGACTTCAATCTCTGAATTACACGCTTTGAACCCTTTGTTACCTTTGTTGTTCTTCAATTGATAAGGTTCGGAGATGCGGTTTAAGTTGTCACTAACCTTGATCGATAAGCCTTGGCTTATATTACACCATGTGAGGGTGATGAAAAGGTGTGTTTGGGGACTGGTTTTAGCTTTGTATATGCATGTTACAGTGTTTGGGGTTGAAGGAACATGGTTGGGTGATATATAAGCTTGATTAATTGAAGGCCATGAACAATAAGAATCTGATACTTTGATGGCTTTTTCAATGGAACAAGATGTTATGCTCCTCATTGTTAAAAGGAAAACCGAGAAAGAAAATCGAAAAAGGAAAAATGAAAATTCAGGAAAAAAATTTCCTCATTTTTATTGGAAAAGAAAATGGAAGATCGAAGGTCTTATTCTATATGTAAATTCTCCCATGTGGAACTGTCTTTTCTAATTCATAGTTGCAGAAAAGACGAAAGGATGAACAGAAATCAACCGTGGCAATGAAAAGAGCCAAAAGGGAATCCCATTAAATACTATTTTCTTTAAGGTTTAAATATGATTTAGGTCCCTTTACTCTTTGGAATTTTGAAATTTAGTCCTTTTGCTTTTATTTCAAGTCTCGGATTTGGAAATCAAACTCCAACTGATAATAAATAAGGTTAAATTTTGTTGTTAGACCCTATACTTTGATAAAATTTTATATTTAGTCCATGTATTTGAAAAGTTAAAAATCAAATCCTCCTATTTTTTTATTTAAAAATCTCAGTCCTATTTGGCATGATATATAATTGACAAAAAGTAAAAATATTAAGCTAACATATTTTAATGAAATTTCTTATGCTATAATTATTGAACTAGGATTTTTAGACTAAAAAAAAGTAAGAGGGTTACAAGAGTTAAATCTCAAGTTAAAGAACTACAAGGACTAACAACATATTTTAACCATTTAATAACTAATGTCCAATTAATAACACATAATTAAGTTAATGGGATTCCTACGATTACAAAGAGAGAGACTAATAGTGGGTTTGAATAGGCAGTAATATGTGATACAGTGTGTTTAGTTTTTTCTTGTTTCACACTACAGTATCGTTATAGTATTTAATCTCATGACTACCGTTATTTTTACACAACAGCAAGTAAACGCACCGTCCATCCAAATCTACCTTAAATTTCAAAAGTTTGAAAAATAGAGCAACTAGATGCATAATTAGATCTTTTCGTAACCTTAAAGCAAAGACCATTGCCCAATTTGTTGTTTAGCTTCATGTGCTTTATTCATTAGATTAATTAAGAATCTAATTAAATTAACATCAAGTAACTCTCGACATGGTCCCATACTATAAGAAAATAATGTAAAGGGAAAATGTCAAAACAGATAACCTAATTACATAATACACGACATGAATATGACATTAACAGAAATTAAAATACCATGTAATAGTGGGTGAATGGGATTATTAATGAAGTTTAAAGGTCAAGTTAGAGCCATAAAACCAAGAGGAATTTGATTTGATATGCACTTGAACAGACACATGGGATTGTGGGGGTGACTTTGAATGCTATTGGATAACATGGGCTTGGATTGATGATGATGATGATGATGATGATGATATGTTGAGTTTTGGTCCCACTAATTAAAAATCTGTCTTCAGAGTCACCTACTACACAGCTAAAAGATGACAATGACTAAAAAGGATATACCCCCATAACCCTAGCCATCCCCTCCTAAACTTCGTTTATAAATTGAATTTTCTTTTATACAACCCACACTAGTAGAGAGAGTAAATTATTGTCAAATGTTGAAGTTTGTATTTTTGTTATACAATTTTTACTATTATCCATCGCTTCCAAACGATGGACAAAATTAAGTTATGTATTCTTTTTAGAGCTAAAATGCAATTTCATCATTGTATTAGCTTATATCTTTATAATTTTTAAAAAATTAAATTAAAATTTTATCACCAATTTCACCATTTACTCATTTGTAATTTTATAAAATATAAAGTATCAATGTGATAATTTTTCAATTTTAGGAGGGTTGGCCCCTGCCAATCCCACTTGGTGTCACCTTTGCTTGAACCCATATCTTCCTTGTTGCCATAACAATGTTGGCAGAAAACTCACATACTATACAATTAAAAATAATCTAAATTGCTTTTTTTTTAAATATCTAAATTGAGTTTAGGGGTGAGCAAAATCTGATTTAATTCAAAAAATTTTATAAAAATTTTAAATTTTGAATTAAATAGTTCAAGTTATTTGAGTTAATCAAATTATTCGGATCAACTCGAATAAAAATTTAAGTTTTTCGGTTTAACTCAAATATGAATTACACAGTTCGAGTTATCCGAAAATCCGAATAAGAAAATGAAAAACTACGTCGTTTTGATAAATATTTACCTTTTCTAAAGTTAAAAGGTAAAACTATTAAGTTAAAAAGCAAAATCACGTCGTTTTGGTAAATATTTACTCATTAAGTTAAAAGGCAAAACTATTATATTGTATATGTAGTTAAATAATCTTATACCTCGCCTACTAGTTAAATAGTCGGTCCATGTAAATCAACATTGAGTATAAATAATAGGATTTGTTAACTCGACTCGACTCGAAATTTTTTACCCGATTCAAGTCGACTCAATCAAATACTCACCCCTAATTGAGTTTTTGACTTTTGAGAAGGGTTAAAATGTAAAATTTTCATTTAACAAAAAAGCTAAAAAGCATTAAATTGAATTATTAACATTTAAAAGGGATTAAAATTAAAATTATACCATTTTTAAAAAAAAATCATATTCAAAATTGGTGTTGAAATCTTTATTCTCAATATACCTTGCCATGATAAAGATTCCCTATTTCTGATTAAAGAAAATCCACATGACAAGACGTAAGAATTTTTAACATCCTTAAATGGTAAAGCAAGTGTCATTGATTGTAATAATAACCACATGATAAAAGCTTACCTGTTTTTAAGTGAAGCTGAAATTAATTATCAAGCGTAAATTAGGAGATATTTAATGGGAAATTAACTAATCAAGGACATGGCAGATGGCCATTAGTCTGGACATCATTAAACACAAACATGAATCAAAATTATCCTAATTCAGTGACAGATAAAAAGATTCCCCAAGGGAATCATCTTGGAGACTTCTACATTTATCCTGAAAAAATACAGACAAATATAAGTTTTTATTTATTTATTTAGGATTTAATCTCACTATTTTTATTTTTAAAATTTAGATTCATTTGTTAATAAAGTTGAACTTTTTGTTGTATATAGAGGCTAAATTCTTGAAAGGACTCCAAGAGGTGGATTTAGGGGGGCTTTGGACTTTTAAATTTTTTAAAATTTTAAATTAGTAAAGAAAAATTGCACTTTGCCCTCCTTAAAAATGATAAAAATTTGATTTAATCTTTTTAAAAATTATAAATATATAGACAATTTAATTTTGACCCCTCTAAAACTTTTTTCTAGTTTCGCCCCAAGGACTCAGATATTATACTAAAGTTTAATCATGTAGTTTGTGTTGATTTTGGGTTGAAAAAAAATTTAGGCTAAATCTATTCTAGTTATAAATCTTCAAATAATTTTGAATTCGGATTGTTTTGGGTTTAAATTATTTGGAGTTCGTATCATTAGAGTTTGTTATTTGTTTTTCGAGCAAGGTCATTTCAAGTTCCTCATTTAGGTTTAGCACTTAAATTTAGGTTATTTTAGGTTCATGATGATTCTAAATTTAGATCATTTTCAAGTTTAAGTTATGTAAATTTTTTAATAATAAATCGGTTTAAATTATGATTAATCGAATTGAATTTTCGAACACATGTATACAAGTACCACACATAACGGATTAAGTGGCTATCATAATTTTATTTTCTCATATTTGGGTTCAATTTCACAAGGTTACCCAACCTCCTAATTAAAGCCAAATTTAGACAGAAATTTATGGCAAGCCATAAAGACAAAGAAAACAACTTCCAACCTCTCTCTTTTTGTGTTCTAAAACAAGAGAGTTTGGTACCAACTTATCTAATTGTTAGACACTGTCATATCTCTATCCCAACCACTTTGAAACTTTGTCTTACAGGGTTGAATTTCATGTTCCAAATTTTGTACTTTTTTCTTAAGATATTAGTGAATAAAAAAACCCTTACTTAGGGTGAGTTTAGATAGGTAGTACGTTTATCTGCTGTTAATATCAAAATAGCGGTAGCGGTAAGATTAAATATGGTAAGATTAAATATTATAGCGATACTGTAGCGTAAGACAAAAAGTAAGCTAAACATACCGCACCGCATCCAATCGCCCATCCAAACCCACCCTTAATTGGGCAGAAAATTAAGCTTTAATTTCTTTTTATCTTTAACTACAATCACCAAATCTTCACCTTATTACACTAAAATGGTTAATTAAATACCTAACCCTAATACCATCTTCAAATTAGTCAACTATCATATCAAATGTAAATTATATGAGTGCATTAGGCTCCATGGGCACAACTGCCTTAAAAAGGAAGTAATTACATTAATTTTTGACTCTTGAATTTGATAATTAAGTCTACTTTGATATATGTATTATTTTTTTTTCACTTTGGTACCTGAACTTGACAACTAGATTTATTTTGGTCCTTGAAATTGGATTCCATCAAAATTTGACGATGACTAGTATTCTTAGAACATGACTGGATCGGTTGGTTGGACCAATTGGATCGAGAACCGATTGCATTACTAGTCCCAAAAAAAAAGGTTGAACTGATTGAATCGGAAACTACTTGAAACAGGTAAAAATCGAAATTTGGGACAAAAATTAGTAGTTGAACCGGTTTAATATTTTTTTAATTTTTAATTATTTATTTAATTATTGTTGGTTTAGCAATTGAATTGGTCAAACTAATTGAATCGAGGACCAGTGGTCTAACTTATTCAATCATTGATCTAGTTATTAGAATACTGTATATGACACTCCAAAATTGTATCGCGTCATCACCTGAAAAATTATATAAAATTTTTAATTTTCAAGAGATGATGTGGCACAATCTCATAGACCACGACATCAAACTTTTAATGTTTTTGAAAGAATCATCGAACTTCTAAAATTTTCAAGTTTAATGACCAAAATAAATCTAGTTGCTAAGTTCATGTACCAAAGTGGACCTAGTTGCCAAGTTCAAAGGCTGAAAATTATATTATCCCTACATAAAAATAGGGTAAATGGTCACAAATACGCGATCAAATCCTAATCAACTTGAAACCCACACAAATTTACCTTTGAACCAATGGCGTGAATGGTTTACTTGTTCTTATAATTATCCCTGAAAGACTCAACTATTAAATTTTATTTTTTTTCAAACTTGTGAATTTTTAAAAATGTTTAATATATCATTCGGTACTCGAGTTTGATATTTTTTTTAATGTAGTACATGTGTTATTTTTTTTATCCAATCTAATACTTGTATTTGACAAAAGTTATTATTTTGGTACATAAAAGTAACAATGTTAATTTTTTAGTATTTAATTCGGGGCTTGGGTTTAACTTGATGAAAACTTATTGCTAATATCATTAGGTTTGAATTTTTCATACTTTTGTTAATAAAATAAATTTAGTGTATTTTGCATTTACTTTGTTAAATACAAACTGATTGATGTGAATTAAACCGGGTTTTACAGTTTATTTGATAAAAGTTAATTTTTAATTTTATTAGCTAATTATGAATTTTCATCAAATTAATTTTAAAATCCGAATTAAACACTAAAAAGTTAACACAATTACCTTTAGGTACCAAAATGCATAACTTTTTTCAAATTCAAGTACCACATTAGAAAAAATGTCAAACTCAAATACCGAATTATGTATTAAAATTTTCAAAAGTTCACAAAAAATTGACTTGTAAAAAGAAGTTACAAGTAAATTTACAAAATAAAATATGTTCAAATAACTATAACTAAAAATTATTGTAATATACGAACAAACTAAAACTGAAATATATATCTGACCAAGAATGGGGTGCAAATGAAGTGAAATAAATGCAAGAAATTTGGCCACAATAAGAGGAGTTGCAGAGGGGAAGTCGGCCAAAACCCTCCAGTAAGTCATCTGCCTTGAACACTTAGCTTCATTACTTTACTTTTCATATGCAATGTGTTTGATGGATGACTTGACTTGTTCATGTAGGTCACAAGACACACAATTGGTGTTCATAACCAACATATGTTGCCAACTTATCAAGAAGTTGCCCCAAGAGAAAAGCTTTCATTCAAGAAGAAACCAGCTGGACAACCAGCCATTGTTAAATGGATGTCTTCTACTAAAGAGTCATCTGTTTCAGACCCATTGATGACACCTTATGGATCAAGCTTTACCCAATACTAGTAAACCAAACTTGCAAGATGGAAGTTTATTTTGTTAACTGTTTTGAGATTATTGTGTAAACTTGTCTATTATTGCTATTGATTTCTAAACTTAGGCAGATAGCTGCATTCTTTTTTGTAAAACTGGCTACAATTCAACTGAGTTCAATTGTGCTAAATTGTAGGCAAATTTGGAAATAGTTTGGCATTCTAAGCATATGTAGTTACAAGGCATATAGGATGATCTTGGTTTTTGTAAATAATTTGGCCTTAATTAATAAATGAATTACAATGTTTTGCAATGTTTCATGCTTTTGTTTCATTTGTACAAAATATCTTTACT
This sequence comes from Gossypium hirsutum, assembly GCF_007990345.1. Lineage (NCBI taxonomy): Eukaryota > Viridiplantae > Streptophyta > Magnoliopsida > Malvales > Malvaceae > Gossypium > Gossypium hirsutum. The sequence continues at coordinate 62,904,800 of NC_053437.1, forward strand.
ATTTTCAATCCATTCCATAAAGAAAAATCAAAGATTCCATAAATTAAACTTTCCAACATCCATTACATAAAGCAAATTACAGATAACATACTTTTAACTCACACCTTAAACCCCTTCTTATATTTAACATTTCCTCCACCAATGTCTCTGAACAATACCAATGTCTATCAAACCATTGATCCAGAAGAAACCATAAGTTGGTTTTTCATTTCAACAACCACAACAAAATTACAAATAACAACACCATCAACCATATTTTTCTCTCATTCCTTCTTGCGTCCTCCATTGTCCTGACTTTTTTCAAAACACCCATCAACACAATTCGTGAACAGGTCAATGGTGGATCAAACCAGGCGAAAAAACAATATGCATTTTGAAACCCACTCCCATACTTCTTACACCCAAAAAACCTCCTACCTGAGTTGTCATTGAACCAAGAAGTCCTTAAATTGGCTTTGTTTCCATAGTAGCACATCGGAATCACAATGGGTATTTCCATTTCTCTTTTTCTTCTTCTTCTTCTTCTTCTTCTTCTTCTTCTTCTTCTTCTTCTTCTTCTTCTTCTTCTTCTTCTTCTTCTTCTTCTTCTTCTTCTTCTTCCTCTTCTTCTTCTTCTTCTATTTAGTTGGTACATCGGAATCACAGTGGGTATTTCCATTTCTCTTTTTCTTCTTCTTCTTCTTCTTCTTCTTCTTCTTCTTCTTCTTCTTCTTCTTCTTCTTCTTCTTCTTCTTCTTCTTCTTCTTCTTCTTCTTCTTCTTATTCTTCTTCTTCTTCTTCCTTTTCTTCTTCTTCTTCCTCTTCTTCTTCTTCTTCTATTTAGTTGGTAATCCTTATAAACTAATAAAAGGATCTGGTGCATCCGATCATGTTCAACGTGGCACCCTAACGGGCCACGTCAGATGTCCACTCTCAGGTGACTAATTTGTCACTTTTCGTAAATGTTAATGACTGATTTGTCACTTTTGAAAGTTTAGTAACTGAAATGTTATTTTAATCAAAGTTTAGTGATTATTGGTGTACATTCCCCTTGAATAAATGGATGTGAAGTCAAAAGGGCAAGATGGGAAAGCCTTTTTGCAGTCCAATAAGAATGGAATAGAAATTGGGCTTTTGCAGGAACTTTCATCTCATTGGTCTCTATTCATTTTAGAAAATTCCAATCCATCTAAATTATTTTCAAGCAAAAAAATAGGATAAATCTCAAAATTATATATAAACTTTGATTTAATGTGTAATTTGATACATAAATTTTGATTTGATACAATTATACATGTGAACCTTTGATTTATGTTCAAATGTATACATAAAATTTTAATTTTGATTCAGTAATACACATTTAAAGAAATAAATACATCAATTTATTTTATATTGGATAAATATAATTATTTGTGTATGTAATAAAAATGATACTATATCAATAATTGTATTAATAATTTATAATAATTTGATCAAACCAAAATTTCATGTACAAAATTGCATATTAAATCAAAGTTCATGTATAATTTTGAGATTTATCCTGTAAAAAATTGATCCAAATAAAATTTTGAAATGTGATCAAATTAGGTCTAACAATTTCATGTATTGCATACGTATTCGTATATTTATATATTTTTTTTATATTTATATAAATTTTAATATATCAAAAAGTATATTTTGATTTAATTCTATCATTTCTGAAGTGTGTAGATCCGATCAATTATAACTTAAATCCTTATCCTAAGTCAATTCCATGAACCCTGTAGTCTCTATTTCAGTAAATAGATCTTAAAATTTTCAGGTTAGAACTTCAAATCTCTAATCCCATCCCATAGACTTTTATCTAACCTTTCAATACTTAATTATGAATTTCATCCATTTATTTTATGAAAATAAAAAATGTTCGTCTTTTTAATTTTATTTATCAGAATTTGACTTTTATACTTCTATAAAAAAATAAAAAATTAGTCTAATTCAATAATGTTGTTAATTGTTAAATCGTTGTCCTGAAAATTAATAGTTCAATAGATTATATGCGAGGAATTAATAAAAATCGATCATTCAAATTTATGAGTATACCAATAATTGGACTAAATTTTCAATTTTCGTAAAATATAAGATTAAATTCAGACAATTAAAGTTGAGAAACTAGCTTTGCAATTTTCGTAGGAATTCATAATCAGACCAACATTTAGTTCAACAAGTTATATGCAAGTTCGAAGTTTTTAGATTTATCAACAATTGGACTAAATTCTCTTAAAATAAAAGAAATAACTTTTTTAATTAACATAAAGTAAAGGGATTAAATTGGAAATTGGACCAACATTGAGGGAAAAACTACATAATTTGTAAAGTACAAGGACGACATTCTGAAAATTAAAATAAAAAAAAAACTTTTCAAATTTTCTAAAGTAAGGGGATTAAATTGGAAATTGGACCAACATTGGGGAATAAAAACTACATAATTGTTGAGAGTGGGATTTGAACCCACGCCCTTTCGGACCAGAACCTTAATCTGGCGCCTTAGACCAACTCGGCCATCTCAACCGCATATTCAAACCGATTCAGAAAATTAACAAAAACCCTATGATGAAAAATGATATTCAACGACCATAAAATAAATTATTTCATTAAGTGCAATTGAGTCCGCTAGATGTCAAAACCCACCAACATTGGATTGCTATAATATCTACTAGATTTGATATTTATGGGCTGTTTCTTTTAGCCTTTTTGACCTTCAAAACAAATGGTCAATGTTCCATATTGCAAACATTATTGAGATAATTGTGACAATGACTATAAACAGATTCCTTGTTGGATTTCTATTGTTGCCCAACATTTTTGTTGGGGGATGAGATATGTAGGCCGTTAAATTCATCTCAATTCTCATCCACACACATACACACACATACACATATTGGTACATAGTGATCATGAACTACATCTGTTCATTGGATTGTTCAGTGAACATTAATTAGTCAAACTAAAACACACATACATATTCATATCTATCTATTTTTGTATAAAGGGTGTTTGAATTTATTCCTGTTTGTTTATGTAGTCACCTTTAGATAATAGCATTTAGTAGATTTGGATCTCACATCATCGAGATTCAATATTTATAATTATTTCTTAAATGAAAGTCCGATGCTTAATTCAGTTGGTTCATGTAGTCACTTTTAAAATTTTACATCTCTACCTAATGTTTTTCAGTTGAATTCTTACTAAATAATCTTTTCCGTATATTTAAGTTTAAATAATTTCAGCATATATGCATACATGCATAGACATGTATTAGGTATAAAGGGTTTGAATAAATATTTCAAGGTTTATGTGTACATATGTGTTCAATTTGTAAACAAATAACCAAGGATGGTAATTATAATTTATAAAAAGTCTTTTGCTTTTATTAGAAAGGATGGTATAAATCTATTATTCCACATAATCTTTATCATTTTTCAATAGGAGAATGACAAATCAGAATTTTTTTTTCAGCCTTTTCCTCCCGAAAAATTCAAATTCAACTAAAAATGCTAAAAATTAGGAGGAAAAATCAGATTTGTCATTCTCCCCTATTAAAAAGGAATAAGAATAACGTGGAATCATAGTTTCATATACTCCATTCTCTTTACTTTATATAAGAAGGTTAAGGTTATTGTCGTTTTGCCTAGGAATAGAAACAATGTTAATATATATATTGCATAATCTTATAAAAGACATCAACAAGGAAAAGTCCTCAATCATACAAAGAAAGGACGGCGGAGGCCATAGCATGGCACATCTACTCCATGTCAAAAGCATTTCTTTTCAAAAAAATATGCAAAAAATAAAAGTTGTCTCCCATTAAATAATTTCTTTATTAGTAAAACATAATTAACAGCTCAATTATTATACTCCATATATAGTTAAAATTAATTTAACAAGAGTCTTCATTTAAATTCCCACTATCTTATTAAACAAAGAAATCACGAGGAATGGAGAAATAGGGTTTAAAAGAAAAGAACTTAGTTTGGAAATGATGTTGTAAGGTATAGGGTTGTTTGAATTGGATTGAATTAGTCAGAGGATCGGTTCAGAAAGTGATTTTGAATCAGTTAGATCGAGAATTGGTACGAACCGATTAAAAAATTGATCGAATCAGATTTTTTTTAAATTTTTTAATAATTTTTTAATTGAACTGATTGGATTGATAAACTAATGACCTGATCGATTCGACCACAGATCTGGTTTTAAAGCATTGGTAAAGTAATAAAAAAAATTCCAGCAAATAAATAACTTAGCTTACCTGTAATTTTCCAAAAGCCAGAAATTAAAAAATGTAGCTTGACTTAAAAATTCAAATTAAAAAGCATTTTTAACATGAAAAATTATTTATAACTATGACTCGAAAAACTGATTTGACTTGAAACAAAAATGATAATGCTATACAAACCCTAAAAATTATACAATCTGCATGAATGTGAACATTTCTCAAAAAGTTGATTAGGTAAGGAACCCTAAAACATAATTGGTTAATTTAAGTCATACATAGCTAATTCATTCTCTCTATCACTAAAATCCATTTAGGGGGCAACAATCAAAGGTAGTGACTTTGGTATAAAAAAATCTAGTCCATGCATGCATGAAAGATAGGAAAAAGGCCTAAAATTCAATCTATGGTCCCCCAATTTTCTTTTCCAATTCTATGTTGAAAAATGAAATATATAGAGGCAACGAGAATCTCATGCAATAGTCAAAGCTTTTTATCCCATATGTCTCCTTTTCATTCATTGATGTTTCACTCTCATCTCGGAAATTGATATCAATTGTTGTTCAAATTTCATACTCTTTAAACATAGAAGTTGATTGCATCGTCAACATGATTTTTGACAGAATTACTGTTTGTATAAGTTTTGTTGGATTTTATGAATTCATTCGTGATTCTTTCATCATCCTTGTGTGATAAATTTTATTTTATTTAAAAAAGTTAAAATTCATAAATAAAATGTTTGGATTAAGTTTGCTCAACTTTCGAAAAAAGTCCCATTCGAGGGATCAACCTCACGAATATAAGATACGGCAAAATAATAAGTCATGTGATTAATTTTTCAGGATCCATCCATCCTTCAAGATAACACAATCCACATTGTTGTATAGGGAGAAGTGTTGAGGGGAACAGGATCCCATATCGCCTAGTCAATAATTGAATTATAGCCTCATATAACAAGGGTCACTTTTCCTTAATGTGAGAATGATCTTTACCTCTGAAGTAGATAATACCGCTAGTCACTCAACTATAAAAAAGTTACAAAATTGTCACTCAATTATTCAATTTTTTTCACCAACTGATTAACGTAAAATTAAAAACACCTAAAAATGAGAAAATTAAATAATTGAGTGATTATTTTGTAACTTTTCATAATTAGATAATCAAAAAAGAAATTTATTAATAATTGAGTAACTACTAATCTAGTTTACCCTATTATTAATAATAATAAATTTTTATTTAGATTTAATTATAAAAATATAAAGAAGTGTTCTCTTTTTCCCTTCATTGAAAACTCTCCATTTCTGGCCAAAAACATCCAATCCTCCATCTCTTCTTTTCTTTCCTTTTTCATTTTTCATGAAAAATGTTTTAAAAGTTTCAATTTTGTGAGAGAAGCAAACAAAAGTGAGGTAGCTTTTTCACACAGTTAGACTGAGATTGACACACTGCCTTTAGCAGTTCAATTATTGAATTCAAAATTCAAACATTGGAAAAGTAAAATCTATTTAGATTAATGAAATTCAGTAAATTTAAAAAGGACAAGTAGGACCAAACTCCATGATTTTCCTATGACAACCTTAGATTTTACAACACATGTATTCATCCAAATGGACCAGCATGGTGGAAAATATATTATTAGTAATTATTAGTTGATTGAGTCTTAGCTTAGTTGGTATCGACATTATTACTAATACAAGAAAACATGGATTCAAGTGTGCTTAAATGCATTATCCTCTTATTTAAATGTTAGGACGGACTGTAATAATTGCAATAACATTTTATTTTTCTAAAGAGCTATAGTAGCCTTAGAGATTAGGAGAGTCCAAGATATTTTCTTTTGAGAGGTTGTAAGTAGAATATTATATCAATGAATTGGTTTGTATTTATGATGATTGTGTTTGTTTTTTTTTTTTTGGTATTTTTATCTATTTGTTGAGGGGTCGACTCTTTTATAGAGAAAAATATTTGAAATATCATTTTTTAAGTAATCGATCGGAAATATTGTTTTCGAAGTGTTTATGCTATATTTTAGTTTTAGGTTTTTGTCTCCTTACTTTGAGGAGAGCACATTTGGGTTCACGAAGTTTTGGCCAAAATGTCTAGGTCTATCAAGTAAACGTTTTATCATTCAGCCTTGGTGGAGTTTGAATCCATGCCCTTAAAGGGTTTTATTGGATAAGAACACTACCATTTGGCTAGACTAGCCATCATGGATGCAAATATAAGGTTACATATGCCTTTATTGGCAGTTCAAACCCCTACAGATGTAATATGCAGAATTAATATTATGCACAATATTGACACTTCTCCTGTAAGCTTATAGGTCGTATCTCCACCAATCAAGGCACTACTTAAACTCTGTGCATTTCTTTGGGCTCTCCTCAGAGTACGAGAGACAAAACCCCTACGAGGACAATACTTATTGTTTGAAGGTCTAGTAGGTTACTCAGAGAACGACACTTAAAAGACTTCTTTGTAAAGAAAATGAAGATGGAAAGTGAGAGATTGAGAGATGATATATTTTATTTTTAATTTAATTTGTATTGAATATTTATTTTAAATATTTTTTATTTAGTTGAAAATATCATGTGTTATAATTTGATTGGTTCAAATTTTTTTTAACAAGAATTAACAAACGATATCTAAAATGATAATAGAATAGGACTTTAAGTATCTAATTTGAAAACAAAAACTTTAAAAATCTATATAAAAAATTATATAATTTAAGTAGCTATTTTTTATATAAACTAAACTATTTTAGTAAATAAATTTTCAAACAAACACACCATTCATTCCCATTGATTTTTACACTGAAATAGTTCCCAATCACCCTAAATGGAAAAGGGTAATAAATAAGAACCACTAAATTATTCATGGAATTCTCGTGAGTGGGGGGTGGTGACTTTTGTCTTGCCTTCAAATTCCAAATTCCAAAGCCCCCAAAATGGATCAAGACATGACAATACCTGACTTTGTCGTTGAATTTTTGGTTTGCTTTCCCTTTGTTTTTATTCCTTTGCCAAGCAATGACGTCAATTTTTCTTTCCCTATAAACCATGCCTTTATTCTCTCTCGTTTTTTTAAAAAAAAAAATTACCCATAAATTCATAAAAGTTTTATTCTAAGGACTTTTTAGACAAGTGGTACGTTTATCTGCGATTGGTGTAAAAATAATAGTGATAGTAAAATTAGATACTGTAGTGTGTGGTAAAAAGAAAGTTAAGCGCACCACATTAGAGGTAAACCCCCATCCAAAGGAGTCCCAAGAATTAGATTGATCGAGTATTTATCTTTTTCAAGAATAGTCTAGTTTCGAATCATCGTTGTAACAAAAAAAAATGAATGAAAAAATCTTAATAAAAGTTTCATGAAGACCTTTATACTAGGAGTCAAATTGCATTTTTACTCTACTAAAAAAATGGATAAATTAGTTATTGGATATTGTAAAAAATAGAATGTCGGTAATAACAATATATATCGCAAAGAAAAGATAAAGAAAAATTAAAGAACACACAGATTTTTACATGAAAATTCTTTCGGGAAAAATACCACGGGCGAAGGAGAAGAAAATTCATTATGCCGAATTCAAATAATTACAAGAGGAGTAGACTATATCTATTTATAGGCTTGTAAAATCATATTCTAATAGGAATGTAGTAAGATTAAAATACATTATTTTAATCAATATCAAATAGATGGAGATTAATAAGATTTAAAAAAGCTCATTCTAAAATAAAATAAAAGAAGTTTAGTTCTATATGGATTTTACTTTTATTTTATTTAACCATTGTATTTTATTTAAATAATGATTCAGGTCACTTAATTCTAACAATCTCCACCTTGACACGAATTCTCAATGAACAAGTTCTTCATCGTAAACTCTCCACGAACAAGTTCTCCACCTCTTCCATAAAACCCTTTAAGGGTTTAACTTCAACAATGAACGCCAACCAAATCTAAGCAATGCACAAACTTGGTTTTAGGAAGTGACTTAGTTATCATATCTGCAGGATTTTCATGAGTACTAATTTTGCTCACAACAATATCACCACGAGCAATAATATCACGAACAAAATGATACCGAACATCAATATGTTTTGTTCTCTCATGAAACATTTGACCTTTTGTAAGGAAGATGGCACTCTGACTGTCACAAAATACTGTACTGATTTGAAGGTCTTCATTGAGTTCACTAAATAGTCCCTTCAACCAAATAGCTTCTTTACAAGCCTCAGTAATCGCCATGTACTCAGCTTCAGTGGTAGACAAAGTGACTGTAGTTTGCAAAGTGGCTTTCCAACTGATTGCACAACCTCCGATTGTAAAGACATAACCTGTGAGAGATCTTCTTCTATCAAGGTCTCCAGCAAAATCAACATCAATATACCCAATGACTCCATCTCTAGTTCTTCCAAACTATAAGTAAACATCAGTAATACCTCGTAAGTATCTTAAAATCCACTGAACTACTTTCCAATGTTCTTTACCGGGATTCGCCATGTATCTACTAACTACACTAACTGCATATGATAAATCTGGATGTGAACAAACCATAGCATACATGAGAGATCCCACTACACTAGAGTATGGAACATATGACATGTACTCAATCTCATCATCTGATTGTGGAGACAAAGTCAATGAAAGTCTGAAATAGGTTGCTAAAGGAGTACTAACAGGCTTAGCACTCTGCATATTGAACCTGCAAAGAACTTTTACAATGTACCCCTTCTGACTTAGGTATAAATTACTTGTTTTTCTATCTCTAAGAATCTTTATACCAAGTATCTTATTTGCTGGTCTCAAATCTTTCATCCCAAATTCTTCACTTAGTTGAGTTTTAGCCTTTCTTATCTCTCATTTATCTTTTGCTGCTATCAACATGTCATCAACATAAAGGAGTAGATACACAAAAGAACCATCATTGTTTTTCTTAAAGTAAACACAACTGTCAAAGCTATTTCTTTTGAAATTATGAGAAGTCATAAAGGAATCAAACCTCTTGTACCACTGTCTTGGTAACTGTTGCAAACCGTAAAGGGACTTTTTAGCAAGCAAACATAGTCTTCTTTTTGAGACTGTAAAACCCTCTGGTTGTTGCATGTAAATATTCTCCTCAAGTTCTCCATGCAAAAATGTAGTTTTTACATCTAACTGCTCAAGCTCAAAATCATGCATGGCCATAGTACCAAGCAAAACTCAAATCGAACTATGCTTCACAATTGGGGAGAACACATTTGTGAAGTCCACTCCTGGAATTTGACTGTAACCCTTTGCGACAAGCATTATTTTATATCTGGGTTCTTTAACTCCTAGAGTCTATTCTTTCTTTAAAACACCCATTAACAACGAATATTTTTTTTACCTTTAGGAAGTTTCACAAGATCCCATGTTCTATTTTTTGTGGAGTGATTTCATCTCCTCTTGCATAACAAACATCCACTTTTCTAAGTCTTCACAACTAACCGCCTCAGAATAATTAGATGGCTCTTGGTTTGCATCTATATCTTCAGCCACATTTAAAGCATAAGTAACTAGATTAGCCTCGGCATACTTCTTTGGAGGTTTAATTTCTCTTCTATTTATGTTTTTGGCAATAGAGTATTGTGGTGAAGAAGCAACTCTATTTTGAATTTTTGTACTAGCTTGAGGAGTCGAATCTGTTGTAGATTCTGGATTAATCTGATGCTTCATCCTACTTTTGCTTTTTTTTATTGGAAGAGTCTTTAAGAGGTAAGTTAGGTAGCATAGCAGTTTCATCAAAAACATCTCTACTAATCACAACTTTTCTACTTTCAAGACACCATAACTTATACCCTTTTACACCAGCTTTATAACCAAGAAAAACATATTTAATGGATATCGGTTCTAATTTTCCATTATCAACACGAGCATATGCAAGACACCCAAAGATCTTTAAATCAAAATAGTCAACAGGATTAACAGACCATACATCTTGTAGAGTCTTTTTCTCAATGGCAACGGATGGAGATCGGTTGATCAAAAAACATGCAGTAGAGGTTGCTTCGGCCCAAAACGACTTTGGTAAGTTGGCATTTAACAACATACATCGAACCTTCTCCATGATCGTTCTGTTCATTCGTTCTACAACGTTGTTTTACTGTGGAGTGTGACGAACTGTCAAGTGTCTCACGATTCATTCTGACTTGCACAGTTTATTAAACTCATCAGAATAGAACTCTAAGCTATTGTCTGTGCAGAGGTATTTTATTTGTTTTTCCGTCTATTTTTCAATCATAGTTTTTCAAGACTTAAATGCAGAAAACATATCACTTTTCTGCTTCAGGAAGAACGTCCAAACTTTTTTGGAAAAATCATCAATAAAAGTCAACATATAATTAGCTCCATCTCTCGAAGGCACTCTTGATGGCCCCCATAAATCAGAATGAATATACTCCAACATTCCCTTCGTGTTATGGATTCCTCTGGTGAATCGAACTAAATTTTTCTTCCCAAAAACGTAGTGCTCACAGAATTTCAGTTTGTAAGTTTCTTGCCTATCAAGAAGTCGTCTTTTGCTCAATTCTGCCATGTCATTCTCACTTATATACCCTAGGCTCATATGCCAAAGTTTAGTAATATCATCATCTGACAAGGAAGAGGAAGCGACAGCTACATCACCAGTAATAGTAGAACCCTGCAGAACATATAACTTGGCAGTCTTTCTCTACCCTTTCATCACGACGAGGGAACCTTTGGAAATCTTTAAAATCCCACTTTCAGCTGTGTATTTGTACCCTTTTGAATCAAAAGTACTCAACAAAATTAAATTTCTCTTCAATTCTAGAACATGTCATACGTCACTAAATATTCTGACAACTCTATCAAACATCTTAACTTTAATTGTTCCAACGCCTATGATTTTACACGAAGCATTATTTCTCATCAAAACAACACCTTCAGACACTGTTTCGTAAGTTGTAAACCAATTTTAATTGGGACTCATGTGGAAGGTGCAGCCCGAATCAAGGATCCACTCCCCGCTCACTTTAAAATTGTTGACAGAAGCGACTAGAAGTTCACCATCGCTGTAGTCTTCTACAAAATCAGCTTCACCGAAATTTTTTGGTTGCTTTCCCTTTTGATTCGCAGTCTCCCTTTTGATCTTGTTCTGTAGCTTATAGCACTCAAATTTAATGCGTCATTTCTTCTTACAAAAGTTAAAAGTTTGACCTTTGTTTGAAGACTTCGATCTACCCTTATATTTACCGTGAGGATTCCGTTCTTGTGTCCTTTCACGATCATCATCAGCATTCTGATATTGTCTCCCACGAACAATGAGACCCTCTCCCTGAGAGCTGGTTTTAACTACAAGATGATTCATCTTATCATATGAGGTTAGAAAATCATAAACCTCATCAACTGTGAGAGACTCGCGGCTATATAAAATCATGTCTCTAAAGGTTGAATAAGACGAGGGCAACGAACAAAGTAGAATCAACCCTAGATCTTCCTTATCATACTAAACCTCTATGGCCTCCAAGATTGAGAGAATTTCTTTAAACGCTGTTAAGTGTTCGTGCACAGACACACCTTCCTTCAAACGATAAACATAAAGATGTTGTTTCATATGCAGCTTGCTGGTTAGAATTTTTGACATACATATTTATTCCAGCCTCTTCCATAATCCAGCGAGGATCTTCTCCTTCATCATATCCTGCAAAATTTCATTAGACAAATACAGATGTAACTGTGTTAACGCCTTTCAATCCTTGCGCTTCTTCTCTTCCTCCTTCAATGTCGAAGGCATCTTATCTACCCCTAGCAAGGCTTCCTCTAAGTCCATTTGTGCAAGAACTGTCTGCATCTTTATCTGCCACAACGCGAATCTGGTGTTGCAATCCAATAGCGAAATTTCATACTTCAAAAACGTCATTACCGTGATTGAGATGAACAACCCAGAAGCTCTGATACCAATTTGTAAAAAATAGAATGTCGGTAATAATAATATATATCGCAAAGAAAAGAGAAAGAAAAATTAAAGAACACACAAATTTTTACGTGAAAACCCTTTCGGGAAAAAACCACGGGGAAAGGAGAAGAAAATTCACTATGTCGAATTCGAATAATTACAAGAAGAATAGACTATGTCTATTTATAGACTTGTAAAATCATATTCTAATAGGAGTGTAGTAAGATTAAAACACCTTATTCTAATCAATATCAAATAGATGAAGTTTAATAATGTTTAAAAAACCTCATTCTAAAATAAAATAAAAGAAGTGTAGTTCTATATGGATTTTACTTTTATTTTATTTTATCACTATATTTTATTTAAATAAAGATTCGGGCACTTAATTCTAACAGATATTAAATCAAAAGGTAAATTGGTTCTTTTTTGTTAAAAATTTCATTCATTTCCATCTTATGTTGATGTACGATGACCAATTTTTAACAATAGTACTGGATGAATTTTTTTACAAAAAAATTAATTTACTCTTACATGGGCCTTCATGATACATTTACAAAAAATCTCAAGTTTTTAAACATTTTTTTAATAATCTCATTGTAAGTTATGATCATATCTGCTCTTTTTGACACAAAACTTAGAACTATCCATAGCCTCTCCCCAATTCATGAATAGGAGGATAAAGCGCTTCAGCACACTTGAACCCACTTCCTCCTGTATTGATAATAATACTTATGTCAATCGAGCTAAAATTCTACTTTAAAAATTAGGTTGAAGAGAAGACTTGGACTTTATTCTATTTCATTTCCACAAATTGGTCCGCTAATAAAAATAATTAAGAAAAAATAAAGCAAACATTTGAAAAACAATACTAATATAGTTAATTAAATATATATTTTTCTTAACTTTAAGAACCACATATCAATTAAAATATTATAACATTATCTATTTAATACTTAAAATTCATAGTATATATAGATAGTTTGATGAAGCTAAGACTATAGAGTTTTGACCTATTTGTTATTTGGTAGTCATAGGTTTTAGCAAAGGGTAAATTATAAGTCTAATTTAACTCTACACATAGCGATAGGATTATCATATCTGTTCTTTTTCACACAATACTGAAAATTATTCATAGTTCATCTTCAATTCATAAATAGAAGGATGATGTACTTCAACGCACTTAGACATATGTCATCCTGTATTGATAATAATATTCATATCAATTGAGCTAAGACTCAATAATTATTATTTTTATTTTTTTAAAAATGAAATTGTTTATTTTATACGTAAGAATTAAATTTAAATCTAAAAAAATTAAGCCTATTGAAGGTGTGAAACATGATACAAAAGAGAAACAGCTGTCGGCCAAATAATGGGGAGCACAGTCGTATACTTCAAATTTTGACTTGTTGACACTTCTTTAAGTCTTATTATATTATTCCCTCTACTTTAATAATTGTTCATACACATTAAAAATAATAAAAAATTAAATATAGGAAATGATGGTAATATATATTGTAGTTTTAAAGACGGAAATATGGGTTTAAATTTTAAAGATGATATTGATAAAATGAGCATTCGTAATTCCCAAAAAGGTTAATCTTAATAAATCTTAAAATGGACATGAAAAATATTTTAATTGTAAATAAAAATAAAAATAAAAACTAAATTTTATATCTTTTTTATATACATCGTAGTCCAATTTATTATGTTAAATATGTTTCAAAAGATATTTCATTATGTAACTTCATATATTTACTTATTAATATATAAATCATAATAATAAAAAAGTATGAATCGTAATAATTTACCATAATTTTATAGAAACAGAGACAAAAATATTAAAGGAATTAAAGTTGTTAAAAGAACAAATTCTGTAACTATGATTATTTAGTAAAATGCGCTTCTAGTTAATTTTATATTCATTTAATCAAACACTTGAATTTTAGATTCCGAGCAAACAAAATAATATAACATACCGTTCATAACCTTACATTATTGTAATCTTATTAGGAAAAGTAATCTCACATTCCTTGATTAAAATACTTAGAAATGCATTAAATTCTCAGTAAAAGCCCCTATACGAAAAGTTAGATTACATTTTACTCGTTCTACTAAAAATGGGTAAATTAGTCATTGTACTTTAGACTAAATAGCAAACTGGTTCTTTTGTAAAAAAAATTCATCTATTTTTATAGTTAAAAAATGGTCCCTATATGTTAACATGACATGCATATAGAACAATACGTGTCACTATATGGTTATTCTGTCAATTTTATTTGTTTATAATATTACAAATGAATAAAATTTTCAACAGAAATTTTTAACAGAAATTTAGGGGCCTCCATGAAACAATCTATCTCCTAATTTAGGGGCCTCAATGATATTTTACCTTAAATTTTCATTTTTACTCGTTTAGAAACGGGGAATCAAAAAGAGGAAATAAAAAGGAGGCCCACTATCTCTGTTGAGAGTTGTAACTGTCGTGTTAAGGTTCTGCTGCATGTGACTTCAACGCCACTTTTCTTTCTCCCACCATTTACTGCTATTTATACACACTTTGCCTTCGTCTACTCTGCTTCACATTCATTACAACATATTCTCTTCTTCTTTTTCTTTTTAAAACAATGAAGGCAAAATTTTCTGGGTTTATAACCTTTTTGTTCTTAGCTTTTCTTCTTCTTTGTTCTTCCTCAGTATCTGCTCGTTTGCTGCTGCAAATCAACAACCATGGTTAGTTTCAACCAAAACCCTTTTCCGCTCTTTGTTTCTTTTAATCTATTTTCTCTTTTATTTTGGGTGTTTTTTGGGGTCTAATTTATGTATTGAACTGTAAAAAAAAAAAGGTGAAAAGGAGCTTAAAGCAAACGAGATGATGATGATTCAAGCTGATAGAAAAGATGATTTCTCAGAGGTAAGAAACTTCTTTTAGGTTAAATTTTCAATGAATCAGATGATTAAAATTTGTCCATCATTTTAATTATCTGTGTGGTGTAGTTGATGGGAGCAGAAGAGTGTTATGAGAAAGATGAAGAATGTGTGAAAAGGAGGATGATGGCAGATGCTCATTTGGATTATATTTATACTCAAAATCATAAGCCTTAGAATTATGATTAACGATCCATAAATATACAATACAAAGGGCTAATATATATATATATATATAGAAAAAAGAATTGTGTAGTTATGAAGTTGTATGTATGTATCTAGCATTTAGCAAAGTTTGAATGTATCTTTCTCTGTTTCTTAATAATATAAAGCTTTTTAAGGCATCAAACACACACACACACATATCTATGTATATTAGATGTATTATATGAAACCAAGGATCCAAGGAGAGGCACACTAATAAGAAGCACCTATTGACCGAACATGTGGATTATCGTAAGGTCACATAAGAATTTATTCAAAAATTCCTTTTATCATATTCTAGTAAAACATCTATAACTTTATTATCAACTCTCGATAATATAATTGGATCACGATGTATCACATCTTAATAAGACTTTTCATGACCCTACCTCTTAACGCCGTGTAGTAAGAGATCTAGTGCACGAAACTTCTTATCTATGTAAGTCGTTTCCATTACCATTGCATTGAGACTTCTAAAATCACTACTAACAACTTTCGGCAATCAATACATCATATGAACTGTCCACTTTCTCCAACTTCACATCTTATATCTAGTGTCACGAGACTAGTACTTTAGCCTGGCAAACTACGCAACCTTAGACGATTTCTGGGGATCAAAGTCAGCCTACTTTCAAAGAATGAGAATTCTTACAGAAATTCTCTAAAGCACCAAAACAAAGTCGAAACAAACTTGAAAGAAAAAAGAAGCTACAAACGAACAAAAAGCCACTAATTGTTTGGGTAAACGCTCTCAAAAGTAACATATGACTTTGAAGATTTACAACTAAGTGAATACAAACAATATAAAAAATTATTCACCCACCTTAACTACATATTTCAAATTCCATGTATAAGTGGATTAATTAGTCATGTAATACATAAACGTTAAGATATATTAATTTTTCTTTAAAAAAACAGTTAAAAAAATGAATCATGTGAGAGATTTTTAATTAACTTGCTTTCAACATCAAACATTTTACTATATATAAATTTTTGATTGAATTAGTGTCACGGATTAATTAAACATCAATTTAGTTGAAAAATTATCAAAAAACCGTTGTTTTATAAAGTAGCAATTATTAGAATGAGAATGTTTCTGTCATTTTATATTTTTTTATATAAAATCTATAAAAATTAATTTAAACTCATAGTAAATCTAAAAAAAATACTCATAAAATCCTAAACAACATAATTTTAAAACTTTTCTAACATGGTACAATGAGTTGGGTTATGCCTTTTTCTTCAGATTTCTTAATAAATGGGCAACAATGTCTTAAATTTTAATGAGTTAAGTTTTAAAGAAAAAAATCTAAACGCAAACTCGCACTGATTCGATCCGACTGCATATAAAAAAACAGATATTATAAGGAGTTGTTCCAGATAATTTTTGAACAACTTAATTTCATCATAAAACCATATATAAACTAAAAAAAAAGTCCTTCATGTATAAATAGTTGTAGACTTGTGAATAGAACTGTTCATAGATCGGGTTACCCGTCCTGGCCCGAAGGCCCGCTTGAATTTTGAAAGGATTTAGGTAAAAATATTAGGCCTAAAAAATGAGATTGGACAAAAAATAGGCCCATTTAAAATATGGGTCGGTCTTAGAATTAAACATTCAAGGCTCAAACCCAGCCTGGTTCGTTTTTAAGTAAAGTATTTATAACACATTAAAAAAATAAACTTATACTAAATATATAATACTACTCTAATGTAAACATTAAAATAATGTTAAGATGACTATATAAAAATTTTCTATAAATAAAGATATATATAAAACTATTAAATATTAAATTAAAATAATATAAGTAGGCCTAAAATGGGTTTGTGTTAATCTTTTGCAAATATGGACTGGCTTAAACAAAATTTTAAGCTCATATTTTCAGGCCGGGTCAGGCTTGGATAAGCATAAAGTATTTTAATATTATACTTAGGCCTAACCCGGTCCATAAGCACCTCTACCTTGGAAAATCACAATTAATATGACCAAATTACACCGCTAAAATTTCTCTCAATTAAGCACTTGATATGACATGAGATCTTCATCGATTAAAATTTTGTTGATTGTAAATCCATTCAAATAAAGCAAGTGAATCATGGTAGAACTCTTCAAAAATATCACCTTCGCTTGTAAGACCTAATTCAACCAACTTTGCATGTTATAATTGTTAATTATGATTAAATAGATACATGCCACGTACAAAAATAAGATATGAAGCTAACACATATAAGGATCTTTTGTCAAATAATAATAATATCAAGGATCTAAATGAGAAACAGCTGTCGGCCAAATAAATAATGGGGGTACAGTCATAGTTCACATCTTGGACTCGTTGACTCTTTGCTATTTCTTATGTACATCTTGTTATATTTTATAAAAAGAATTAACTTTTATATTTTATATTTTTATTCAATTTAGTCTTTAATCTTTTATTTGGAACGAATTAACTGACATAATATTATGTTGTCATGTATACTATGTTAACAAATAATTTAAAATAACAAAAAATGTGTAAATAAAAATTATTAAGAGTTCCAAAAAATTATATAAAAATGCATTTAGAAATTAAAAAAATTGAAAAAAAAACTTATATATTTTTTAAATTTTCAATAAAAATTTAAAAAAAATCATTTTTTTAAATATTGGAGACTTTTTTTATTTTTTAAAAATTTACAATTATTTTTTATGAGTTTTTGAATTTTTAAAATATTTACTAACATGACATATAAGATAAAGTAATACCACGGTAGCAATAAAATACACATGAACTGCTATGGGAGCTACAACTTCAATGTTTGATGCAATTTCTAATAGAAATGTTGCATTGTACTGAAATCTAATGTAGCTCAAAATAAAAGGTTTGAAGGCTAATTTATCTCAAATAAAAGAGTAGGGGTTAAATTGAATAAAATTATAAAAAATGAGGGATGAACTTGTTATTATGATTTGTACATATAACACCAAAATAAGTATTTAACGACACAATTTTGTCGGAAATATTATTTTGCTCCAAGGGCAAAGCTAGAAAATTTTTTGGGGAGTCGGAATTAAGTTATATATTTTTATGAGAGCTAAAATATAATTTCATAATTTTAATAACTTATATATTTACCATTTTTAAAAGGCTAAATCAAAATTTTATCATTTTTGGATAAAGTGTAATTTTATCATTAACTAAATTAAAATTTTGTAAAAATTAAGGGGCCAAAAAGTAAAATTTTACATTTTAATATAGTATAAATCAATGTTAAAATTTAGAATTATATATCCATGTATGTGCCGTGTGTCCACTAATACTTATTGGTTTTATTTGGATAAACTATAACTAAGGTTACTAAATTATTAGTTTATTTACGTTTTGGTCACTCAACTTTAAAAATTTACAAAATAGTCATTTAACTATTCAAAAGTTTTTATTTGAGATTAAATAATTTAAAATTTTTTATTTAAATTACTGGGCTATTAAGTTTTTTTTTTTTAAGTTTGGGTAGCAAGCTTCATGCAATGATTCGATGCTTGATACAACAGATTAGTACCTATCGACGAGTAGAACGACATAGCTTAGATCCAAGTCAATTTGATAGTTAGTGTCGAAGATCAAAAAAGAAAGTTGTTTGAATTTTAGTTCACAGATTTGTAACGTTCAAATTGCTTCATGAAAATAAAATTAAACTATAGAAGAAAAGTAAAAGAAGAACTTTTAATTGATGCAAGCGATGTGAATAAAAAAGGTCATACAGTAGCAATTTTAATAGCCTAGTGATTTAAATGAAAATTTTCAAATAATTTAGTAACCGTTTTGTAACTTTTTAAAGTCGAGTGACTAAAACTTCAACTTATAAATAGTTTAATTAACTTGGGTGTAGTTTACCCATGTTTTTTCTTAAGCTGTGGGCATAGATATGCGGCTATATATACAGACTTATAGCCTTTGAGCCTCTCTCATTCTTCACAGTATTCATACATCTCTCTCTTAAGTTTTGTCTTTCAAACGATGAAGCAAAAGATTGTAGGGTTTATAAGCTTTTTGTCGTTAGCTTTTCTTCTTCTTTGTTGCTCCTCAACATCTGCTCGTTTGCTCATGCAGATCAACCATGGTTCGTTTCAATAAAAACCCTTTTGCACCCTTTGTTTCTTAATCTGTTTTAGCTTTAATTTCTCCTTCATGGTGTTTTTTTGTGGGGGGGTCTAAATGACATTTCTAATTGTAAAGAAACAGGTGAAAAGGAGGTTAAAGCAAACGAGATGATCATTCAAGCAGATGCTAAAGATGATTTCTCAAATGTAAGGAATTATATATATATGATATCCCTTTTTCCCTAAGTTCTTATACATACATACATACATATATATATGGCTATTTTCTTTGGGTTATTTGGTGGTGCAGTTGATTGGAGCAGAAAAGTGTTATGAGAAAGATGAAGAATGTTTGGAAAGAAGGATGATTGCAGATGCTGGTCTGGATTACATATACAGCCAAAGTAATAAGCCTTGAATGAGTGGCGGAGGTCGGATCCTCGTTCTGGGTATAAAGCAGTTTTAAAATTCGTAATCAACATTTACTCTATTAATGGACCTACAGAATATGAAATATTAAATATTGAGCTCGCTTTAATAGATATATTGAAAATAAAAAAAAATAAACCTTAAAATTATAATAATAAAAATTAGCCATAATTAATAAAACACAAAGGAATAATAATATAGTTTTACATGTAGTCTTGTTATGATGTGTTTGATAGAAAAGTTGTGTGTAGTTATGAAGTTGTAGATGTTGTAATTTGTATTATCTCTCTATAGATAAATCCTTATTATTATCGAGTAAATGATAAGAACGAAATGCATATATAAATTATTTAAAAGTTGATATAATATATATTAACTTTATTATAATTATGTTGATTTGGTTGATGTAGAGATATGATGTATAAAAACTCACGAAAAAAGTATCAATATTGTGCATAATATTAATTATATAATATTTGCACGCGGGGATTCGAATCAGTAACCAAAACTTAAAAGCAACATGCTTGCAAGAATGTTACACTTCGCTAGCCCAAGTGTTTACCATGATGCCCTCCATGAATCTTCAGTTGTTGGGGGTACTGTCAACTGAATGTTTCGAAAATTTCTTTTGAATGAGTCAAATCTTCCCAACAAAGTTCATTCTAACATAAAAAAAAAATAGATTACTTGTTAATATAAGTTACGGTCATATAATGTAACTTTAGGTAATTAAAGCATTATGTTGTAGACATGAGAATTTGGGTTCGATCCCAAACGACCGCTCTCCCAATTTGGATTTGAATCTTCAAAGTATCAATGTGTAGCAATCAAAATTTTCTATTAGCTTAACGTCAGCTTGGGTGTTAAATGATAGCTTGGATCTCACCTGGAATACATTTAAAATAGGTGGGTCAAAATTTGAACATATGTATATCTACTACATGGATAACTTGGATATGGCTTGTTAAAAAAAATAGACTATGTCACTAATATTTTAAAAGGCTATTTTTTATATTCCTAAATATATTCTTAAATATATGGAAATATAAATAATATATTCCTAAAAGATAAATTCCCATAATAATATCCTAATAATGTTAGACCTAAGTTTAAATTTTGATCAACTTATTTTAAATATTTTCCATTTCATATCCAAGTTAACATCTAATACCCAAGCTGACACGTAAGTTGATGAAAAGAGCTAAATTATATTTTGAGGACTCAATTAGAATGTTTTGAAGTTAGAGACTAATTTAGAATTTAAAACATAGTATAAGGGTGTCTGATGAAATTACCATAGAAAATACAAGGGTAAACTACACCCAAGGTCACTAAATTATTAATAAGCTTATGTTTTGGTTACTCAACTACACCCAGTGACTTAAATAAAAACTTTCGAATAGTTTGGTGATCATTTTGTAACTTTTTGAAGTTAAATGACCAAAATGTAAACATACTAATAATTTAATGTCCTTGAATATAATTTATCCAAAATACAAAATAAATTAACTCGAAGAATGGGCCTAAGTCCAACAACGAAAACCCATATAACTGTCCACTCTAAAAATCTAAAACCCTAATTTCAAAAACAAAACTGTAAGAAAAAACCCTAGCGTCTCCCATAACCAGCAATTTGCGTCCGCCTTTGATATTCTGTAAGTTGCGAGCTCTTCCCTCTTATTTATTTGCAATTTTATTTCTAATCCAATATTTTTAACAATAAAGTTTTCATCTTTTTTTATTTTTTCAGGTAACCATGATGAAAATTAAGACCCCAAAGAAAGGAAGAGTCAAAAGGGAATTAGATAAACGAGCCCCAAAGCTCGTAAGTCACTACGAATTTCTTTAAAATTTTGATTTTTAATGAAGATTTAAGCTGTGAAAAAAATGGGTTTAATTGAAATTGTGTTCGGCAGGTGGAAACAGGAAAGAAAACACTGATACTTCAAGGAACAAAGACTAGTGGCACATTGAATAGTGTTTTGAGTGAAATTTACCATTTAAAAAAAGGTGGAGCTGTGAGGTTTACAAGGAAGAATGATAATATAAGGCCATTTGAAAGTGGGGGTGAAACTTCTTTAGAATTCTTTTCTCTCAAAACTGATTGCAGTATCTTTGTTGTAAGTAATCGAATCAAAACCCTAAAGCCTCATTCTTTTTTTTCCCATTGATTTCAACTATGTTTGTTGTTTTAATTTTGGGTTAAAATATGTCATTGGTCCTTTTGTACTTTTCAGATTCCAGAATTTATGTCTAACTCTTAACATTGTTAGGATTATTTTGTTAAATTTAGGTTCATTACAAGGTTATTGTTTTAGTTACATTGCTATCAATTGAGTATAAGGACTAAATTTCAAATTTGAGAAGAGTACAGGGACCTATCACAACCTTAATTTAGCATTATTATAGACTTATGTTATGTAGCGTTTGGTTCTTAGTAAAGAAGGTATATGAATGATGAATATATTTTTACAGCTGTCCTTGATTTTGTTGGTTTTACTGTTTTAGCATAGCGCTGAGTTCAATCAATGCTTAATCAGTTATAAAAACCTGTTTAGCTTAGTGGATTCTCTTGTAACCGTAAGGCAGTAGTTTTCTTGATCATCGTTTTGATTATGTGCTCGTGTTGACAGTATGGTTCACATTCGAAGAAGCGACCTAACAATCTAGTTATAGGGCGAATGTACGATCACCATGTATACGATCTCGTAGAGGTTGGGGTTGAGAATTTTAAATCCATTGAATCATTCACTTATGACAAGAAGATAGCACCTCGGGTTGGATCTAAGCCTTTCATTGCTTTCGTTGGAGAAGGATTCGAGAATGTAGATGAGCTGAAACATTTGAAGGAAGTTTTGCTTGATCTTTTACGAGGAAAGGTTCGTATTTAGCTTTTTAGCACTTTGAGTTTTCTATTTTAAAAGGATTTTGATGAAGATATCTGTAATTAATTCAGGTTGTGGAGAATATAAACCTTGCTGGATTGGACCGTGCTTACGTATGTACAGCAATTTCTTCGAATAAGGTATACCTTACGCATTGTGCCCTTCGCTTAAAAAAGTCCGGCACTGTAGTTCCGAGGATGGAACTCGTTGAAGTAGGCCCTTCCATGGATTTGGTGGTTCGACGTCACCGTCTACCAAACGAAGGCTTGAGGAAAGAAGCAATGAAAACTGCTAAAGATCAACCTAAGAAGAAGGTACGATGAATATGCACATCAACTCTTTAACACTTTGTAACGAACTTCGGGTTTCAGTTAACAAACCAAAATTTTTCACTTCGTAGGTTAAAAACGTTAGCTCAGATGCAATACAAGGAACTATTGGCAAGATCTACATTCCTGACCAGAAGGTAAGGCGACTTTGATTTTTGTGTATATTTTTTGAACTCGAGTAATGCCTGTTATTTGAACAATACTTGCTTCTTATAGGTCGGAGAAATGGCTTTACCGAAC
The DNA here is from genome assembly GCF_007990345.1 of Gossypium hirsutum. Lineage (NCBI taxonomy): Eukaryota > Viridiplantae > Streptophyta > Magnoliopsida > Malvales > Malvaceae > Gossypium > Gossypium hirsutum. The sequence continues at coordinate 62,928,054 of NC_053437.1, forward strand.
AAAGCTAAAGGTGTGAAGAGAGAGCGCCGAGAAGCTAAGAATAAAGACGCAAACGAACATGCCTCGAAAAAACAGAAGGAAGAATCTGAGTAAAGCCGTTTTGCATGCATGTGTGCTAAGGCGTTCAACTATATAATCTAGTAATTTTTGCTTTACGGTTTTTATGTTGGATTGTTGCTTTTATTTTAACCTTAAATTTTATTGAAAAAAGAAAGGCAAAAAAGAATTCTGTAACAAACTGTTGGATGTTTTTGCCATCCAATTTTGGAATAGAGGAGAAGCAGTGAAAAGTACTCAAGTTAAAAAAAAATGTCGTCTGTACTGTCAACCTGCGGGGGGACGAGTTCGAGTAGAAGTGTGAAACCGGTTGATCTGAAAATTAGTGATTGGTTAAGAACCCTTTTTGTTCCAATTCAGGGCATGTTATAAAACACATTCAAAATTTGATTAGACTACTATCAGCTTAATCTTTGAATATCAACTATGTTAGAACAAATTCAAAGAGCAATGTCCGTCAACTATTATTTTTTTAACAAAATCAAAATACAAATTAATATTTCGACTTTTTATTTCTTTTTAGGGTAAATTATAGAAATAATTACTTTTGTTTCTCTTAGATTATGTTTTAGTCATACGTAACAGTCCAAATAAATTTTAAATACAAATTTGGATGTCCAATTACTGGATGAAAATAAGTTTTTAATTAAATAATTTTAATTTAGACTGCCACGTAAGACTGTTGTCACACTTCGTAACAAAACGATAACATAAGTGATCAAAACGTAACATTTTAAATATAAGTGACTAAAATATAATTTGAGACGAATAAAAGTGACTTTTTTTTTGTAGATTACCTTTCTTTTTAATTACATATATTTGAGATATATTGGAACATTAGTAAGAGAATATGACCACCTTGGAAAAACTTTATTAAAAATTTGAACTTATTGATATCCAACACGGTCAAGTCCTAGTAAAATAGTCAAAAAACTAACCAAGATGCAAGCTACATTCATTATTATAAGTTAAACTCGAGCAATTTGAATAGATTTTTCCAGCATTTTGTGACTAATACAGATATGGAAATATTCTCCACGGTACAAGCCTGCAATATTCTGCCCATATATCCTTGTACTTCTCTGCACACCGTGCTTCGTCGCGTCTTTCCCTCCATACCAATAGAATAAACAGATAAATCGGGTAGAAGTACGGAATTGGGGAACTGTAAAAACAACAGGGGAAGTGGTTTTATGAAATAAGCAGATAAGGGGTAGGACCATGTCGGTGTTATCAAGCATATAATTCAGAAAGTTACCTTAATCCACAAGGTAAACTGAAAGATAAAGCCAGCAACAAATCCCCGAGGTAATTTGAGTGCCTTGCAATTCCCCTATAAATAAATACTGCAATCAGATAAGAAGCATCAAGAGCATCGGAAAAATCACTCGAGAAAGCTTTTGCCAGATTGGTACATCACAATTTTACTGAAAAAAACATGGTTATATTTGTGAAGCTTATACCCTAAGTAACATATACTTATCTGAGGTGCCGAATATGTGTCCAAGAAAGAGTCGCAGCACTGTATGTTATATAACACATTCAGGGATGATTCGAAACATGTACGGTTTTTTTAAAATTGATTTGATAAACTCCAACATTCCCTCTGACTATCTGAGATCAGTCTAAAGACTACGATTGTGTAAAAATCATTTAAGGCTTATTTGTCAAAATAACTGCACCAGACAAATCAAAACTAATAGTTGCATTAACGTAAATGACCAGAGGGAATAATGGTGAGATGGAAATCTTACCAATAACCGGAAGCAAGCAGCTTTCCGCCGACAACCTTTGGAGGTTTACCCCATATATGCGCTTTTGGGTTCTGTTTGAATATATGCTTTTGCTTATTGGCTCCTCTAAACACAAGATACCTGCAAATTCACACAGAGTGGTTAAGACCCAGTAAAAAGTCACGCAAATCAGGAAAATATATCCTACATGCTGGCAGAAAGTTACCCGATCAGAAAAACAAAACAATTTGCTATTGCAGTGGCTGTTGTCAGCTCCACTTTGTTATTCAAAAGCCACCAACCCTATAGCAAAGGTGAAGATGAGATATTAAACAAAAGTCAAAATCAATATCGTTTCTTGATACAAAGTGCTAAGTGCATCTCAAGTTTCATTGAGAACATATTTCTCACTAAAAGTACTGATTTCTTTTGTATAAATCATTCCAATATCTATTTGACGGTTGAATCCATTATAAAGAGGAGCAACAGCTTTAAATAGGTGCAGCAATACGGTGATTCCATGATCTATAAAATGTAAGTTAGATGCCTTCCAAAAGTTAACGGAATACCATAAAGCATGGAAAACATTCATCAATGGATTCAAATCGCAAGCAGTCACATAATGATGCCATCACCCAGAGCATACGAACTATATGCCTAAAGACATAATGATGCCATCACTTAGAGCATCTTTCAAGCAATGCAAACAATGGAACCATTCTATGATTTCACAAGATTATGGAACTCATAAAGAACGATGTGGTGCAACTAGGGCTGTAATCGAGCTGAGTCGAACTCGAACAGTGACAAGCTCGAACTCAGGCTTGATTCAAAACTCACTGCTCGAAACTCAGCTCAAGCTCAATTCAATATTACTATCTAAGGTCAAGCTCAGCTCGAAATAAAATCGAACTATTTGACCTCAGCTCAATTAAGCTCGTGTAGATGGCTTATATACTCAAACTCAAGTTGGAGTTCGAGCTCGTTCCATATACAATTTTTTTTGGCTAAAGCAGAAATTTGATATCAAAATATTAAAATATGTTTATAAATAAAAAAGCTCAATTAGGTTTACAAGCTGCTCAAGTCGAGTGTTAAGATACTCAAATTTTGTTTGGTCAATAGATCAAGCTGCTCAAGCTCAGCTGAAGAATGACCAAATCAAATTTCACGCTTTCTTGAGTTGAACTGAATAGTTCGCGAGTACAGGTGTCTCATTTACATCCCTATGTGCAATTTGCAGATAAAGATTTCTATCCAAGTTACATGCCTGGATGCTAAATGTGAAGGGAATCCACACTAGATCTCCAAACACCAACATGAAGCCTAACCTCTCGGCAATTATGTCCCAACTGTAAAACAAAAGCAAATACTAGTGAATCATGTGAGTTTCTCATATAGAAATGACCAAATAAAAACATTACATAACATGGGTCAAGGAACAGGAGACAAGAATGCTCAAGGAGAGAAGTAACTATATAGAAAACCATATTTCAGCCAAGGATTCATGATTCGCTTTCTAAATTGAACATCAAGCACAAGGCAAGAAAGCATTTACAAACTAAAGCTTGATTTTGAGAACAATTTGTTAATATTCAATATGGTTTTACTTATGTAGCTCAACTTATCTCAGTTATTCAACGGTATTATTTAGAATACTGTGGATGAATTACATTAGACGACATGCTTTAGTTACATGAATACCTTGTCCAATGCAAGTCTTTCTAGTTGGTAAATATTAGAAACTAATGTTAATAACTACTTCCAGCAAAGCTCAACAATATAAAGAGCAATGTCATCATTAGATACTGGAGCTTGGTACCGAAAGACGACTATTAGGAATTAATCCTCATGACTTCTCCTAATCTAGCTAGACCTCGCAACTCCAGACACAATATGGTTATACATCACGAACATTGGATAAAAAAGAAAGAAGATAAAACACAAAATGACAAAGAAACAACATGAACATGGCATGGATAGACAAACATGGCAAAATCTATGTAACACGAATTATTAACTTATCAAACTTTATAATATATAATACCTTGAACATGATTATTACATATGAAAATACACAAACATGATACAAATACACGACTGCAAGATCTAAATCTGGCTGACTAATATGAAGAACAATGACCTTACTGAGAGACATAGTCAATTATTAGCTAGCCATCTCTGACATTTAATTGGGCTAATGAGTGGCATGATAGAGTTAGAAGTTATTCTATGATAATTGTAGCATAAACGCAATGGACCAATGGAACTTACGTGGAGGTCATGTACTCCTCATGCACAAAATAGTCCAGGATGTAGAACTGGAACAAAGATGCACGAAACAAAAGCTACTTAGCTTTGGTATAAAACATGTAAGATATTTCTCAGCGACTTCATTAGAACAATCAGATTACCGCACAGAATAACTGGTAAAGGATCATTGATTGGCTTAAAGAGCCATCTTGAACACTTTTTGCAAGAACTGATAGATTGATGATTAGCCATCCCATCATTCCAGCTCTAACAAAGAAGAACCTACATAGATGATTCCATCATCAGTAAAAGGAATATGTTCATCATAGCATAGACAGACAGATATCATAAGGAGACCAAACAACCAAGACTACATAATATCAAATAATCAGTAAAAGTGAATCACATACTTGAGATCAATACCCATAAACTGAGGATTAAGCTGTATTCCGTACCACCTATAAGATCATACAATGGCACAAATGTCAATAACCCCGATAGCTATTTTCTTGTTACTTTAGAAGGTAGCACAGAAAAACAAAGTAGAAAAATCGACTTGAAATAGAGAAAAGAACAGAAAAACTGAAACTATCATTTTCAAAGTCACATAATCATTAATTACTATATAAAGGGAGATAAAGATAACTGATGAGAATTGATAAGGTATCATTGTATCCATAGTAATTTAATGATGGTAACTAAGTAGAAAATGAAGGTGATAAATGTCAATTATCCTATCAAGTACCAAAATAAGATGGGTTTAAACAATCCCATGATTACAAGAAGACTAACACTTGATTTTTCATAGGAGATAAAGAACACATATGAAGGAATTTCTGGGGGATGACAAATTTAGCATTCCTCTATATCCTAACTGTTCCTTTTAAAACAATATAGTTAAATAACACAAAATAGAAATATTCCTTTCATGCAGGTCATAGAAGCTGCTAAAAGGATGAGCATCAAAACATTAAAGTAACTTGCTAACAAGAGTACCAGTCATGTATCAGGTTCCCTGTGATGTGAGGCTTTAATGAAGAACCTTTACTGCATGACCTGCAGCCAGCAGCATAGAGTACTACCATTGTCTGAAAAAGGGAGATGGCAAATGGAAAGACAAATTAGAGAAAAAGAAAATTAAATAAATAGCAACTCCACACCAAAGAAAGAAAAAGATATAAAAAGAAGACTAAAGTGTAAACAATAGCCTATAGTTACACCACGGAGGCTGCTATACATCCTGTGCAACAAATCTGCCAAAGTCATGAGCTGACCTATTCACATTTGCAGACAATTTGTGCATTTTTTATATTGTCACTCCAATAATTTTAAAAAGAAGTTCCAAGACTTAAAAACATTTGATACAGCATAAACCAAGTTATATTTGAATATATATGCATGCTCCCAACGTTCTACCAATACAAATTAGACTTTAAGGAGTTTCGGTACTTCATGCAAATAAAGGATTACTGTATGCCTAAAACAACCTATCAGAAAATTGACAGCAACTTACAAGAAAACTGAATATGAAAGTTGTCGATAACAGCTCAAGTCCTCTGTTGGATATTACCTGCAAACATTTGCATAAAACAGCCACTGAAAAGTTTTGCATTGAAAGATACAAAATCTCAAATCCCTTGTTTCCAGGGTTTAAAAGGTCCAGGCTAGCAATTCAACAACATATAACCAGAAAACGATACAATATGACCACATACATATAAGATAAATCCCTTGCCATTCAGTTGCAAAGCATGCCCTCTGAATCAATCTAAATATTCAAAATGGTGAATCAAATACGGAAAAATATCGGGGAAATGAATAACAAAAAGCCAGTATCTTCAATATTTGAGCTGATGTGAATTAAATTCTGGCCTCAATTGGTAAATGAATTGCATTATACAGAAACCAAACCAAAATTCACAGAAAAGTAAAAAGTCAAAAAAGCATACTTAAAGCACCTTTTTTGCATACTGATATTAACAATATACACAAATAGAAGCTTAACAAAATGTCATTCAATTCAACCAAAGACAAATACATTGAAAACCAGATTCCGTTAGTAGCAAACTAGTAAATACATACAGTTGGTGATACAAAAATTCATCTTAGACCCAATCCCAAGGAGCCCAACTAACAAAAGGAGTGCTCGCAATCCTGTTCAAAATTTGGGGGAAAAAAAATCAATTAAACAAATCATATTGCATAAAGAATTAGCTGTTACAAAGATTATCAACATAGAAAGAGACCATTGCAGCGGTAATAGAGACGAGACCCGTCTTGTAATGTGACTCCAGGAACAAGTTTTCCAGGTAATATAGATCCAGCAATAGCTAAGTAAGCAAAGAATATCAACAATACAGCAACCTACAAGAAAAGAGTTTTTATATATAATTTTCAAAAGAAAAGCTAAAATGTACTGAAACAATGAGGAATAGTTGATTACAGAGTTCCGAGAGGGAATTAAAGCCTGTAGAAGAAAACCCAGATCCATTTCTCTGTTGATGATGAAGTTTGAATCTGGATTTGAAGAAATTTTGAGCTCTGCTTACTCCGCTAGCTACACTGGCGTAGACTGCCCTTCCACTACTAAAATTTCACTTTGCTGTAACTTTTTGGGTTTATTTCACATTTGGCCCCTAAACTATATCTCAATTTCGAGTTTAAACTTAAAGTTTGGGTTAAACTCTCTAATTAGTCACTAAACTTTTCTCGTGTTTTTATTTTGATCACCAAACTATGAAAATTTTTAATTTGATCAATAATCTATCCAAAATCTTTATTTTAGTTGTTGAGCCATTAAGTTTGAAATGACTTAATGAGATCCTTTTATAAGCTACATAAATGGTCACACAATTATGAGAGGATTTCTGCCTTGATCACCCAATTATAATTTTTTTCAATTTAATCACCAAAATTTTAAAATTAGATTTTTTAGTCACCATGTCATTAAGTTGATAGCCTAAGTTTGACCTGGCTTTTTTTATTGGTCTAATAATAAATTTAGCCCATTAATATCTATACATTCTATCAATTTAGCATTACACCTAAGGTCACTAAACTATTAGTAAGTTTATGTTTTGATCACTCAAGTTCAAAAAGTTACAAAATGGTCATTGAATTATTTAAAAGTTTTCATTTAAGATGTTGAGCTATTCGAAAGTACTTATTTAAGTTACTGACGAGCTCTAAGTAATAATTTGACGATCAGTGAACATACTTTAATTCAAATCAATCTGACAGTTAATGACTTAAATTAAAACCTTTAAATAGTTCAGTGACTGTTGTAAAATATTTTAAAATTAAATGATCAAAACATAAATTTACTAATAGTTTAGTTTCTATTAAAAAAAATTGTAACAAAATTATAGATAGGTGCACTTTTACCGAAAAATTGCCATGTGAGGCCAAACAATCAACCTAAAGAAAGGCCACACAATAGAATCTTTTTACGGTGCTATACGCAACACCAGATCACAGCCAATCCCCCGATTCTCTCTATTTCTCTCCATTGCGAAGTCATAAATCCAACTTTATTTTGGGAAATTTCTTCTCAAAAAAGAAACTCGGAAAAACCCTAACTTTGCTTCTCTCACGCTCTCCATGGAGTTTTGGGGTAACCTTTTCTTCTCCTTTCGCTTTGGTTGTCCTTTTTTTTTCTTTTGAGTTACTAAATCGGCTGAAATTAATGATTGGTTGTGTTTCTTCATTCTATTATTTTGATCTCTGATTTGTTAATATATTGTGTTCATATATTGATTTCCATCAAGATTTTTCTTTTTCTTTTTCTTTTTTGCAGATTATTTATTACACCCTTTAGCGTTGAAAATCTTATTAATATATGAGTTAAGCGACATTTGTTCTGTTATTAAGATTGATGTAAAATTTCAGATTAACATCATAAAATGCATTACATTTCGTATTTAAGTTGATTTTTGCCTTTTGAACTGTTTTCTTGGGTTTCATTTCATGAATATTTAAAGAAAATCACTTCTTTTTTCCATTCGTTGTTTTATATTTTGTCATTGTGCTTTTTTTCCCCTTCCGTCGTCCCGGTGTATCGCTATCATCTTGAGTTGGTAAAACCCTAGAATGGTTGAAGGGGGAACAAATGATTGAAATAGGGTTTTTAAATTATTATTTCTTAAGATTTGTATTAAGAATTTGTATCTGTCTTTCTCCTTTGATTTGCTTGTTTATGACTTTGTTTCATGCTCATGCTAAGATATGGAGACTATTTTGAGGTTTTAATTGATATGGTAGTACCATTAGGGAACCGTTTGGAATATGTTCTCTTTGCTACTATTGTCGGTATGGTGCACTTGTATTTCATGATGTTATCTTTTTGAAGTGTTCCATTCTTTACAGTGACTGCATGTTGTTGTTTTTTTAATGTTACATATTGTAATTTTTTTATGGTTTTTTTCCAATCACTGTATCCTTCCATTTTTGGGTCTGTAATGTAATGAATTATGACCTTTCCAAATTTGGCTATATATATTTAGGTGCTGAAGTTAAAAGTGGACAGAACTTTGAGGTTGAACTAGAGGATGATGGCAATAGGATCTTGCATCTTTCACAGGTAATTCTTAAGGAACTTTGATTTCCATATTTTTCTGTTGATATTATTTATATCTTGTTATAAAATTTCCCATTATATAACTCTCAGGTTGCCCTTGGTGAGGGGACTGGTGATAACAAGAAAGAAAAAGGAAAGGAAACCATTTGTCTCTATCTGAAATTCAAAAATGAGAAGTTTGTGGTTGGAACACTTTCCCAAGAGAAATGCCCCCAGATAGCATTGGATTTGGTATTGCATGACAAATTTGAGCTGTCCCATACAGGGAAGAATGGCAGCGTATATGTCACTGGCTATTATGTTGATACATCTCAAGGTAGTGGTAAGTTATTATGCTAGTATTTTGTATTTGTTGATGTTTGTTAATATAGTATAAATCCGTAAATTATGGTTCATTTTTTATTTACAGATACTGAGTCTGAAGAGGATCTCCTTGAACCTACAATGAATCTTGTAAAGTCAGAGCCTCCAGCATCTGATCCTACTACAACAAAGCAGGTTAAGATTGTTGAACCTAAAAAAGACGACGATAGTAGTGATGAGGATGAAGAGGATAGTTCTGCTGAGGATGAAGAGTCCAGTGAGGAGCAGGTTAGATGTCTAGCTATTAGTAATTTAGTATCATATGCAGCTGATAGGCTCTTCCTGATTTTATGGGTTAATCATAAATCTGAATAGTTGAAAGAGGTGGTAGTGAACGATTACCAATATCTGCTACATCAGGATAAGTACTTGTAAGCACTATCCTTGGAATTGACCTAGCAAATCTTTGAACGCTGTCCCTTGTTTTTTTTTTTTCCACAGCTTTTTGCCTTACTGCTATTTCTTTATTTCACCTGATGATTTTCTGAAACGAATCTTTTCTGTCTCTAGCTTGGTGTTGATAGGAGTGTTTGTTTGGATATTGCTGTTTTCATTGTTGCTTCGTAACCCAATCTATGAAATACCATGTCTAATTAGTGTTGATTCTGACTATCATTTTAGGAACCTCGCATGCTGGTTAATGGTGAGAATGATAGTGATGATGCTGACAGTGATGAGGATGATAGTGAAGAAGACAGTTCGGATGAGGATCAAAAGACTCCTGAGAAGGTAAGGATATATACACCCTAGGTTTGTCATTCAGGACTTTGAGGGGCTTCAGCCTAGGTTTTGACTTAGTTTTTATAATCACTGGTGACCGATTTTCCTTAGGCTGGACCAAGCAAGAAGAGACCTGCTGAGTCATCTAAGAAGACCCCTGCTCCCGAAAAGAAGGCAAAGCTGGTCACTCCCCAAAAGACAGGCAGATTTTCCCTCCCATCTTTGCCCTTCTAGAGATTTTGATTGCTATTTTACTAATGAGGGATTATAATGCCCATTTCGTCAATTGTGAAATGTGTTCCTTACTTCCAATTTCTCCATTCTAGTTCATTCTGGTGCAGATAGCAAGAAAGCGGGTGGACATACTGCAACCCCTCACACTTCCAAAAAGGCTGGGAAAACATCAGCTGCTGCTGCTGCTGCTGCTGCTGCACAGGTGAAGCAGACTCCAAAGTCCGGTGGTTCATTCCCTTGCAAGTCCTGTGGCAGGTCAGTTCCTCTTTTCCATCCAGTATTTAAACCAATTACTAGTAATTACATTTGGAATAATATTAACATATGTCTTGAAAACTTTCCAGATCATTTGGCTCTGAAAATGCTTTACAATCTCATTCCAAAGCAAAGCATGGCACTCAAGCGTAAAAAGTGAACCGGTTTAGGGTCGTTGTTTGAATTTTGTTTGTTTCTAGAATGGACAAATGGACGTGACTAGTTGAATGTAGTTAATGTAGTAGTACATAATTGCCTTATGTTTGAAGATGGTCCTTTGCAAATTAACAGGTTTATAAGATCTTGTTTGAAATTGCCAGCTAGAACTGAATTCATTACAGTTCAGTTTTGATTGTTTGGTTCTTTTACAACTTTGAATCAAAAGTATGAATAGTTTATAAGATATCGAAACCAAGTTGATACGCAGCTGCACGTGACCTCTGATCGGATTAAAGCTCTATTCCAATATCACTGACTGTAGATGAACATTTCATGGGTCTCGTTTATTCATTTCATTTGTGGACTTGGCTTGAAAGGAGGAAAACTATATTTTTGTCCAAAGAATGTAAGAATGAAGTTTTTGGAAAAAGTTTTTTGGTTCGTTTAATTTAAATTAAATAAATGGTTTCTAAAAAATTAAAATTATTTAAAAGAATTATAAAAATTAAATAAAATTTGATTCAATCAATTTATACTAATTCGAAGGTCATTAGTTTTTTTTTTTACCTTTAATCCATTATTGATATTAAGGCTGGTTTTCTGTTCACATATAGTGAACTAGTTTTTCTTTTATGTTGTTTTGTTTAGCTATTTGAAATTTTGTTATCAGTTTTTGTACTAAAATTTTCAAATATCGAAAATGACTAAATTAGTATAGACTAAGATAATGGTGATTAAATTTTATATAGTAAATTTATTATATAGTACTCGCAATTATTTTGATTAATAAATTTAAAGGTTACTACTTGAATTAGAATTGAAATTTCAAAATCCAAACAATATAAAAATCAAAAGCAATCGAATCGAAAATAAAGACAAAAATTCATCACTCATGAATAATATAATACTAAAAAACAAAACATAGCATAACAATTTATTTTTTTTTTAAAAACGTAGCATAACAATTTTTATTGCTTCTATTTAGATTAAAATTCTAATTTCAACTTGTAATATATATATATTACTCAATTAAAATATATGCAAGCCACTAGATTTGGATCTAAAGTCGCTGATGAAGTACTACTTTAAGTAATATCTCAACTTACGGCACAGGTGAAGCAACAGAAGGTTTGCCCGAGTTAAGGGTGAAGACTTAAGATCTTCTGCTCTCACGTACGCGTCGGTTCGAACCCCTTAGCCTGCACTTTTTGTTTTTTTTTTTTCTCAACTTTTGAATAAAATTTGTTATTAATCTTGTATTTTTTGATAGTTCTCGATTTAAGCCACATACTAAATGTGGCTAACTTGAAAGGTACAAAATAAAAAATTGATCAAATTAGATTACATAAACTAATTCCATAATTTTTACAAAGTATGAGAACTAATAGTAGAGTTTAACCTTAATTTTTTTTTTTTTTAATAATGTGTTCAACGTATCTATATAGATTTTGACATATATGTTGATGTTGGATGAAGTTTAGTATTGTTTTGCCTGCATGTGATCTGATGTAATTAATGCATTCTGTTAGGGTAAATTCCATCAATTGTTATTAAACTTTAACTAAAATTACATTTTAGTCACTCAATTTTTAAAAATTATGTAATAGTTATTAACATTATTGGATTGTTATATTTTATGATAACATGGCATGTTAAGTCAAATGGATTAAAAATATCATTGTGATACTTTTAGAATGTTTCTTAACAATAATTTAAAGAATTTATAAGTGTAAAAATATCTTAATTAAAAAAAACCTTAAAATTCATAATTTTTTACCTCAAATTATAGAATTTTTTTTGATATTATAACTAAATAAAAAGTTCAAGAAAAAATCATAAAATTCTAAAGAGAAGAATTATTGTTATTATTGTTTTTAATTTTTTAAATTTTTTTGTCATATACATGAGAACATAACCACACTTTACTATAAGGTTATTGTACATTTTAGTCATTAAACTTGGCATCTTGTACTTAGTTGGTATTTAAATTTTTTTGTAAATATTAATTGATATCTGAATTTGAACCAAATGAATAATTTTTTTAGATACTTGGTTGATGCCGTTAACTTTTTTTACTGAGAGCCAATAAAATATCAACATGTGTCTTAAAAAAATTAAAAAAATATTTTTTATATAATTTGTAGAATTTTAAAAATAAAAATATAAAAATATGTTTTCTTTTTTATTTCACTTGCATGATGAATTTGGACAAGCAATGTCCAAACGTAGATGAAGTCGAATATTATTTGTCTAAATTCAATCTGGAGGTTCATTTTTTAATAATTTTATATTTTATTATAATTTCAAAATAATAATATAAAAAGACTTCGATTTTTTTCACAATTCATTTTCAACGTACATTTTTTTTTGTAATTTTATATTTTTTAAAAGAATTAATAATACAAAAAGCTTCAAGATATTTTTTAAAATGAATGACAACAAGTATATTATTACCGACAAGATCTCACATTAATGTCTTAAATGAGATTAGGGCAGCCAAAATAGGATTACCAAAAAGGGTGGAGAGAAATTGCCTCTCAAGATGCGAGGGATTTGGTTTGTTTAAATTTTAAGGTTTTATTTGTTCCTTGTTACGCTATTTTTCAGTATTTGTGTGTCTCATTACCTTTTAGATTCAAAATTGAAATAACCATTTTCTAGCTTTGTAAAAGTTTGACTGAATTGAATGGTTCCACCATTCAATCATATAGCTTGAATTTGAAAACTAGAAAACCAATTCAAATCTCTAAAACCCCGAAAATTGAAAAAAAAACCAAAGAACCAACGAAAGGAAAAAAGAAATTTTGATTTTCGTTTTTAATTATGTTTCAGTTCATTTTAACTTTTTTTTTATCGTATTTGAGTTCTCTTGAACTTTAAATCAAAATAATTAAACAATCCCATACAGATAGATTATTCGAGGCGGTCTCCTGTTTTTTTCTTTTGAAAATTTTATACCTAGTTTTCTCAAGTGGAAAATATTTTCTAATTTTTCTATCCGCAACTCGTTTGTGTTTTAATCCTTTATTTCTGGTATCTCTAAATTTTCATGTTAATTTTCACTAATGAACTACATTCCAGTCTCCGACGTCTCCCTAGAATTACTAGGTAAAAGGTCTTGATTTCAAGCATCAAATATTTATGAAAATAGCGAGCATATATGCAGGCAAAGTCCAACAAAAATAACACGGAGATTGATATAATTCTGAACAAGTACAAAATTGCTATCAAAATTATTGAAACATGTTTTAGGGTCACAATAAACCACTGAAGCTCTGCCGCACGCATCCAGTCTCAGCAAATTATCATCTAAACAAGCATCTTAATAGGGTGCAACTGGAGCACGGAAGCTGGCTCCAGCATAGACAGCTTCCGCACCAAGCTCCTCCTCAATTCGCAGAAGCTGGAATACAGAGAACATGATCAGACAAAAACAGGTATAATTCTCTTCTTTCGAAAGGATGTTGATGGCTAATGGCAACTAGAAACTATGTTTAAAGGTTGGGATATGAACCTGATTGTACTTGGCTAAACGCTCAGACCTGCATGGAGCTCCGGTCTTAATTTGGCCCTGGTTAAAAAGAAAAACATGAACACGTCAAAACATTTGCAACAATGAAGATTTTCGATTCAGATTTAAGATAGTAATATTATTTACCGTGGCCAAACCGACTGAAAGATCAGCAATAAAAGTATCCTCCGTTTCACCACTGCAAGAACAGAATCAAAATATTCCGTGAGTAAATTGAAACTTCCATTTTGCAAATCAAATCAATAGTTTTAGCTTTCGAACCTGCGGTGGCTGGCCATCACACCCCATCCAGCTTGCTTGGACATTTTCACAGCTTCGATACTTTCGGTAACAGATCCAATTTGATTGACCTGTTTCAGTCATACCAAGAAAGAACTCAGATTAATATCCAAGGCATCGTCCATAACAAATAAAAGAATGACCTTCTAAAAGAAGAATCCATTGTTACCTTGAGAAGAAGGGCATTACAAGTTTTTTCGGCAATAGCCTTCGCAACCCTCTGCAAAGATTAAATGGAATACAAATGTCAGTTTGCGATACAGTCTTTCTTGAAAAAAAAAAAGGAAATTCTAACCTTTGGGTTGGTGACCAAAAGATCATCTCCTACAATCTGAACTTTTTCTCCGATTTCCTTGGTTAGTTTGGAGTAGTGCTCCCAATCATCTTGGTCAAATGGATCTTCGATTGACACAATTGGATACTCGGCTACGAATGACTTGTATAAATCTTTCAAAGCATCTCCTGAGATCTTTTGTTTACCGTCATTGTTCTTTACGAGCCAAACGGAAATATATAAGAGCAAAAGAAGTTAGTATAACACATATGATGAGTAATCATAGGTATAATGATTTTGAGTTGTGACAAAGGTCACCTCTTCTTTGAAGTTCAGGTCGTAAGTTTTATCTGTTCCATAAAATTCAGACGCGGCAACATCCATTCCAATAACAACCTAGAATAATGAATATTCAAATTCAATTAGCCATTTCCTTGCGTCCAGAAAAGGGAGTATTTATGAAGGTTACTACGAAGGGGCACTAACTTTGCCAGTGTAACCAGCTTTAGCAATGGCTGTATTCAACAATTCAAGTCCTTCCTTGTTCTCCTGAAATTACACAAAGAAAAGACATCAATAACTAGTCATTCAAGGTAATCAACATTTAACGTGTATAAACGAAGTGATCACGGGATCTCATGATTGAGGATTGACCTGGATATTAGGAGCAAAGCCACCTTCATCACCGACATTGGTTGCATCTTGACCATACTTCTTCTTAATCACAGACTTCAAATGGTGATAGACTTCAACACCCATTTTCATGGCCTCCTTAAAGGATGATGCTCCTACAGGAAGAATCATGAACTCCTGCAGACACAAATGCATGAGAACATCAATACCAAGATATGAGCTAAGTTAAGAAAACCATAAGATAGCATTTGAGAACTTGATTTTAGAATTTGGATTTGGAAGTAAAAAATAATATATATTAAGGTAAAACATTTAAAAATGTAACATTCATGATTTTTCACAAATCCAAACATTTGTTCAATGCCTAAGAAAATCCATGTTTTGAAAAGCCCATGATGCCTGCATTTCATTCTTACCACTTACATTATAAATGAAATCCAAATCCCAAACAAAGCACAAAGGAATATCAAGATCCATACCTGCATAGCCAATTTGTTTCCTGCATGTGAACCACCGTTGATGACATTGAAAGCAGGGACAGGAAGAACCAACTTGCTGTTACCAGCAAGGTTAGCAATGTGCTGCATTGAAAAGCCAGTTTAGATGACATGAACCGAAAAAAACCACAAGTCCAATAAGCCAAAATCTACCTTGTAAAGGGGAAGTTTCTTGACTTCAGCTCCAGCTTTGCAAACAGCAAGGGACACGGCAAGAATGGCATTTGCACCGAGCTGAATAAAAACAGTAGAAAAACAGACATAGCATCAAGGATAAGAAGCCTCGGAACAAAAATCATTCGAAAGACAATAAATAAGAAATCGAAAAGGTTACCTTTTGTTTGCACCAACCCCACTCATTTTGGGTTCCATCCAGTTGTTGAACCATGAAATTGTCAATTGCAGTCTGCTCGGTTGGGTCCTATAGAAATAAATTGAAAAGAAAACATTTCAGTTAGAAATATAGCACGACTAATTACCTCAAGTTCCCCATAACTACTAGTGCCCAATTTATTTAATTACTAATGCATGACATATTGTCGTACTCTCAAAAAAAATCAAATAGTCGCAAAAATAACAACCAAACAGAACTACATACTGAAAGTTCATTAAAATAATATCATCAGTTCATGAACATAAGAGAAATTCCAGGTTACGGACAAACCTTTCCAATCAATGCAGGGCCGATGATTGTGTTAACATTAGCAACAGCCTACATTTTACAAGAGCAACAAATTGTTAATAAAAATAAATTAATACCAGCAAAAACAATAGATAATAGGATAACTGACCTTCGATACACCTTTACCGAGGTAATCGGAACCTCCATCTCTCAACTCAAGAGCCTCGTAAATTCCTAAAACAAAACAAAACAAATAATTAAAAAAAAAGTAGAAATCAATTGTTTAGATATTAATTAACAAATAAATTAAACGTACCAGTGGATGCACCGCTAGGAACTGCGGCCCTAGCCTTTATACCGTTCGATGTTTCCACATCAACCTATCACATTCAGTCAAATCCATTAAGATCGAATTAATTTTTTTTCAAAAATTAGAACACTCAAAATAACTGAATAACTACAGGAACAGCGTTTACTCTACGAAATCAGATGGAGAAATAGCAAAAAAAAAAGAAGAAGACAAAAACACAGCTACTCGACCGATTCGACTCACCGAGTCGTAAATATCAATAAGCAAAACAGATCGAGAAATAATCAATCCGTAAATGAGTAACGGTGATGCTATAATACTATACATCACAGATCGATAACACAACAAAGCATAGAAAACAGAATAAACAAGAACAAACGAATAGAGCAAGATGAGGAGCTGAGAAACGAACCTCAACCGTAGGATTTCCACGGCTGTCGAAGATCTGCCTAGCTTTGACGGAGACAATAGTAGCAGCCATGAGATGAAAAAGAGAGCCTTTTGAATTTTGAGATCTAAAACGGAAAGGGAAGCTTCGAGATTATCGCAACAAATAGGTAAGCAAGCAGGTGGAAGTGAAATGTGGTTTATAAAGAGGAGAATAAGTGAATGAGAACCGTTGATATTAAAGGAAAAGGAAGGTGCCGTTTGATTTTATTTTATTGGTGTGTCTAGAAGGATGAGGAAAAAAAAGCGGAAAACAAAGGCGAGGAGCACGACTTTTTAAGTACTTTTTTTCATGGGGTGGTCGTTCCGGTGGATGCATGCCCATGGTATTCGGTGGTCTAAAGTACCTTTGATGGTTTTAGTAATTAGTATACCATTAGGGGGAGAATGGAGACTAGACATCATTATTAGTTGCGATTTGAGGTTGATTCGAGAATTTAGGCCCTTTGGATGGGTGATATTTTTATCTATAGTTAGTGTAAAAACAGCTATAGTAATGAAACTAGATATTATAATGATACTGTAATGTGAGATAAAAAGAAAACTAAATGCATTGTACTGGAGGTAAATGTTCATCCAAAAGAGCCTTTAGTTTTATGATTGGTAAATATGCATTTTTGAATGTGATTTTAAGGTTTAATTTGATATTTAAAGTTTTTTTGGTTTAATTAGGTATCAAAAAGCGAAGTTTAAGTACTTAATTGAACAAAAAAAGTATCAAATTGAACCTTGAGATCAAATTTAGATACCTAATTAAACCTAAAAAAAATCTTTTAAGTATCAATTTGAACCTCAAAATTAAATTTAGGTACCAATTTGTATATTTACTCTTTTATACCTAAATTTAAATTTGAATTTGAGTTTAGAAACATATCTATTTTTTATATCGAAACAAGTATTATAAATTAAAATAAAGTTACGTTTAACTCTTTAATTTACATCAATTTTATTCATATTTTGTTCTAAAATTTATAAAAATTAATCTTTTTAAAATTCATGACTACACTTCTCAATAATTTTATCGGTTCAAATGTGAGTTTTCTTCCCAATAGATAATTCTTATTATAGGTAAATATATTGGTTATGACAATGTTAATGACAAAGACAAACTATGGGCCAAGGAGACGAGTTAAATTGCTCGACAAGAAAAAGTAAAAAGGAACTAATTGTGTAATTTAAACTAAAATTTTCATATTAAATAATGATATAACGTGCAGCATTAGTTTATTGTTATGTTGTTAACGATAGTTAATTGTTGACAAATAGATAAAATTAGCAGTATATCATAACATTTTAAGATTCGATGATCAAAACATAACCCAAACCATACATAAATGATGAAATCTGAAAATTACCCAAAACTTTATAATTATCAGAGAGAAAGGAAAAAAATTATTTCCACATATTTTGAAATCGGGATAATATAAAATTTCGCCCTTGAACTTACCTATTTGTAATTAAGTTGGTCCCTAAACTTGTATTTCGTCAACCACTTTGATGCCACCATATTAATATCATTAATTCGTCGGTGGTACCACGTGACAGCCTATCAAAACACCATATGAAAAATATAAATATAAAATTTTTAATTTATACATTTTGAATTTTTTAAATTTATGTTTACCAACTGATAACTTGAGAAACAATCACATGACACCATCGGATTGACTAATACTAATAGTTTGTTGGCACCTTGAAAGCATATTCCTTTTGAAAGATTCCAACTCAATTGCTCTTTTTCCTAAAAACAAGTCTCTACTTTCATTTCATGATTAATTAATTCAAGTTGTTGACACGATTAATTATTCTCGTTAAAGTTGTTAAAATGGAATTTCACTTCTTCTTTTTGTCCTTTCAAGTCTTGAAATTTTTTTAAAAATAAATCCAAAATTTAAAGTGAAAAATAAAAGAAAATCCTAAAATATTCCACGGAAGCATATTAACGAGAATAAATATTTGTGTTAACAAATTAATAACATTATAAATAATACTAGATTAAAGTAAAAGGATAAAATATCAAATTTAAAAATAATAGAGAGGTTAGAAACATAAATTGACCATTCATATTAAAGTGTTTCATCTATGTTTACAAAAATTTATAGGGCCGAAATTAAATTATATATTTAGTAAAAATGTAATTTCACGGTTTTAATAATTTATATATTTATAATTTTTAAAGGAGTGAATTAAAATTTTATCATTTTTGGGAGGTAAAGTACAATTTTATTAATATAAAATTTTATAAATTATAAAATAGCCTAAATGAAATTTTTTACCCCACGGCTTTGCCACTGCTATTAGTTAAGAGTTTGATTGAGTTTGTATTAATAATTAACCGTGTTTCAACTCAGTTATGTAATTA
This sequence comes from Gossypium hirsutum, assembly GCF_007990345.1. NCBI lineage: Eukaryota > Viridiplantae > Streptophyta > Magnoliopsida > Malvales > Malvaceae > Gossypium > Gossypium hirsutum. Next base: position 62,947,360 of record NC_053437.1, read on the forward strand.
TTAAAAAGTCATCATTTTTATCGAGCAATAATTTTTTTGAGGATACTTTTGTCTTTTCTTATTTTTATATAATAATCTAAAAAATTACATACACATGATAAGATTTGAACCTAAAACATCGTAATATTCATTGTTTCGATTTTACCATTTCAACCAAAACTACATTTGATTTTTATGTTGATTTTTTTTATGATTATTACATAAAAGGATTTCACCCATGTTATAGGTTTATAATAATCTAGTTACATATTAAAACTCTAACTAAGATTATGTTTGACAAAATGTTGAAAAAATTCAATTAACTGAAAATTAATATGTTCAACACGTTTGATAACCTATAGCTAAATTTATTAGATAGATTATTTTTTTCAAAAAAAAAATATGGAAAATGATAATTAGATAGATACCTACTTATCACTCAATAAAGAATTTTCTTAATTATTTTTTTATTTTATTCTATTTCACTTAAGATTATATTACCTTTATCTAACAGTCTAATTGTAATTAGTATTTAATTTTAAGTAATACACTAAATAAATTTTATAACTTAAATTCAACACTTAATTTTTCAATACTTGTTTTTTCAACACTTAATTTTTTTTTAACTTATAAATCATAGCCCAAGTCTTTTTCTTATTATTTTTTATAGAAAAACCCCAACAGCTCAACTTGATTTGATGGTGGTCAGGTTAAGATGCAAACTTCAGTAGTTTGATCAAGTCAATGTATCTCTAGTTTATATCTGAATTATTTCAATGTTGTAGTTATTGTCAGTTTATTTTTCTCTTTTTTGAGATAATTCTGTAAACATGACATTTGTGTATTAGTTTGTAATTATTTATTTATCATTTGTACTACGTGCCAAGTGATTATTTTCTTTTTGTAAGAGCTAATTTTACCTTTTATTGGCTCATATATTTATAGTTTTACTAATTTGAAATTGTAGCATTTTGGGAGGCCAAACTATAATTTTGTTGTATATTAACCTAGGATTTTATAAAATTTAAGAGACTAACACAACAATTTTCCATTTTAATGGGTCATGCCTAGTGCCTGCCCCATTTATTCGCCCTAGTTTGTCTTCTTATATTTTTATATTTCAACCCAATACATTATATATAAATAAATATATAAATATTTTTAAATTCACCATTCCAAACAAAGTTTGATTTTGTTTTTTCATGAAAAAATTTATAAAATAAATATATTATTCAAAAAAATGATAGTTTGTCATAATCTAGTATTTATATCAATTAATAATTTATTGTGTTTATGTAAATATTATACAACATTTATTTTACACTAACACAATTCATCCCAAAGAAAATAATACATTAAAATATGTTATTTGTCTGTGTTAGGCGTTTATGGGTTGGACCGAGCTTAAGTATTATATTAAAACACTTTATGTTTATTCAATCTCAGTCCATCTTAAAATACAAGCTTAAATTTTCGCTCAAGCTTGCTTTTTTTAAAAAAAAAAACTAATTCAAGTTCATTTTAGGGTTGACACAGCTTAAAATACAAGCTTATATTTATATTATTTTTAATTTATATTTATTATGAATTTAGGGTTGTCCATATTTTTATATTATTTTTAATTTAATATTTTTTATTTATAAAAATTTTATATATAGCCATCTTAACATTTTTTAATGTTTATATTATAGATTTATTTTTTATGTGTTATAAATTACACAGTATATAAAAATAACATAATATAAAAGATTGCAAACTTTAAAAAAATGGGTTAAGTTGGGCTCAAGCATTGAATGTTCAAGCTTCAGCTTAACCCATAATTTAAAACATGTCTAATTTTTTCTCCCGAACTCTCCTAAATTTTTGGACAGGTAGCCCGACCCATGAACATGTGTAGTCATTATACTTTTATATAACTTGAGATTTAGTCATTTTTCTTTAGAAGCTAAAAATTCAATCATCTTACTCTTTCAATTTAAAATTCTTAATCCAATATTTATCGCCATTAGTAGTTTCTATTAAAAATTGTTAACTCAACATGTTTATTTTCCTTTTATCATACATCACATGAAGACAACTTAATCAATACGTCAAATTGAACTAAGACTTTTTTTTTTTAGTGAATTACAAGAGGAGGGTAAAGCCCTAACAACAATGCGACTCAAAACTAAGTCACACTTGGAATGACAAATACCCTGATCATCAGACCAACATACGAGATTTATTGGACTAAGATTTTTTAAGTCAAAACAATTGAAATTTTAGAATACAAGGACTAAATCTCAAATTCTATAAAAATAGAGAGAGTAGCAAACATATTTTAACCAAAAGGAAAACAAAAACATTATCATCAAACGTTTAGGGACCAAATTATATATGGTTGAATGAAAAGCAAGCCTCCCAACATATAAAAACTCCAAAAAGAGATAATCTGTTTTCACTCTCACCTGACATTGTTCTTTACGCCCTTCAAAACCATAACCTAACAAAGCTCTCTAAGGCCAAACCCCACGCCTCACTCTCTTTTATTAATCTCTGCCCTTCATTTCTTTCACCATTTCCATTGATTTTTTAACAATGGCAGCAACTTCCTTAACCCTCTCAAGATTCCTCTCACCGGCCGCTGCCATTTCATTATCCAGCACCACCAAGCTTTCCTCTAAATCCCTTCCTTTAAAGCTCTCCTCCGTTTCTCCCCTTCCCTTCAACCTCCACCGCCGCCGCGTTTCAAAACCCATTTCCTTTTCCACCAAAACAACCCAAATCTCCGCTGCTATCTCCGTCGGAGATAAGCTTCCTGACGCAACACTCTCCTACTTCGATTCCGATGGTGAACTCCAAACCACGACGATCTCTTCCCTCACCGCCGGCAAAAAAACCGTCATCTTCGCTGTCCCCGGTGCTTTTACCCCCACTTGTTCCCAAAAACACCTCCCTGGGTTCGTTGAGAAATCTGGGGAACTCAAAGCCAAAGGGGTTAACACCATCGCCTGTGTTTCGGTGAACGATGCGTTTGTGATGCGAGCTTGGAAGGAAAATCTGGGTATCAAAGATGAAGTCCTTCTGTTATCGGATGGTAATGGGGAATTCACTAAGAAAATTGGGTGTGAATTGGATTTGACCGATAAGCCTGTTGGACTTGGTGTTCGTTCTAGAAGGTATGCTCTCTTGGCTGAAGATGGTGTCGTTAAGCTTCTTAATTTAGAAGAAGGTGGTGCTTTTACTTTCAGTGGAGCTGAAGATATTCTCAAAGTGCTGTGATTTTTCGAGAGATTAATAAACATCGGCTACTTCTTTTGTTTGGCTAGTTTTTAGTTTACTTTTGTAATAAAATTGACCAAAATCTGAGAACTTTCTGATGAATGAATGATATTTTTCCTTTGAATCTGTGTCTTATTTGGGTTTTACGTGCTGCAATGATGATTCGCATATATATGAACATAGATTAGAAGAAAGTTTAACTATACATATATATATATGAAACAACTACATCTTTCTTTGAATATCAAATTGTCAGGGTTGAATAAGCTTCTGCAGTGTTCCTTCAATAGAAATGAACCTTCCTTTTCCCGGTTACTTACACGGCAAGTTCCGAGACATCCTCATCGGAGTTCCAGTTGTCCATTCCTTTAGCCTTCATCTCCAAGCAGATAATCTGCGCCTCTTGCGACTTTCCTTGCTCTTTAAGGCCAATCACGAGTTCCTTACAAGTCGTGAAACGTGGAAGGAAATGGTTTTCAAACATTTCCCGATACCAAACGTATGCACCGATGAAATCCTTGTGTTCACAATATCCCTTAATCAGAAGGGTATATGTATCAGCTTTAGGAACCAATCCCTTGGCCTTCATATCATCAACAACATCCTTTATTTCTAACAACTTTCCGTTTTTAAACTGTCCCAAAATCAAGCTATTGTAGGTCATTTTGTCAGGGCAAATTCCACGGTCTATCATCTCTCGATGCAAAGAAACTGCATTTTGAACATCTCCGTGCTCTGCATACAAGTGAATCAGCACGTTATATGTGAGTAGATCGGGAGTCAAATGCATCTCTTCCATTTCGCGAAACAGTCTCTCAGCAAGTTCAATTCCTTTCTTGCTGCAACCACTAATGAGAGGATGATAGGTATTCAAAGTCGGCTTAATGCCCAAACTCTTCATGTTTTCATACAAATCCAGACATTTCTCGGCATTTCCTTCATTAGAATACCCTGATAATAAGGTGTTGTAGGTGATGACATCGGGACTACACCCATTACTTGTGATTTTGGGAAGCAAAGCTTCGGCTTCAGTTATCCTTCCCTTCTTGCATAGTCCACTAATAAGTGTGTTGTATGTTACGATTGTCGGTCTTGTTTCACCCTTCACCATTTCATCAAAGTACTTGAAAGCATCAGTCAAGTTTCCGGCTGCACAATTTCCAGCAATAAGCGTGTTATATACCAGCACGTTAGGCAACACCCCTCTACTTATCATATCCTTGAAAGTTATCTCAGCTTCGAGAAGCATTCCATTCTTGCATAAACAATTTACAAGTGAACCATATGTTACAACATTCGGTTTAATCCCATCCCTTTCCATTTCTTCTAAAACCGCAAAACACCTATCGAGTACATTCATTTTCCCGTAACCATTAATAAAAACATTGTACGTCTCGACTTTAGGCGAAACACCCTTCTCTCTCATCTTTTTCACCCATTCTTCAGCATTCTCCACCTCTTTCATTTCAAAAAACTTGCCAATCAAAGTATTGAATGTAACATAATCCGGCCTCAACCCCAATTTCTCCATATGCTCAACCGTTGAAATAGCTCGATTCATATCCCCAATTTGACAATATCCCTTCACAATGGTATTAAACACTACCTCATTCGGCACAAACCCTTTCTCGATCTCGTTTTGTAAAACCTCTTCTGCTTTTTCGAAATCCCCTTCCTTACACAAATGATTCAACCAATTACTCAATGCATACCTATTGATCCCAACTCCTTTCCCCTTCATTTCTTCATACAAAGCCATTGCACTTTCACCATTCCCACTCTTCAAAAACCCATCAAAAAGAATACTAAAAGTATACCCATCACCAACAAATCCACGAGCTTCCATTTCCTTTAAAACCCATTTTGCCTCTTCCATTCTTTGAGCATGACAAAGACCACTAATCAATGTATTGAAAGTAACAATGTTAGGCTCCACATTCTCCTTCACCATCCTCTCTTTCAAACCAAAAGCCTTCTCTAGATCCCCAACTTTACAATACCCATCAATAAGAGTATTATAAGTAACCAAACTAGGCGCTAATTTCCTCTCAAGAATCTCACTAAACCCTTTCTCAGCTTCCCTAATTCTCCTCTCTTTACAAAGGCCACTAATCAACACATTATAAATAAACAAACTTGGATTAACCCCTTTTTGTTTCATATCATCCAAAAACTCATAAGCCCTTTTCAAGTCCCCTAATTTAACAGCAGCTTGGATAGCTTTACCATACATGAATTTATTAGGTCTAAAACCAGACCCTATAATTTCTTCAAACAAATTAAGGGTTCCATCAAACTTATTCAAAGATACCAAAGAATCAAGCAACAGGTTAAGTGAAGTTATAGAAGGCTGCATACCTTCTTTCCTTATAGCTTTATATAATTCCATGGCTTCACTATGCATTTTGGATTGAGCTAATAAAGAAAAGAGAATATTTGAGAAACTGAGTTTCAAAGAATATGAAGTGAAAGAGAAGAGATTGAAGAGATCAGATGGTGATTTCGAGGAAAGGAGTGATTTTGTGAGGGTTTGAGCAGCTTCAGTTTGGCCTTGTTGGAGTAAAGTTGTGAGCTCTTGAATATGGTGGTGGCATTCATGGTGATGAAGAACAAAGGTTTCATGTTTCTCGTTGGTGTTGGCTGCTTGGGAAGAAGACTGTGTGGACAGTGTGGAGAGAGGTTTGGGTTTCTTCTGGGAAGTGAAAGATAATTGGGAGAGGAGAGTTACACGCTTTGCTGCCATGTTAGACTTTTGGCACTGATACACCATTAAAGAAAAAAAAATCCTTTTTGTAGGGTTCAATTTCAGTGCTTTAGTTAAAGATGATGAAGCCCCAATGGTTTCACCATGAAAGGCCCATGAGAGTCCTGTAAAGGTATCCCCTTTGGTTCTTCAAAGAAAGCCCTTTATCCCCACTTTATAGTGGCTGTTATAACTTATAAGTAGTAGCCCAGGTCTCACTAAATGGTAAATAGAAGGATAACTACTTATATTTATTAGTAAATTTATATTATTAACTACTTAATTTCAAAAAGTTACGAAATGATCATAAGATTATTTGAATTTTTTTTAAGTGATTGAACTGTTCGAAAGTTTTTATTTAATTCATTGAGCTATTAAGTTCTTTTCTTTTTAAAGCTTGGCTAGCAAACTTTAAGAAACAATTCGACGATCGGTATAGTACATATCTTAGATCCAAGTCGATTTGACAATCATTGTCGAAGATCGAAGAAGAAAGTTGTTTGGATTTTGATGTGCAGATTCATGACGTTTAAAGCTATTTCATGAAAAATCTAAATTGTAAAAAAGAAGGGGAAAAAAATCTTTTGATTGGTGTAGGTGGTGTGAACAGAGAAGGCTATACAATAGTAATTTTAACAACCCATCGACTTAAATTAAAACTTTTGAATAGTTTAGTGACCATTTTGTAACCTTTTGAAATTCAATGATCAAAATATAAATTTACTAATAGTTTAGTGACCTTGGGTGTACTTTACCCTAAATCGAATCCATAGCTTTGGAAAAAAAAGTAAAACATTTAAGGTCACTGAACTATTGGTAAATTTATACTTTAATTACTTAATTTTAAAAAGTTACAAAATGACCACTGAACTATTCAAAAAATTTCATTTAAGTCACTTGAAAAACGGTTTTTTTTGTGCCTTTAATGAATTAAGTTAACCTAATACTTTGTTTTAGGTTTTTTAGGAAGTTATTGGCCAAGTAGTGATAGCCACTTTGTTTTAAACCTTAGCTTCTCCTTACTGCCACCGATTGCACTCGTATAATCTTTTTTATTCACACCACTAGCACTAATCATAGGTTCTTTCTCCTCTTTTTTCAGGGGCAAAGTTAAAAAAATATTTTAGGGGGTCAAAAATGAATTAAATAATTTTGGGAGCTCAAAGTACAATTTTACTATTATATGAACTTGTAACTTCCTAAAAATTAAAGGGACTAATAAATAATTTTTTTGTGGGGGGGGGGGGGAGAGGGGGCAAGGCCAATGCCTCCCCCTTCTCCGACCTTGTCTCTTCTCTTTTACAATTTAATTTTTTTCATGAACTAATTTTGAATGTCATGAATTTATAAATTAAATTTCGAACGGATTTCTTCTTCCTCAATCTCCAACATTGATCACCAAATCGGCTTAAATCTGAAGTATGTTGTTTTACTCGTCGGTGGGTACTATTTCACCGCACCAATAATTGAACTATCGCTTGAAACTCACCGACCAAATTAAAAAAAAAAACTTAACAACTATTGATTAAAATGAATTTTTTAATTAATTTTTTATCATTTTATAATTTTTTAAAGTTAAATAATTAAAATGTAAACTTACTAATGCCACCGGTATACCTCTTAGTTGCTGTTTCTTTAAAGTTTAAGGACCCTAATTTCCTTAATTTGCAGGGCATCCATGAAAAGAAAAAAAAATGAAGGTTTGTGATTAGTTTCATGATGTAGAACACCAAAGAAAAAGCTGGGATTGTACCAACCCAGAGATTGATTACTAGATTTTATTGTTGAGATTATAAATTCATTTGTCACTTCACTTTATTTCTAACACTCATCAAATCATTAATGATACCCTTATAAATGTGAGTGGTTGCCAACTTTCATATAAACACCCATTTAATTACACCAAGATTTTTATCCATATTCATCCTATATTCTTACTCGACATTTATTAGATTTCCATTTTAAGTAGTTGATTGAGTCTTAACTTGTTTGGCATGCGTATTGTTGCCAATACAAGAGAATATGGGTTCGAGTGCATTAAAGCACATTATTCTCCCATTTATGAGTAGAATAGGGGCTAGATATTGTATCAAAAAAACAGATATGACCAGAACCTATACATGTTATAGAACTAAACTTGATCTTAATTCCACCTCGAAATTTTTTATTGAAAATCTTCTTAACTTAATCCCCAAACTTGTAAATTATTCAACTTTGATATGAAGAAAACTCAAATTCAATTTAGTCACTATTGAGCTAAACTCGAACTATAAAACAAACCAAATTTGAATATCTTGATATTTGATTTAAGCAACTTGCAAGCCTAAGCCAATCTCAAATCAAAGATTGATAGGTAAAACAAACAGACAAAGAGATCAACAGAGAATCAAATATGAAAATGAAAGCTTTTCTCATTATTTTTATTTCATTTCTCAAACAAATTCCCAACCACAACATAAATGGGAAAATTACAAAAAAAAAAGAAGAAAAAAAGCTACAAATAGAAAAAAAATGCAAACAATTCACTCCAAAATCTTCTCTATATTGTCTATTTTGGGGGTCAAAACCCAGAAACAACCTTCCATTAGCTCCTTATAATTCTCTGTATGATGCATATGCATTACCATTACAACATATGTTTCTGTATTTCCCTTAATTTTCTTGGATATTCACAAAGATAACTAACTTTTTTTTTTCGAGTTATCGAACTCGAAAAAAAAAATCTTATGCTCAACCTTAAAAGAATAACCCTTTTTAGATTTTTGTTTTTTTTTTACATAAAGCTAAAAATTGCAAGGAAATGTTGTTATAATCACCACATAATCACCTGTTGATGGCATTAGTAGCCAAAAGAATTACACCGGCGATGATGATAATGGCCACTATGGACTAATTTAAGGAGTTGCATTACGAGTTGGGGACGATGGTGCCAACATATCCGAATCCCATGATGAAGAAGGCGATTGCTTGTGCAAAAAGGTATATGAAGTAATGGTTTTTACCGAACACGACGTCGTAGCAGCCGCAGAAGAATAGATAAGCTCCGACGCTTAGCTCTAACACATGGAGTCTGCCAACATTCGATTGTTAGATGAGAAGGCATTGAATAACAAGTTAAGGTTGCAAACTTGTAATAGCAGATTCAATTTGATAGACTTTATACCTTTCTCCGAACCGGAAACGGGGTTTTCGGGGTGCTTTTGCAGCTGCTTTAGACTTGTGAGCATCCCCGAGTTTCTCAGTGACGATCCATTCGTTTACTCTACCAGCCTCTAATAAGCCGATGAAGGTAGCCTTAGTTCGATGCAACGACATGACGTTTTCAAAAAGGATCCAAAAAACCAGTAAGTGAAATGACCTGCAAGTTTAACAAGAACCCTTTTATAAAATGAGCTCGAAATTCGATTTTGAGTTCCCGTAGACTGATAAAAACCCGTACCTCGGAGTTCCTACAGCATTGAGAATGGTAATGATAGAAGGAATATAAACAGCTCCCCACTTTGGAACCTCAACTTCAGGCACAAGTACAGTTGCAGGTAAAATAACACAGTAAAAAATGAATGTAACAATGTGGGCAACAAGCTTTCTGACCACAAAGAAGCTGTAAATTACATGTACTTTCTTCCATGTCGAAACTTTCTGCAACGATATTACGAAACAATCAATGACCGATTCAACAAATTCCTAGCGCTTATAACTTGTTTCACGAATCAATTTTACCTTGTTTTTAATGATCTCCATGACCATTTTCCTGAAAAGGTTAGCCGGACCACAAGACCATCGATGCTGTTGGTACCGATACGCTTTCAATGTACTCGGCAATTCATTTTTCACCTATTGGAAAAAAGAAAAAACGATTAACATACTACACAAATACACGAACATGGTATGAATTGTCGGGTGACAATACAATACCTTTAGGCTACCAAGGTAAAGGAATTTCCATCCTTTGAGACTAGCTCGAACAGCTAAATCCATGTCCTCGACCGTGGTTCGATCTTTCCATCCACCGGCTTCGTTCAAAGCACTAATCCTCCATACACCAGCAGTTCCTACACAAGTAAAATTCAACCATTTTAACCCCATTTTTAACCACATTCAAAGGTTTTTTCTTTTTTGTCTTCATTACCATTGAAGCCAAAGAACGAATAGGTGGAAGACCCCACTTCTTGTTCAACAGTAAAATGGTAATCTAATGACATTTCTTGCATCCTTGTCATCAAACATTCATCTGCATTCACTGTAAATAAAGAAAAACATTACCCTTGTTAGCTGTCATTAATAAAAAGGCAAAATGTCGGTTAGTCCACCATGGATAATGACTAGGTGAAGGTCCACCACTTTACAAAAAAAAGCTTTGCACATGCAAATGCTGGGTATATATATATATATGAGAGAGAAGACAAAAATAACAAACATATAATATAAAGTGTAAACATGCCCTTCAAAGGGGCATTTTATCAAACATTTAATGGGTGTTAAGGGTACTGGGGTAGATCATCATCAACCATCCAAAATCTACAAGTGACCCTTTTCCAACTAAAAAGGAAACCCAGATCTTAATTAGGAAACAAATTTTGGGTCCATTTTTTATTGAATTTTAGGACTCTTTTTGTAGAGATAAAACTTGTCAGATTAACCCACTAGAGTGTCCCCATTGTTGGTATGTATACAACAATCCTTAGCACCAAACATACATACATATATATAAATATATATATATAAAAAGGAGAAAAACACTAATTATCCCATGAAATTATTTACCTAACAAATAGATCAATTTGGTAATAACTAGAAAAATCACCCAAAAAAAATAATTTCTAGGTGCTTTTTCCTTGCTTCCAAACAGGGTATTGTTTATCAATTTTTTTAAAGGTTAAAATGTGCCTATAGTCCCTGTAATTGTATTTCTAGGAATTTAGTTCCTCTATTTTTTAGGTTTTAAAATTCAGGTACAATCATTAACATTATAATTTTTAAAAAACTACTCACTTGATAGCCATGTAATTAAATTTTTTTTGTAATTAACTTGAATTTAACAAAAAAAATTGAATAGTATTAACAGTTAGACCTGAATTTTAAAATCTGAAAAGCAAAGAGATTAAATTCCTAAAAATAAAAATAGAAAGACTAAATTTCTAATTTTTGAAAATTACAAAACTTTTTTAAAATATTTACCCTTTTTTATATGGGATGGGGGGATTTTACATATAATTATAGTTTAATATTAATTTAATAATGCAAATAGATTTTAATTAGATATATTCTAATATATTTATAGAAAAAAATTAAAAATTAGTTTAAAATATCAAAATATTTTATCAACTAAGACAGGTCAAAATGCACTAAAACAATCGAAGCACGGTAAAATTTTAATCAAGACAAAATTTAAACAAAAAATAAAAAATACGATCAAAATTAACAAAATTGTTAATTTCAATCGTACTTTTTGTCTTTAAATAAATATCAAGCGATAATGACAAAAAGTATGTATCAAGCGACTTAACGGATATGATATTGATAATCATAATATAAAATAGATTTAATCACTTTTTAATTCAACTCGATTTTAAATATATGATTTTAATGTAACTATCGAATATTAAATTAATAACATGGAAGAAAGGCCGACATTTAACCTACTTTTTCAGCTTTTTTTAAATATAAATTCATTTTCTGGCCGATATAAACAACGCACGTGTCCAAAACTTTGCTCCGCCAGCAAAGGCAGGACTGTTGATGGATCCACGTGCTTAGGGACCAACCTTCTTCCCTCATATACTCTAATAGACCCACCGACAATGCTTCGAAATATAATAATATTTTGGTTAAAATATGTCATTCGTATATGTAATCTTCCTAAATTTAAAATTTAATCCTTCTACTTTTTAAATTTTAAAAATCAAGTATATTTGTTAACACCGTTAAATTTTTTCATAAAATTTATTAGTGTGACATTTTGGAATAATAATAATTACTCACAAAAATAGGAAAGAGACTGAATTCCTATAAATAAAACTAAAGGGATTAAAATTCAAAATTTGGGAAGACTACAGGGACTTCTGGCATATATTAACCTAATGGCTTTTTCATTTTTTAGTTAGGTATAGTCACTCAAACTATGATTTTTTTTTCCTTTTTGGCCACCTAGCTATGAAAAACTATAAAATGATCACTAAACTATTCAATTTCATCTTTTTTTTGTCACCTAATTATTTTGAATTTTTTGGCATTTCTATTTTTATGTTAACAATTGGTGACCAAAAAAATAAAATTGAATAATTAAAAGACCATTTTGTAACTTTTTATAGTTGAATAACAAAAAAAAACATCATAATTGAGTGACATCTACCATAGTTTACCCCTTTTTTATTTTTAAAAAGGAGTAAACTACAAAAGATTAAAATGTTAAGACACTTGTGAAAGAAATTTACCGAATTTCCAACGAGCTTGAACCAAAGCTAATTCAGGGTTGTGAACGAGGAAAGGAATGGTTCGCCAAAGGAAATCAGGTTCGGGCTGGAAATCAGCATCGAAAATGACAACATAGTCACAGTGTTTCACATAACTGTGTTTCATGCCTTCTTTTAAAGCCCCTGCTTTGTATCCATTCCTATTGTCCCTTATTTCATACTTGATGTTGATCCCTTTGCTTGCCCATCTTTGACACTCTAATTCCACCATATCCTTCAAGTTTTCATACCAATTAACATAAATCAATGCACCAATACAACAAAATTTTGTGTTTTCAAGGTCTAATTGTAGTTCTAATCCCTCTATTATGTTCAAATTTGAGATTTACAGACACCAACGGTAAAAGTACCATGAAAGCCCTTGTAATTGAACTCATATTGCATTTTGCACTCTTTACTAAAAAAAATTAGGTAAATTAGTCATCCAATGTTGGATAAAAAAGCTTCATCCATTTCTACTATTAAAAACTGACCTAATTTACATATAATGACCAGCTTTTAATAGTGAAAATGAATCAAATTTTAAACAAAAATGACAAGTTTGATCTTTGATCTAAAAGGAGTCAAAAACCAAACTATACCTTAAAATAGATGGATTAAATTACAAATTTCAAGCATAATAGAGGGACTAAAACCGTAATTAAACCCGTTTTTATATCTTTACCTTAATTGTTGGGTCAGTTGAGTCATCAAGGACTTGAATAACGATCCGATCAGAAGGCCATGAGAGGCCACATGCAGCTCCAATGGACAGTTGATAAACCTAAATTATTACCGAATTTCAATATATATATATACACACATAGATACACATATATGTAAATCACTAAATTGAGCGTTGTAATGAAAAAAAGGAAAGAAAAGGACCTCTCTTTCATTATACATTGGGATTTGAACCAGAACCATAGGATAAGCTGAGTTCCCCAACTCGACATCATCTTTAATGGCTTCCCATTTAAACCTTTTGTCTGGTTTCCGACCAAACAGTTTGACCAAAGCAATGACTATCCCCATATAAACTCTTTCAATAAAAAGTATTACAGACATTATCAAACAAACCACGACGGCGAGTTTCAACAATGGCACGATCAATGGTGCTTTGATTTGGCCCCAAATCACTGCCATTTGCATCGACAAATCATCGGTTGTGTCGGGGAAGATAGTTGTTGAAGGAAACTGATCCATTTTGGGAAAAAAAAAACAGGGGAGGACTAAATTGTAAAAGAAACAAAAACAGGAAAAAGAAGGAAAGAACAAAGAACAACTAACAAAAACAGATTTTGAAAACAACCCACTAGATCTGTTTAGATTTAAAGTACATCCATTGGAAAAAGAGATGGAATCTTTGTTGGTTTTTTGCTTGAACCAGAAGCAATGAAAGCAGAGCTTAAGTGGTTCAAAAACCCACACTAATTTGCAGAAATGTACATAGCATATAATTTTCTTATTCCAACTAGACCCTCTGTTATTTGGAAGAAAAACAGAGGCAGAGTGGGAGGACAATGAACAAGTTGAAAAATGAGTGCTCAAAAAAAAAAACTATTAAAAAGCTTTTGAGAAAATGAGAGAGAGAACAATGGCTTATATAAGCTCTGTCTTCTCTGGTTGTTGATTTTTATTTCCTTTTTCTTTTTATTATAATTTATTTTGTTTTGTTTTTATTTTATTGTGAATTTACAACTATGGTTTACTTTTTCCAACTACAAATGTGGGGGCTGGTATAATTGAGTAAAAGAGGTCTCAATCTTATAATGCATTATATTTTAAATTCGGGTTTGGTTTCGGGTAATCACGATTTTCGAATTTATATTCCAGAAACCATTTAAATACTTGGGTTCGAATCTATTTTTAGTTTTTGGAATTTTCTTCCTCAACTAAATCTAACATTGTTAAAAGAAAAATACTCGTTTGATCAACATAATTAAAATCTCGTATTTAGAATTAGAAACTTTACAACTCTAAATTCAATATTTTTATTTGCTTGTTTGACTTTTCAGGCGTATCATATTAACCACGTGACTAAATTATTTTCATTTTACAGAAGTTTTTTTTATAGTTTTACTAATTGGATTTAAATTATTAAACTACAAAAGAGTAAAGAGATTAAATTTCGAGGATTAAAAGTTGACGGATTGAATTTTAAATGTGAAAATAATACAAGGACTAAGAGCGGCATTAGACCTAAAAGAAACGGTAGACTTTTTAATCCGCCGACTACAAAATTTCCGTCAGTGATTTATGATGTCATTTCCCGACGATACCATTCACCGACGAATTTGAGTTATATACTTCATGATTCATTATCTATTTTTGTCACCTAATGAGTTGTAATTATGAGCTTGAAAAAGCCATATCTACTATCAAGTACTGTTTTCTAATTTCAACATTTGAATTTTTTTTAATAATTTTATTATAAGTTCTGATAATATCTGTTTTTTATATAATATTTAAAATTATTCGTAACTCTTTTTTAACTTTTAAATAGTAGGATAATACGTTTCAGCACACTTAAATTCACGTTTTCCTATACTGACAATAATTTTTATATTAATTGAGTTAAAACTTAAAAAATAATATTGTAATAGACACTTTTATTAAAGAAAAATAATTTAACTCTTTTTTGAGAATTTAATAATAAAATTGAACTTTAAAAAAATGACTAAATTGACAATATTTTCATTAGAGAGAAAATATTACAAATATTATTTAAAAAACTTCTTTTAAAGTAAGAGATAGGGGAGTACTTGAGTGGGTTTGGTCCAAACTTTTCAATATTGATGGGAATGCCCCTTTGATTTGTCTTAATCAAACATGACAGACAGACAAGTTAGATGCTTCTCGTTTGCAATGCCTCTATAATTTTTATTTTTATTTTTATTTTTGGTAGGTAAATTATTTTTTATTTTTATTAATGACTTCACATTATAAATATAAAATTTTTGCTTATTTTTTTAATAAAATCAGAAGGTATGTGTCATGCTTGTGTACAAGGGAAGGTACAATTGTTGGAACTTGGAAGCTTAACTAGTGGAGGAGAAAAACTTAATTAATTAATTATTTATTTATTTATTTATTTATTGGGTGGAATTAATTAATAAATAGATTCTAATTATTATATGCTTTTATACTTTTTGCTTGAGGTAATGTCTATATTTAAGGTGGGTTTTGATGGGCGATTTGGTGCGGTGCGTTTAGTTTACTTTTTGTCTCACGTTACAATATCGCTACAGTATCTAATCTCACCGCCACCCCTGTTTTTACACTAATCGCGGGTAAACGCACCGCCCATCCAGACTCACCCTTAGTGTTTTGCAGTGTTTGGTTGTCTCTTTTCAGTGTTCTTTTATTATTATTATATTATTATTATTTTATGGCATATGCCTAGGTTCAATCAAGGGTTTGATTTGAGAGTTTTGACTCAATTGTAATTTATAATTATTAATCAAAATATAGGGATGAAGCGACGTTTAGTCCCTAAACTTTATAATTCTTTTAGTTTAGTCTCTACTCTTGGAACTTTTCCTAGTTTTGATTATTGTGATGGCATGGCACTTTGATATTCTGTCACTTCATCGCTTAAAAATTATGTTTTTTTTAGGACTTATGTGAACAAAAAAAAATTAAAGATCAAGATGGAAAATTTTATCAAGCTTAGAGACTGAACATTATCTTATCCCTTTTACGAATATAAAGGTTATGGGTGTAAGGATGGTACCACTTGAATTAACTTTGAAGATGTGTTGATTTTTCAACAACATCCTAAAATGATAATACATTCGTAATACCAGCACGATATTCTCTAACAGTATAAAATTCGATTTATTTTACGAAAATACTTTTTCTAAAAATTTAGATTAGGATATGTTTAATCCTAGTAATGAGTTGATGATTGAGAGCATGAATACTTCTTATAGAAAAAATTATTCACTTAAAAACATGAAAGAAGTTTGAAATAATTATACAAAACAATTAGTGAGAGGAATGAGTTTCAATTCAATCACAAAATAAGTGTGTCATAGACAAACTATTTTGGGAGGTACAATTATGTCTTAAGACAATGTTGTAACACTAACCTTATTAGAAGGAAGATGTTTTAAATGCAAAACAAGCTTTACTTGAATTAAAGGTTTTGTTTAGCTGATTGAGTCTGAATTTGATTGATATGAGCATTGTTGTCAATATATGAAGATGTGAGTTCGAGTGTGCTGAAAGGCATTATTGAGGGGCTATAGGTAGTTTTAGGCATTATATCAAAAAGAGCATATATGACAATAACCTATAATAAGATTAATGTTCAAAAAAAAGGTGATAATAAAGATGTTCATGAGTTGAACCGATTTTTTCTATATTGATTAACAGTGTTCGAATAAGATTGGCCCATGATCTTGTTTCGCTACAAAAAAAAAATTAATTATAATATTTTATTTTAATAAATAATATTTAATGCATGATTGGTGTATAAGCCTCATACGCTATTAATAAATAATAACATGACACGTCATCATTAAATTAAATAAAAAATATTTCGAGTTTTAGCATTTATTTATAATTAATTGTTATTTAATAAAGTTATCAATATTTATTCATAAGTCCTTGATTAATTTTTTTTTGTTTTATTTAATGATAAGATGTCATATTATTATTCACCGATTATGTATGAGATTTATACACTGACGGTGCATCGAATATTCTCTCTTATTTTAATATTTATGCATATTTTTATAATTAAAATTTAATAATAAGAGTGAAGGTCACTAGCATGAGTTTTGGTAAACATCCCTTGATCAACAATAATTGAAAATGACTTATATATAATAAAGTTGAAAATCATATATATATATATATATCAATTCATATATGCTTTATTTGAATGTCTATAACTAATCAAGTATGAACCCAACACTTAATGGCTAATTTGTAACATATACTCATTCATGAATTTGTTCCCAACATGTAATATTTTAAGGTTCCATGACATGAACTAGCAACTACTTATAGTTGAGTCAAGTCAAAAGTAAGAATTAATTAAGGGGTGGGAAGTCATTCTTTATAAAAAAAATATAAAAAAAATAACATCAAAACTTGAATTTGTTAATTTAAAAGAATATTCTACATTCAGTCAACAAAAGAGAAAAAAGAATGATGGGTTTTTAATATGTATTTAGAATATGACATGGGAACTAATCAAATAAGTGATTTTGAGTTTGTGTATAATTTTTTAGTAAGTTGGGTCGATTCAGTTTTAGCTTAATTGATATGAGTATTGTTGTTAATGTAGATGGACACGGGTTTGAGTGCACTGAAGCGCATTATCCTCCTATTTAAGGGTTGAGGAGGGACTATGGGCAGTTTTAAATATTTTGTTAAAAATAACTAGATATGATCAGAAGTTATAATAAGATTATTAAAAAAAATTCTAGCAAACTCGCTTAAATATTAGATTTGGTTTTAAATTTTATTATTGTCATTATTTTTCACCATTTTTTTTCAGCAAAATAATTTAAGAAAACTTTTTTTTAATGTACTAAAAGAGAATAGGAAGTGATTTATTAATAAGAATTTCATTATATGTTATTGGTTTATTGAAAGACTAGTTAAGGGAGTTTTGGCATTGGGTGCTTAAGATAAAATTAAAATTTGAAGGGGTAAAGCTAAAAATTTGATGTTAAAATGGTTAAATTTGTATTATTAATTTTTAAAAGGAACCATTTTTTTTATTTTAATTAAGTGGTTAAAACAGAAAAAAATTAAAATTTATATTTTAAAAGGGACTGTAAATGTAATTAGACCATTTAATTAAGCCAAGTCAAACCTTGCCTTTTAATCTAGCCTCAATTTAGATAAAATATTCGAATAAATAGTATTTATTAGTAGCATCAGTATCTCAAAAAGAAATATTTGAATGATAGGAACTGGAGAGCATCGGATAGATATGTAAAATCATTTTAATTAATTTTTTATAAGTTGTTTATTCTGTGCGAAGCAAGTACTTTTTTATTAATATTTTTTACCTTACTACTATTAAGGGGTCTAGCTAAATGGTACCATGTCTTCTTGAAAGGTTAGTTATGCTTTGGTTGGTGGTTCGATCCACGTAACGTGTGACTTCATCAATTAATTATCTACCATACATGTTGTAAACGAATGTGAGAGATTTAAAAAAAAAGGTTTATTGATTTTCAATAATTATTTTTAATCACTATTATTAAATGTGTTTATTAATTCAATGAAAGTATTTTTCGTTATTATAATTAACGTATGTTGTTTTGCCTTTTTTATTTTAATTTACTTTTCAATAACGAAAATTACAATAACGAAAAAATTGAACATGTAAAATTACATGCAATGCATGTGTCATTAGAAATTAGTATATATAACAGCACGAGTTTGAAAAAACTTTTAAACTAATGATAATATCATTTATTTTCTATCATATTACTAAATTAACTTTTAAAATAATTATAATTTAATTTAAAATTATTAGTTAAAAATTGTGTTAATTATAATTTAATTTACAATTATTAGTTAATTTTATTAATATAAAATAGAGATATCATTTTAATAGATTCTAATCATCTTAGTTTATAAATAACATTTAATTGTTAGACCTGTATCGATAAAAAGAAGAAGAATATTTTTATCATTAATAAGTTAGAATTATATAAAAAAATGGAGAATTAAAGTAATAGTTCTTCGAAAAGCAATGTTGAATCATATTCAAACAACAATGACACCGAAGAGTGATCGAAGATTATTTTTAATAGATAATAAAATAATATATATTATGATATTATTTTTTAAATTTTTTCTATAAGTTCATATTGCGTGGAGCAAATTTTATTATCTATTTGTTATTTATTTGGTGCATGTGAAAAATGTTTTGCAGGTTTGTTTCGGAAAAGAAAGTCCAATTTCAACAATTATTTTTTAATCACTATTATTAATTGTATTTATTAATTTAATTTAAATGTCTTTCATATTTATCATGAACTATTATTATAATTGTTTAAATTTTAATTAAAATTTATATGTGTAAAATTATGCGCAACGAATATAATATTAGAAACTAGTATATTAAAACATGGAAACATTTTATTGACGAAATAAGTTAGGCTGAATTAACAAGTGATTTTTTTGTAAAAGTATCAAAGAGGTCTTTATACTAGGGAGTTGGATTGCAGTTTGTCCTGTCTACTAAAAAAAAGCAGATTAGTCCCTATATGTTAGATCAAAGAGTAAATTGATCCTTTTGTTAAAAATTTCATCCATTTCAACTATTAAAAATTGGTACCTTACTCCATGTATGTCAGTATTAGGTACATGTGGCACGTCACATGTAACTATAGGGTTATTCCATTAGCCAAGCCAGTTTTTAACGGTAGAAATGGATAATTTTTTAGTAGAAAGGACTAGCTTGTTCTTTGATCTAACATATATGGGACTAATTTGCTCATTTTTTGAGTAAATGGGGCAAAATGCAATCTAACTCTTTACACAAGGGCTTCTATGGTACTTTTACCTTTTTTATTTCTAAGTTTCACACTAGTGAATTTAATAAAAGAAATTAATAGCAACCCTAAAGTTTGAAATTTAAAAAATAGAAAACTAAATTTCAAATGTATGAAGAGCACAAGGACTAAAAACAAATTTGAACCAAAAGTATAACCTTTAAATAAAGGAATGCACTCTAAGAGAGTGAGACACAAATAATACAGCTGGATAATTTATGGACTGCCCAACGACTACCATAATTACTGTATGGTGGTTCATTATTAATTATAACAACATTAAAAGTTTAACATTATAATCTGACTGCATGTATTATGAAATCATAAACTTTAATGTAAAAATAAATCAGTCTTACACATCTATATATTCATATTTTTAATTTTTAATTTTAAGTAAATTAAAATTTTGAATTTTTTTATGTAAATTTGTAAAACTAAAATTAATATTAATAGTTTATATATGTACACGAATGAGTCAGCGGTCAGTTATTACAACAATAGCGTCATCAACTGAGTTAATGCTTAATCGGTAATAATATATCTTCTAAACTATATAATGACACACTCTTAGTGTGGATGAAAAACAAAATTATATAAAAAATATATATTTACAATAGAAAATTGATATAAGGGTAATCTACCAAAATAGTCACTTTTGTTTGCCTTAGGTTATATTTTAGTCACTTATGTTTGAAATGTTACGTTTTAGTCACTTACGTTATCGTTTTATTACGAAATGTTAACTTTTTCGTTAAGATATGTTACCTCCCAAATGACAGTCCGATGTGGTAGTGAAAAGTTAATTTTTTTTTTTTACGAAAAATAGAATACAAAATTTTGGGATGTCCAACATAATTGGGTTTTAAGGCAAATTTTGTATTCTATTTCCATTAAAAAAAAAACTTTTCTCATCCTAACTGGACATCCACATTGGCATTTTAAACCTATTTTAACTGCCATGTCAGACTGTCGTTTGGGATGTAACAAATCTTAAACGCATAGTGACTATTTCGTAACAAAACGATAACGTACGTGACTAAAATGTAATCAGAGGCAAACAAAAGTGACTATTCTGATAGTTTATCCTTGATATAAATAACAAACTAGGCTCTAATTGAATGGTAAATTATTATATATATATATTTCTATATAAAATGATTTCGCTTTGTAAAATAATGATACTTTTATCATTATTCAACTAAATTAAATTTTAATTAACTCGTGATACTAAATGAATTCAAGGGTTGTATATAAAAATTAAGGAATAGGCCAAATTTTGGGTGGCATATATGGACTTAAGGGTAAGGATTATTCCTTGGAATTTGGGGCTACATGCCCTTACAAGATGATTGAAAATGTGAGGGTGACATTGATTTATAGATTTCATTTATTATATTAGCCCCCCAAAAAAATATAGAAAAGAAAACCCCCACAGATTGGCACTTAATTTCTTTATTAAAGAAAATCCATGATGTTATATTTATATGTGTGGATACGTCCCTATTAGTCACTGGCTATTTATATTTTCAGTCGGCAGGGTCTTTTCCCTTTTTCTATTTTGCATGTGCAAATCTAAATTTTTAAAAAATTATAAAGTGACCCCAAAAACATTTTCCATAATTGAAGAAATAAAAAGTTAATTTCAAAAGGCCCCCCTTTCCTTTTTCAAATTTGTGATAGCAATAAAGTGAAATTTTAAATCGTTAATTTTTTTTAAATTTGTTTTATTCCCTTTGCCCCACATATTCAAAGTCAAATTTATCTTTGATTTTATTTTTTAGAATATTTTTTAACAATAATTTTATTATAGGTTATTATTAAATTTGTTCTATGATACAATGTTTAGAACTATTCATAGTCCTTAAATAGGAGGATCATATGCTTCAACGCACTCGAACCCATGTCCTCCTGCATTGGCAACAAAGCTCATGCCCAGAACTACTCATAGTCCCTCTTCAACTCTTAAATAGGAGGATAATGTGCTTCAACGCACTTGAACCCACGTCCTCTTGCATTGACAACAATGCTCATGCCTAGAACTACCCATAGTCCCTCCCCAACCCTTAAATAGGAGGATAATACGCTTCATCGCATTCGAACCCACGTCCTCCTACACTGACAACAATGCCAATACTGATCGAGCTAAGACTCAATCGACATTTTTAAATATGTTGAAAAACAACTTTACTTTGATTTTGAGAATTTTTTAATTAATATAAAAAAGTATAAGTAGTTAATAATTGCCTTGTCTTAACTTATAACTTACTTTAAACTAAGTATTAGGTTAATTTGATTGGCTTGTTTACCATATGGAGGAAAAAGTGACACTTTGAAGATTCCAAAGGACAGCAAAAAGCCATATAATTTAATCATCATATACCACTTTGCATATATTTTTTGTGCCTTTATTAGATACGATACATTCATGGTGCAATTAAATATTATAAATATGAATTTTTATTTGTCAAAAGAAAATTATTATGTAATTTCTTAGTCAATTTGGTATTAATAATGGAATAATATCGAATTTAGCCCTCGACGTTTATATTATTTTGTCAATTTGACTTTTCTTTTAAAATAAGTCGAATTTGATCATCAACTTTTTTAAAAAAGTCAAATTATTTTTTTTAAAACATAAATATTAGCTAAAACGTTAAATTTATAAACATGGTAACCCGCATGACAATCTATAAGTACTTTGTGCTTTTTTGTTTGAATTTATGATTTTTTAATATTTTTTAATTTTTTAATTATTTATTGGCATTACATATAAGACAAATAGTGTTGTGTTAGCATAAAGTACACATGGACTGTCACGCCAAAATCGTCGAAAAATTAACATTTTAGTCAATATTTTTATTAAAAAATAATTTGAATTTTTTAAAAGATTAATGGCTAAATTTATCTCCAAAAAAATTAAAATAAATTAATAAAATATATAAACATTAAGAGCTTTTTTTTTTTGGTACAAGAAAAATATTAGACTAAAACAAAACTAGTCTAATTTTCGTCAATTACATCAGACATTGCGTGATAAATATCAGTTTTCAATAGACGTCACACATAGATCGGAAGTTCATCAAGGATGATCAATTGGTTTAAGTTTCCCAAAATTTCCTTAGCCAAGCAGTCAACGACCCTGTTGCCATCTCTCGATAAAAGCCTAAGCTTTATACCTGAATTAATATTATATCAATACAATTCCAAAGAAAAAGATTGTCCATTATTTATTACCGTAATTTATCACACTCACTATCACGTTGAAAGAAATTTAATAAATTTTATAATTTTTTTAAAAATATTACATAAATAAAATTTTAGATTTTATAAAAAAACTAGTCATTGGCAATTTGTTTTAATTATTAAAGAAAAATATGGGAAGAAATCCAATGATTTCAAGGTAAGGCACATGGTCTCTCATGGAACCCCCACATGGCCATATGCCTAAGGAGCTTGCAAGATGTCAATCTTATCAGATACAAATAATAATTCAGTTCCTCCCATTAATATAATTTTAACCTTGTTGATCAGAATCAATCAATACATCATAATCAATATATTTATATAATCACGATTAAATGAACAAAAAGATGATGCGTTAGTTTATCCAGTCTATCTGCATCCTTATTATCTTCTCTGGGGACATGACGAATGTTCCATTGTTCAAAACATATCAACAACTGGAGAATTATCCTTAGTTATAAGGCAGAATTAGATCCATTTACTGTCCTCTCCTAAATAGCTTTAACTGCCTCAAGATTATCAATTTCAATTAAAACACTATCAATACCACGATCACATAGAAGAGTCAAACTATCTAAGATGCCTCACAATGTATCGAAAATAGAGTAATTTCTCAAAAATCCATGAAACCCCAAAACCCATTCTCTTTAGTAATTTTCCGCTATACCCCACAATTCGGTATCATAATTAAGTTGATGGTAGAAATTAAGTAAGGTAATTAAGAACCAATTAGTCCATTTTGTGTTTAACCTTATCTTAATCATCACCTACTCTCAAGTTAGGAAGTAAATACTATTCAATGGCACAATTATTTATGTCCCATTTCTTTTAATAGTTTCGAATTTTGAATCATTACCCATATAATATTGTAACTACATGCTTACATTATTACTGCTATTATAATTATTATTTTGCCTTTCAAATATCCATTATGTTATTTAGAAAACAGTTATGCATTTCCTAAAAGTGATTTAGACAATAACCTTTCTTTAATGCTTCAATTACATCATAAAAATAGTGATTAGTTTATGCTAATTTTTTTAAGAGTTTCATTATAAGTTCTGATCATATCTGCTCTTTTTGACATCTAAAATTACCCATAGCCCCTCCCCAACCCATAAATAAGAGGATAATGAGCAATAATACCCATACTAGTCGAGTTAAGACTCAATCATTGCACTTTTATTTTTCAGGAATTTAGACCGTCTACTTTCTAGATTATAAATTTTAAGTCCAATTGTTAACGCTATTATTTTCTTTTGAATTTTTTTAAAAAAATACTCACTTGATAGCAATGTAATTAAAAAAGTGACGTTATAACGAAATTGAATTTAAAAAATAATCTTAACAATTGGACCTGAATTTTGAAATCCGAAGAACAAATAGACTAAATTTCAAATGCGCAAAGAGCGCAAAAACTTTCGACTTTAAATTTACTAAACATGATTTTCAATAGGATTCCATGAATTTAAATTCAATTATTTTCTTTAATTTGTACTTAATTCAACAAAGCAAAATAAAGGAGTGAATTGCATTGCTTTGAGTACATAATTTTGAAAGTGGGTTCTCTCTCTTTTTGATGGCACATATTCTCCACATTTTTAGTGGTCAATGTTAATTAATAAATCTAAAACCAAATATTAGCACCTATAATAACTTTTAATGTATTTTCTCTTTCAATATAAACACATGTTTATAATACATATTAAAAACATTAAAATAAAATAAAGTGTGAAAAAAAATATAAAAATAAAAATTACAAGGGAAAGTTGAATGGTGGGCTCCAAGTTGCATATTGCACATGGATATGATGCACCATCTACCTTGTCCCTAAAATTGGCCAAAATTAAAAAGTTTGAATTCCATGTAAGTAAGCTTTGTGGAAAATATTATGCCTTGTTGAGCCAGACACCACACCTCTTTTTTCTTTTTTTCTTTTTTTGTCTACATTATATGAAAGTATAAAGTTAAAAAAATTGGGAATAAATTACACTCAAAATCATTAAATTATTTGTAAATTTATGTTATGGTTATTAAATTATTCGAAAGTTTTCATTTAAATTATTGGATTGTTAAGTCTTTGCTGTATGGCCTTCTCTGTTCCTAATTTCCACCACTTGCACCAATCGAAAGCTCTCCTTCCCCTTTTCTTGTACAATTTTTTTTCATGAAACTACATTAAACGTCATGAATCCGAGAACTAAAATCAACACTGATTGTATCACTCATTGAATCACCGCTTGGAGCTCGTTAGCTGAAATTAAAAAAAAAAAACTTAACAACCTAGTAATTTAAATAAAAACTTTCGAATAGTTCAATAACCATTCTGTAACTTTTTAAAGTTGAGTGACCAAAACGTAAACTTACTAATATTTAATAACTTCGAGTGTAGTTTACCCAAAAAAAAAATAAAAAATATTATTGGATATTATAGTGAATATTTAAAATTTTCTTTTTTGTTTTAGGATGTTGAAATTAAATTATAGTGAGGAAAAATTTTGGCCTTGCCTAAGTTAAGGATCTCTATGTTTGGAAATGGACATATTATCATATGATGTGTTTTTATTTTATTTTTTATTTTCCCTGCAAATAATTTACATGCAAAGCTGCTATCAATAACAACATTTAAGTTTTTCAAATGAAAAAAAAAAATTATTACGGGAGTTAAAATACAATTTCATCATTTTAATAGTTTATATTTTTTAAAATTTTAAATAATTAAATTAAAATTTCATCCTTTTAAAGTGATCAAAGTGCAATTTTATCATACACTATAAATTCAAAAGGCCAAAATTAAAAATTTTCATTTTAGTCCCCTGTTTCACCTCCATAAAAAAAAGTTAAATTATGTGACTTTACATAAGCTACTTTTTACAACTAATCATTCCTCTAATCATACGATAATAGTGTGTGGGTGAGAAATAAAGAGTTAAAAGGAAGTTGGGTCCATTTTTTAACATATAATCATGCTTCTTCAACGTGCAAAAACTAGCATGGGTTTGAATTCGAATCATTTTAGTGTGTTGGTAAGAGACGTTTTAAGATTTTAAGTGTCGAAGTTTGAGTTCTAGTACGTGTGTAGAGATCTTATTTTGGATTTAAATTTTACTACGTATGGATATTGATCTGGTCGTAATTATACGAATGCATGGATTACAATTGCAATTCCATTTATGCATTGCACTGTTAATTTGCAGAAATCCATCTAGACTGATAGGAATCGAAAATTGCTCTCTTTCGTAAAGAAGAGCGAAACAGACTAACAATACAGGGTAAAGCTATAATTTTTTTTTGGGAGATCAAAATTAAATTATGAATTTTTGGGAAATTCGAATGTAATTTTACCATTGTATTAATTTATAGTTTTATAATTTTTAAAGAGGCTAAATTACAATTTTACCACTTTTAATACGTATTTGTGTATTTGTGGTGTTCTCATTCTAGATCTTATTATGGATTCAAGTCTTACCACGTGTGGATCTTGTCCAAATAGTTTCAATATATTCTAATATCAATTATAGTTTAATTCTAATCATAATTATACTAATGCATTGATTGTAAACGTAATTTCGTTTGTACATTATACTATCAATTTGCTTAAATTCATTTGGCACTAAACGAAGTAGGGTCAATATCGATAACAAGAATCTAAAGTCATTCACTTTTATAAAGAAGAGCGAAATAGACTAATAATATAAGGTGAAGGCAGAATTTTTTTTGAAAAGATTAAAGTTAAATTATAATTTTTAAAAAATTAAAATGAAATTTTATCATTACATTACTTTTTAATTTTTAAAAGGACTAAATTATAATTTTACCAATTTCAAGAAATTAACACCTTGCGTACCCTTAAATTTTCATCGTCTGCCATTAAGTGAAGCCCAAATCCACACGACTTAATTAGGTTGACTTTATAAACCCAAATCCAAAAATATTGAAATTTATATCCCGAGCATCAATATAGTTATGAAATTACTAAAATATCGTTTTACGTAGAGAATAAATTATATTTTATAAGATTATATTTTGTCTTTTTCTGTTTTTAATAAAATAATATTATTACGGGATTAAAACTTAAGCCATGTGTATAACATCAAATTTTAATATCTTCGTCTTTTCAATCAAAGTATCGTTCAATTTTTTACTCACACAATAATCATGTCATAAATTTAATATAAAATGAACTATCTTAAAACAAATAGAGAATGAAGAAACTATATATATAAACTTTCCTACCGTTTAGGATTTAACTCGACTCGACTTTAAAATAATAGAAAAAAAAAGGTTTTAAACAAAGGAAGGAAAATGCAAATACGGCATAGTTGAGACATCGTTGTTTAGGTGGTGAAAGAAAACTGCAATAAAAAGTAACAATATGTTGTAAGTAACTTAGTGTATCATTATACTTTGTAGATGCTATGAAAACATCAAATGACGATTGGAACACGTGTTTTGGTCGACATGACAGACAACCAGTCCTTGCAATTCACGTAGTATGTCTGTCTGTCTAAATCTAAATCTCTCCTCCAATCTGGTGTTTGATAACAGTTTAGAATTTGGTCAGACAAATTGCTTAACAATGGCTTAATTGATACGTCAAGCTAGATTTTGAGTAGTTTCGATTGAAACAAACTAGGGTTTTTGTTTTTGGTCAGTCATGTGTCTTAGTTTCAGATGAAATGCTGCATTGTTTGATGGTAGTTTAGGATAGGGATGTTGGTTCTTCGGTTTTAATCGAATAAATTGGTAAATTTTTAATTCGATTTGATTAAATTTTAAAGTATTTTAAAAGAATTTTGATTATGGGTTAATTTGGTTCGGTTAAGTGGAATTAACTAATTTATGCCAATTAAACAAAATTGGTCAAGATCATTAAATTATTAGTAAGTTTATGTTTAAGTCACTCGATTTTTAAAAAGTTATAAAACGGTCGATAAATTATTCGAAAGTTTTTATTTAAGTCACTAGGGTTACACCAATCGAAAACTCTTCTTCCACTTCTCTTCTACAATTCAACTTTTTTAATTAAACAGCTTCGAACGTCATGAATCTACGAACCAAAATTCAAACAAATTCCTTCTCTGAGCTCCGACACTGACCATCAGATTGACTTAGATCTAAGGTATGTTTTTCTATCTATCGATGGGTACTGGTCCATCATACCGATTGTCAAATCGTCGCTTAGATCTTGCTAGCTAAACTTTTTAAAGAAAAGAAAACTTAACAACCCAATGACTTAAATAAAAACTTTCGAATAGTTTAGCCGCTTAAATAAAAACTTTCAAATAGTTCAGTAATCATTTTATAACTTTTTAAAGCTAAGTGACTAACAAGTAAACTTACAAATATTTTGTGATATTATAAAACAGTTCAACATTTAACTGTAAACTCTAAATCAACGAAAACTAAGTTTTATTGCGAATATTCATTCATAATAAACCTTGATTCGATTAACATCTTTATAAGTTTTATTAATTCGATTAATAAAATTTGAGTTTGAATATTAATCAAATTCATCGATGGGACCTTGTAGTGTGAGATTGTGTTTTCATGGTTGTTCTTTATTTTTTTTTTCGTATGATTTTCCTAGTAACCAAACGGATGGTGGGAAATTTCGATTGATTTGAGTTTAGTTTGTGGATTGTGGAACTAATATTACACCAATTTTGGGAAATAATAGATTTTGTCAAATCAATCAAATTAGTTGGGTTTATGAAAACATGAAAATGTGATGCAAATGTTTGAAACTAATATTTGATTTCGTAACAAGCTTTCATTCGACAACCTCGAAATTGGCCAATTCTATGTCGCTAGCCTTACCCCTTGATTTTGTTTTTTCTGTTTATTAAGGAATTTAAGTTTTTCGGATTAAATTTTAATTCGATTGGAATGTGTATTATTGTCAATGGTAGAGAATGTGGGTTTGAGTGTGCTGAATTGCATTATCTTCTTATTTATGAGTTGGGGACGGGCTATGGGTTGTTCTAAGTATTATGTCAAAAAGAATAGATATAATTAGAACCTATAATGATATGTTAAAAAAAAAGGAATTTTTGTTCTTCATAGGATAGTTGCTCGGAAATTTTGAGATTTTAAATTTGAATTTTATTTATAAATCATATTTGGATGTATTATATCATTATCTGTGGTCTAAATTTGACAATTATTTTTTTAGTCTAGGCCTTCAATTTAGCAATTGTTTCTACATAAGGGTTTGAACTAGACAATTGTTCCCACATTGAGGCTTGAACTAGACTTGATCATAGGTCGGGTCACCTGAATTGTGGGAGGGTTTAGGCAAAGAATGAGGTCATTTTCTAAACGGGTCGAGCCTCGGGTAAGCTTTTTTTGCAAAAAAAAATATAATGTTGTTTTGTCACTGTTTCGTTGTCATCGCTATTATATTACTACTATTTTGTTGTTATTGTTTGGATATTGTATAACTCTTATTTTATTGTTAATTTTGCTACTATTTTAGAGGTATTTGCTTGTTGAATTGCACTTAACTTAGTGTTATTTAAGTGTATATATTTTTTAAATTTATTTGTAATTTGTTGAAAAATATTTATTTTAATGTTTTTAATTTATTTAATGTATTATATTTTTAAAATTTATTTTTATATAAAAATAATAATATAAAAAATTAATACAAACAAGCAGGAATTTGACAAAATTTAGGCCTATTTTTTAAGCTGAGTTGAGCCTGTACCTATAAAACTAACCTAAATTTCAATTGAGGTTTGACCCGGCCCATGATCACCTCTAACTTGAACTTTAGGATTTTAAAGGGAAACATCAGAGATTAACTTTGATAATTGATGTATAAATGTTTTAATTTTAATTGTAATTAAATTTATGCATTATACTAATCGATTTTAATTATAGTTATATAAATGTATTAATAGTAAGTAAATTTAAGAATTCAAAACTTTTCAAATGATTTTTTTTTTGGAATAATATTTTAAATTTATCTAAAATAATACATTTTAATTCTTAAATATTTTATTTTATTTAACTTTAAATTAAAAAATAATTAATTGGTAATCATAAACTGAAATTTTTTCCTCTTCATCGTAGGGGCACGTGAGCTATTTTTAAGCCCAAAATCTTAGCCAGTTAGGCCGAAGCCCGTAAACATTTTATTGAAAATGGGTCGCCCATCCTGCTTCTTCTTATTTTTAAATTCATTATCCATTTAATATTATAAATAAAATACATTTTTATTAATATTAATAAATTTTATAATCAAATTAAATAAATATTTTTTTATTAAATAGTAACTCTGGCTAGGCGAGTTACGCCAAAATCAATTTTACATTATTCAAGTTTAGGTTTAATTCAATTGGACAAATAATCTGATTCAAACAACATCTAAACTAGTCAATCCATGGTACGACCATCGTTAACTCCAATAAAATCATGAAGCCAACACCTCCCTTTATCACTATCAACTAGCATGTTCACGAGTTGAGTTATCGGTCCGGTTTGGTTGGCTTGGCATACTATGGGCCGAGATTTTAGAAAATAATATTTTTATTGTTAAATAATGAATTCGAATACGATGGATTAAAATTTTCGAATGTTATCATTTAAAATAATAATTTAATAAAATCTTAATAAAATCTCTAAAAAAAGAAAAGAAAATGATTGACATTTATTTTTAAAACTATAAGAAATATGGTTAATGATTGATGGTGAATTATATTTTAGATTTTAATGATACTAATACTAGATTAGATATCAATAAACAAGTGATAATATAAAATAAAATAACAAAGTCAAAGCAACCCCAATAGACTTCACATGTTAGCCTTTATTTCAACTCAAGTATGTTACTCAATCAATAAATTACATTATTAGAAGAATCAATAAATAGCATATCATATATATATAAGTATTAGAAAAAAAAGTACAATTTAACCCTCTAAAAAAGAAAATTTATTTTATAGACCCTTCCCACCACATCATCCATGGTTCCCTTTTAATTATTTAATGACGTTTTAACAATTCTTTTCTCTATCATCAACATATGATTTTGATCATTTTTACTCTGTACTTCAAACCCAAGCCTTGAACCTCGATTCTCAAATATCGAACATGAACCCTAAACTCAAACCCCCAGCTCAAGGTTTGAGACTTAGGGTTTAGGAATCGAGATTAGGTTTGAGGTTTATGGGTCATGGCTTGGGATTCAAGATTCAAGGTAAAATATTGTTGAAATATCATTAAATAATTAGAAAGGAACCTTAGATAATGTGATGGGAAATAAAGAAAAAGATAAGTTGGCCCATTCTTAAAGGAAATGAGTTAAAAAAATATTAAAAAATTATAAAGATTTAAATGGCTTTATTTTTTTGCCTTTTTCTTTTTGAATATCTCTATGTTTTTTTTGTCAAATTTAAATAAATAAAGCAATTCTCAAGTCTCAATAAAATAATAACACCTAGAAAAGTTGAAAATTTTAGTTACAAAAAAAAAGGCATTTGAAAATTAAAGAGATTATTTTCACAAATCACAATAAAAAATCCATTTAAGATCTTAACAACTTTATTTTTTTCCCTACCCTAACTACTCTTATATTAATCAATTTATTTTTTACCCTAATTTAAGACTCTCACAATAAAATAAAAGTTGGTCAAATTTGGGGAAAAAAAAAACACAACACCTCTTTTTCAATGTTTTCTATGTTAAAGCTTTTACTTGATTCAATTAGTAAATTGACTTAATTTAATTTGATTGGGTATTGGGTTGGGGAAGGATATTAAATCAGTTAACTCAAGAATCGATATACATAAATTGTCTTGTTCCCCGAAATTAGTAGCATTACTTAATAACTTATTCATGATATATATTTTTGGTGAATTACAATAACAAAACAAAGTCAAAACAATAAACGCAACTAGCGCAATTTAAACTCAGGCCACACCTAAGACAGTGAACACTCTTAACTATTAGGTCATCATATATGGTTAATATAATAATAAATTTATACTTTAATGTTTCAAAATTTATAATTTATGCCTAGAAAAGGCAAACAAACTAGGAATCTTTGAAGCTCTTTTTTTTATATATATAATTTAATATTTTAAGAAATTAACTATTAAATTTAACAATGTAAATTATAGTAATAACATTCAAAATTACACCATATGTCTACCAATCTATATTAGATTCCATGATCCTCTAAATGTGAGATTAACGAAAGCATTTCAACAAAACCCCAAAAGCAACCTTCCAAACAACAGCGTTAAACATAGCATCAACCACCATTTATTTACAGCTTCTTTTTTCCTTGATTAAAACCCAACATTGGGTTTCCATTTTTAACCTCGTTTTGACCGATTTCCCAGTTTTTCTGTGTTTCCTTTTGTCTCTTTCCTTATCTTCTTCACCCCTTATAACCCCCTTTCTTCTCCTAGTTTTTTGTGGCGGCCTTTTTTCCCTTTTGGAAGCTAAAACCAAGTCTTCTTTTTTGTTTCTTCCGCTAGGATGTGACCCTTTGTAAGTTCAAGTTTAAATTTTTGAATTAATTGTTGCATTGTTCTCTCTCTGCACTTTCAAATTCTGGGTTTTTTTTTGTGTATTTGGGATTTGTTTCTTCTTTTCAGTGAATGGATTAGTTAATTCATTTACTTCCCATAAAGCATCTAAATTTGAAAACTTTCCATGTTGTGTCAAAATTGCTTGAATTGGGTTGTTTAGTAGTATATAAATTTGGAGATTTATGTTCTTGGTGCATGAAATTGCCTTACCTGATACAATTTACAATTTTGGGTTTTTTTTTTCTAAAATGGTCTTGTACTTTCTGGGTTTCTTTGGAATCTGTTAGTGAATGTGTTAGTTACCTTTTTCTGTCAACTTGGCTGGATTGGGTTGTTTTGGAGTATATAAATGACTAAATGAGGAGATATTGGAGAAAAATAGAAAAAATTTAAATATTTTTATATTTTTTTCAATATTTGTTGATGGGATAATTGCTTGATGGAGCTCATTAATTTGTTTTCTGTTTATGTTCTTGTGGCTTGAAATGTTCTTAACAAGTAACAATCGGATGAAATTTCGAATTTCGGATTTTGTATTTTGCTGGTCTGATCTTGTGGCATTTTATGGTTCAATTCAGGGGCTTGTAAGATCATTTTGAGAATGTTTGATTAGTGCTTAGTGTGTAGAGTTTTCGGATTATGGGACGCGAGATCGTTGAATCGTGGTTTGGTGGTTCGTGGTGGAATCCGAGGAAGAGTGCTTCAGAGAGTACCGACAAAGTGGTGCTTGGAATCTTGGCTTTTGAAGTTGCCGGTTTGATGTCCAAGGTGGTGAATTTATGGCATTCTTTGGATGATAGGGAGATCTTTAGGTTGAGAGAAGAGATTGCAAACTCGATAGGAATTCAAAGGCTTGTATCCGATGATGAAAGTTACGTTATGGATCTTGCATTGAACGAGGTAATCGAGAATTTTGGACATCTGGCGACGTACGTGGCTAGGCTTGGGAAGAAATGCACTGACCCTGTATATCATCGTTTTGAAGCCTTCATAAACGATCCGTTATTGAACAATCTGGAGTGGTTCGGGTGGGAATATCGATGGAAAAAGATGGAGAAAAAAATGAAGAAAATGGAGAGATTTGTTGCGGTTACGATGCAGTTGACACAAGAGTTGGAAGTGTTGGCGGAACTTGAGCAAACTCTTAGGAGGATGCAGAGAAATCCCGAGTTAGATCGGGTGAAGTTACTCGAGTTTCAACAGAAGGTTATATTGCAGCGTCAAGAAGTAAAAAATCTACGCGAGATGTCTCCATGGGTTAGAACTTATGATTACATTGTCCGGTTTCTGTTGAGATCACTATTAACGGTACTCGAGAGGATAAAAAATGTGTTCGGGACCAACCAAATGGTCCCGGTAGACAGGAATGATGATTTCGAATCTGTTAATAGTGATTATCTTTCACGCAGTCATTCCTTTTCTACTGTAATACCGTCTTCAGTATACCCTTCCGATCATAATCTATGTGGGTTCTCGTCTGGACCTCTTGGCAGGTCATTCTCGAAGTCCATGTCGATCACTGGAAAGCATCGAACCAACATCAAGCATCTACATTCTCATTATCACTCCACTGCTTTACATGGCAAGCAGCCACATTCGAGAACAAAACGAGCAGGTCATGCTGCGTTTGGTCCTTTTAAAGGATGCATGTTGGCAGGAAGTATTTCTCCCGTTTTAGATAGCTACAAACCAATTGGCACTGCATCTACAAGGTTCAGCGGTGCTTACCCCAAAAATATCGACAATTTGAAGATGGAGCCATTGTCCCGTAGCTATAATATATACTCTAAACTATCCATTTTCAATACCAAACGGTTGTTGAATGCTCCTATATCGACACTTGGTGGTGCTGCGTTGTCTCTCCGTTATGCAAACTTGATTATTTTGATAGAGAAACTAGTTTCATCGCCTCACTTGATCAGTGTCGATGCAAGAGACGACCTATACACTATGTTACCTACCACTATGAGAAATGCTCTTCGTGTTAAACTGAAGCCGTTTGCAAAGTCTTTAGCTTCATCAATATACGATGCTTCCCTTGCAGCGGAGTGGAGCTTGGCACTAGTGCGGATTTTGGAATGGTTGGCTCCTCTTGCTCACAATACGATTAGGTGGCAATCCGAGCATAACCTTGAAGAGCAGCATATAATTTCTGGGTCAAATATACTTTTGGTACAGACGCTACACTTTGCGGATCAAGCAAAAACCGAGGCAGCTATCACGGAGCTTCTTGTTGGCCTTAATTACGTTTATAGGATTGGCGGTGCACACAATGAAAAATCTTTGCCAGAATCTGCTGGCAATGGCTGTGCCCAATATTTGCTCAAAAGGGATGACAAGAGATGACACTCAACTTCGTGAAGTATTTATGAATGCCACCCCGAGACTTGTTCCAACATCCACAACGAGGAAGAAGTCAATCCCATCATTAAGGTACTATATCGAGTTTTATGTGAAACTCATCGTATCTTATTTCGGAGCAAGCCTTTGTTAATATATATATACTCATTTGAAGATGATAGATTCTTTTATCAGTTAATATAGTTTATGTAAGCACTACATGTTCAGTATGTTTTTGCAGTTTCACTGCTGTTAGTCGTTGTTTTGAAATCAAAAAGAGCTACGGTGACATTGATGTTGTAGGGTTGATAAGTTGGCTTTGTTTTCCCTAGCCATCAGAATTAGTTCTGTTTTTGGTTCTTCAAACAACTTTTACTCTTGCATACGGTTTTTCAGTCTTGCTTCCGATGGTTTGAGCAAGGTCCCGATCAAGTGGAGTGATGTTGCTCCCAAGCTTATAAAGGTATGAGGCGGTGTCATGGAACACTCCTATGAGACCTGGGAACGGTCCTTGGCTCATGAAGGGAGTGATGTAAGGTCCGAACTTAAAGGCTGCATGATCGTGAAGTTGTAGTCTCGGTACATGACACAAAAGTTCGAGTCTATAGCCTTTGGAGTGATGTTGCACCCTAGCTCCTAGTGGCTAGACCAAGATGAACCACCTTGTGTGAGTTAATCCGATGCCTAAACAAATCCATTTTCAACTTTCAAAGGAGCATCAACTCAAAATTCTGTCCTTTGCGATCTTGGCAATGTAATCGGTTCCGTATCAGTTCGGATCGGTGTGTACTGTTCCAATAATAAACCAACGCAACAAATTTCCTTTTTCATATCGGTTAAAATTTTGGTTTGTAACGGTTGCATTGATTTGAACATGGTGCATTGGTTGGTCCATGAATAATATTAAAAAATATAAAACTTTTAACATTTTACCATTATGGTAATAAATAATAAAAACTTTTATCAGAATATTGTGTTTGACTAGTGCATGAATATTTTATATTTGAAATTTATTTAATATAATTTATTTTATATTGGTAAATGTTTTTTTTGCATATATTAAATATTTTTTTCAAAAATATTAATAAAACAAAAATGATATGTGATAGCCCGAAATAGGGCCTAATCGGAATAGTGGTTTCGTAACCACAAATCCGAAGTGAAATAGTTTAATTTTATAAATTTTTATTAGTTACTGATTGATTGAAATATTGTGTGAAAATATGGATAGGAAATTTTAATACTTTAGTGCTTAATTGAATTTTTAGGACTAAATTGAGAAAAATGCAAAGTGTGTCTAATTAGTGATTAAATGACTTAATTGAATTATTGCATGAAATTGGAAGTGTTTATGTGGCAATTAGACCATAAATTAGTGTTATGGACACAAAAGGGTATTTCTAGAAAAATATCTAAGTAATGGGTCAAGGGCATTTTTGTCCAAATTGGGTAAAAGACAAAATAAAGAGAAAATAAGTGTCCATCTTCTTCAAAAAAATCAGAAGCTTGCTGCCGAAAGTTTCAGGTTACCATAGTTAAGGGTTTTGATTTTCCTAAGCTCAATTGTAAGTGATTTCTTGCCCCGTTTTTAATTATTTTCGTATTTTTATGCTTATTGAAGCTTGAATTTCATGTTTCTACCATTTAATTTAAATGAAATTAAAGTTTAAAAATTGACCCATTCATGATATAATTGTAAATTGATTAGTGATGTTAGATAATGAATGTTTGAAGTGTTAATTACAAGTTTTACTAGATGAATTTCAATGAAAAATGTTGAAAAAGGGCTAAATTGTGAAAGATGGTAAAGTGTGCATAAAGTTGTGATTTTGTGAAATTGAGGCCCGTTATGAGCATGAAATATGATTTAGTGAAGTTTGAAATTTAAGAATTTAGAGAATTTTATTTTTACGAGCTTAGGGACAAAAGTGGAATTTTTGAAAAGTTATGGGGAAAAATGTAAATGTGTCAAAATGTTGTGTATGAATTGTATTTGAATGGAATATTGATAAAATGTATTAAATTGTGTTAATATAGATCAAGAAAGAAGAAATAGTGCAAGTGATCGGGGAAAAGAGAAAGTTATCGACTAAATTACAAAAATAGTCGTTTTGCATCCGAGGTAAGTTATATGTAAATAATAGTTATATTTGTATAAATTGTGAATTATATTTGATATGTGGATTAATATTGAATGTGGAAGGAAAGTTGTTCATGAATTATTCAAGTGATAAAGTGTTGAAAATAAAGTGTTAAGTGTAAATTCCCGGTTGAACTTAGGAATAGAATTGGATACAAGTGACATGTCACTAGAGACCAGTGTTACAGTGTTACAGTGAGTCCCGGGTGCTGGGTGATCTAGCATGTGTTGCAGACACCTGACAGCTTGTGTGAGCAGACCCGTGGACATTTCCAGTGTTATTGATCAGTGGTAGCTTCGGCTACATTTCAGTGGTAGCTTCGACTACATTTCAGTGGTAGCTTCGGCTACATATCAGTGGTAGCTTCGGCTACATATCAGTGTGGCACTTATGTGCTAAATCTCTACGTATCCGTGTATATTCCAAGTGTTCAACGGGATTAATAATGAATTAAAGTGAATATGAAATGTTAAGTGTGAAAATGTATATGCAAGTGAATTGGTAAGATTGTGTATGTGTAAGTGATTGAAATTGCTAAGAAATATTTTGATTAGTTATATGTTAAAAGTGTTAATTATTAATTGAGTAATTATTGTTTACATGTAACTTACTAAGCTATTTATAGCTTACACATCTCTTTCTTTCCTTTGTTTTATAGTGATTTGAACTTGATCGAATAGTGGACCGTCGGAGCTCGTATCACACTATCATAACCATCTCGGTATTATGTGCTTTTCAAAATGTTTAAACTATGGCATGTATAGAGTCTTAATCATTTTGAGCATGTCCAAATGATATGGCTAATGTTAGCTATTGAAGTAGTTATTAAAGAATATGTTTTGGAGTTATGTATGTTTAAATGGTAACTAATTCAAAGAAGCAGTTTCTTTGACAGCAGCAGTGACGTGAATGTGAAAAATCACCATAAATAGTAGAAATGGAATTAGAGGGTGAATGATATATAGAATTAAAGCTTATCAAGTCTATTTTTACATGAAAGAAACGGTGTAGGCAAAGGAATTTTATATTTTGAGATATTTAAATTTTAGTGAGACAAGGTCAGAATGGTTTTTGAAGTCCCCTGTTCTATCTTTAGAAAATCATTATAAATTGTACAGAAATAATTATAGGTCATAATTTATATGTTTAGATTCCTTAGTGAGTCTATTTTCAAAATAAATTAATGGTAACCTTATATGAATTCTGTACAATTAGATATTTGATTTTTAGCGCCAAGAGGTCAGATCTGTCGAGCTGTGAAACAGGGGATACTTTAATGAATAAACTGTACTAATATGCTAAGTTAAAAATTCTGAAACTTTTATGGTAAGTAGGAATATGAGTCTAGTTTCACGGAAAATTTACGGATTTAAATTTTGAGTTTCGTAACTCAAGTTATATTTAAATTAGTGACAGTTGCGCAGGTGGACAGTGTTGTTATGAACAGTGAATTTAATTTTAAAAGCAAATTTTTATGCTCCGAATCGGTAAGTTAAATTGGATGACATCTCGTACTCGATTCCGGAGACGGTCTCGGGTAAGGGGTGTTACATGATACATCGCACAAACCGGTACCTGTACACACCAGTTCCAGTAAAAACATGATGCGTCCACCAGTACGTTACTAACTACCTTGGATCAACTAAACTTAATTTGAAATTCTACTCAATCGCGTTGAATAAAAAAATTTGAATTAAAATAAACATTTTGTTTTACCTTCAAACAATTTTGGTCTCTTTGTTATGCTCAAGTTCGAGATTTAGCTTATATACTTTAATTTGACATAATTTAGTTTCCTACTTTTATAATATTGTTAGTTAGTTCAAATAATTAATATCATTAATTGTTTTGGTTAAAATTCTTCCGTGACTTTTTTTTTCTTAAAATCACATATTCGAAATCATCACGGTGACATACTTTGTGTGTGTGTTAGAATGAGTTTTTTAATTAACATAAGCATTTTAATCAAAATAATTAATTAAATATTTTAACTGGTATCTTGGAACCTCTTAAATCGATTATCAAAAACATTATTTTTCTCTGTAAATCAGTTTCTCTCAATTTTTAGTGTTGAAATTAGTTGAATTGGTTAAAAAGTAAACTCATGTTTCTCAATACAGATCTTACACGACATGATCAACGTTGAATTGATGTTTTTTTTCTCCTTTTTTACTTCAACAGTTGATTTAAAAGAGTTTGACAGAAATTTTACTATAATGATATCTTGAAATAGATGTCATAGTCCTTCAACCCAGTATTTTTATAACTTAATACTCTTGACAAGAGTAAATTATTGCCACACATCATAAGCATGTAATTTTTGTGACTAGAATTCACGACATAGGTTGTGGAGTGAATACCAAAGTCTTTAGAAACAGACCAATGATCGAACCCGATCAATCAATTCAATTAAATAAATCACTAAAATTTTATAAAAATATTAAAAACTCAATTCAATTGATTCATAGCAATTCCTCCGATAATTGAATTGATCAAATCCGACTCAAATATTCTTGGTAAACGCTAATAACCAATAGGTTAAACATCCGGATCCCAAAAACACTTTTTATTAAAAGAAGAGACAAAAGCCCGAAGTAGTATTGGATATGATGTGATGCTTGTTAAGGCATCTCTTTTCAGCATGTCTTGCGCTCGTCAGAAGAAACACTCATACTCCTTTTTCAACATAAATTTGTCTTATATTTGTAACTAATTTCTTGTATTAATTTATTTTTATACATAGTATTTAATAGATAAAATATTTTAAAATTAATTAGTGATATTAATGGACCAAATTAAAAAAAATAAAATCTTAAATTATAAAATATGGAAATATTTTATTGTATTCATAAAAAATTCAGAATAACGAATGATTAAAAAATTGGTTTTTCTCAAGTTCGATATTCAGCACATTGGTTTCTCTCAAAAAAATTAGAGCATTATAATTATTGTCAATTTCGAAAGCGAGCAACTAAATACAATTAATCACAAGGTTATTATTTTTTCGTCAATTGTACATATTTTTTTATCGGTACAATAACAAATTTAACTGTCAAAGCTTACACATTTGTTAAACCAGTTTTGATACAAATTTAGTTACAACATTTACATATTTTGTCAATTTGGTCATTATTTAAGAAATTTAACTCACATCATTTACACATTCTGTCAATATTTGCACTGAATATATAAACATTAAAGGCTAAATTTGTTATTATATCAATTAAAATTATGTACAATTGACGAAAAATAATCAAATATTAACACCGTAATTAATTATCCTCATTTGTTCATTTTCGAAATCGTCAGAAATTAAGTTATTCTAACTTTTTTTTTTGAAAGGAATAACAGAGAAAAATGTATTAAAAATTTGATAAAATTGAGATAATATAAAAATGAATTTATACACTAGCTGAAATCACCCTTATGGATTCTTTTTAGAGTTTTTAAATTTTAATAATTTTATATATTTAGTTATCTTTAATTTAAATTTAAATTAAATAATGAAAATGTTAAAATAAACAATATATATCTTTATGGTAATTTTAAAATACATGGATCAATGATATATATTTAAAAATATTAAATTTTAGTCAAATAAATTTTAACTTTATATATGAAATTAGATCATATTTACATGGATTGATGATATATATTTATATATATATATATATATATTAAAATTACATTTTGCTTCTTAAATTTAATTTAGATAACTAAATTTTTCCAGTTGTTTTAAATTTAAATTTAAATTTAATAATACAAATGTTATTTTTGTGATAATTCGAAAAATTTTGTTGAGATTTTGTCACTTGTTTTATTATTTTAATTTTTTAAATACAATTTAATGACACATGTCAAAATTTCAATTCCTGTTGTGAAATTTAAATAGAATTATTTTTTTTTTATTTTTTTATAATTCTCTACTTATCTTTGTATCTCTCAATAATTCTTTATGTTCTTGAAGCCTTCAATCATGCCAACTGTGTAAGATTTTCTCAACTAAAGGTTGATATTTCTTGGCTGTTCGACAGAGGTTGTTGAAGCTGGTGCTTGGTGAAAAGTTTTGTGCTGATAAACTGATAATATGTATTAGTGGTTTAACTGTGCTGATAATATTTATTTAGTTTGTACCGGTTCGTGGGTCAATTGATGTAATAAATTTTTCTAGACTGTTATTCAGTTAATTTCGATTCAATAAATTTGATTGGTCGGTCTGATCTAATTCAATCATCATTGACAATGTTAACTTTTTGGAATAACATGTTTAACAATTTCCAACCTTATGTACCAACTAGGTAAAAAAAAGTTCAGTACTAACTAGGTACAAATAAATAAAGATGTTCATGGGTCGGATCTAATATGATATTAGTACATTTTATATTTGTCAAAGTCTGGCTTGACTCGAAATATGTACCTAGATTTTTACCAAAGTCTATAAATATTTGTAAACGGTTAAGGGTTAGTTTACCATCCAAGTTGAAAAATGCTTTTAAAAAATTTGATAGTGTTTACCATTATGATAAAGAAGTGCAGATAAAATGTCAATTTTAGACATAATGTTATCAGGTAGAAGATTTAATAGGGGATAAAAAGGTAACTTCATTAAAAATACTTTTCCAAAAGCAAAAAACTTTTGGCTTGGGTCAAAATTCTAATTTAAAATCAATGTTTGGTTTGAAAACAGTCATTTTTTTTTGCCTCTGGTTACATTTTAGTTACTTGTGTTTGAAATGTTACGTATTAGTCACTTACATTATCGTGTTGTAACATTTTAATCACTGAGCCGTTAATTGCCGTTAACAGTGTAACGGTAAGCTAACGTGGCACGTTAAATCATTATTTCAAACGAGAATTTTAGGTTAAATGCTATAATTGATCCCTATATTTTTTCATTTTAAGCAATTTATCTTTTTTCTTTTATGTTATTTTGATTTTTTTTATTTTCCATTATCTTTTGCTTTTCCCTCTGTTTTTCCTCTTCTTCATTTATTTTAACATAGTTTTTTTTATGTTTTTCGTTTGTTAAAACTAGTCCACAAGCTCGCCTCACTCGAAAAAATTAACTCGTTCAAAAAAAATAGAAGTGTAGGGACTTGTTTTAACAAATGGAAACATAGAAAAACTACGTTAAAAGAAATGGAGAAGGGAGGAAAACAAAGGAAGGAGCAGAAGAGAATGGAAAATAAAGAAAAAAAAAGAGGAAAGTCAAAAAAACATAAAAGAAAAAAATTAAATTGCTCAAAACGAAAAAATATGGGGGCTGATTGATAAATTAACCTAAAATTTT
Source organism: Gossypium hirsutum (assembly GCF_007990345.1). NCBI lineage: Eukaryota > Viridiplantae > Streptophyta > Magnoliopsida > Malvales > Malvaceae > Gossypium > Gossypium hirsutum. The sequence continues at coordinate 62,989,880 of NC_053437.1, forward strand.
TATTTGAAATGATGATTTAACGTGCCACTTCAGCTTAACGTTACACCATTAATGGCAATTAACGTCTCAATAACTAAAATGTTACAGTGCAATAATGTAAGTGACTAAAACGTAACATTTCAAACATAAGTGGCTAAAATATAACATGAGGTATACAAAAGTGACTATTTTAATAGTTTACCTTTTTTTTATTATTTGAAATCAAGGTTTGAGTTAAAAAGTATTTTTCAACGTTAATGGTAAACAAAGCCTAATTCAAGTCTGGCATATATTTTAAACGTGTCTAATTTTGGTATTTAAGCACATTTTTCAAGCCTCATATTTTTATCCAAAGCATTTCGTATGACATATCTTGAGTAGATTTTTGGGCTTAGATGTATAGCATAGAGTGATTTTTAAATGGCTTATATACAAAACTAGCCCGCAAAGCATGCCACTTTTCTCATTTAGGTACTTAAATTTTGTTTTCAAAATTAGTACCTAAATTATTAATTAAGTCTCATTCGACCTAAAAAAGTGTATGAAGTCTAACAAGAACATGCCACATGTCACATTCTTATTGATTAATATCGTTGTTTGAAGTAAAATGAAATGAAAATTATAATTTATGTTCCATTTTTTACCTTGAAAAAGAGTTAATTTATATATATATATATTTAAATTATTTACTTACAAAATATAATTCGAGTCCACTTGAATTAAAATCTGATTCACACGAATTTTTCATAAATCAGAGTAACTTTAATAACTAATCATTGATAAAAAATCATTTAAAATTAATTATAAATAATTTATCAAAATAAATGAAATTTTAAATTCGATTTTAGTTCCTTTTTAACTCGAAATATAAATAAAAATATATTTTAAAATTGATTTGACTTATACCCGTAGTACAATAAACCTGTAGTTTCTGTTTTGGGGTGAAAGTAACAGAGAACACCGTAAGACCGGCAGCCTGCGTTCACTGAGATCCATAAGCCAAGAAACTGCCTGCCTGCCTGCCTCCTTGCCCTCCTATAATTCCAAAGTAAAACTCGAATTAGGCACTCTAACTTAAAAATAAATTAAAAAAATCAAATTTGACTATTAATTTTTTTTAAAAAATTGTATTATTTTTTTATACGAAAATATTGATTAAAATGCTAAAATTTTTAAACGTTGTAATTCGCATGGTAATTCATGTGTATTTCATGATATTTTTCTGAATTTTTATACATTTTTTTTAATTATGAATTTTTTTGTAAATTGTTTGTTGGAATGAAATATAAGAAATAATAATAATGTCATACCAGCATAAAATATGCATGGACTGTTACAATGATTAGAAAAATACTTTTTTGTACTTTTTTGTGTCTGTTTTATTGTTCATATTTATGGTCCGTTGCTGCCTCTTTCAACAATGTTATTTTCAAGGTTTAAACTTGTGTTCTCCTATTGAGAATATAATGCATTGGCAACACTAAGGCGGCTGACACCCTAAAAATGAAAAAAAATTAATTCAATCCCTCTAAAAATAATAAAATTGCACTTTACCCTCTCAAATATGAAAAAACAATCTATTTAGTTTCTCAAAAAAATACATGGTAAAATTACATTAGAATCTCTTAAAAATTTTATAATTCAGTTCCGGATCCTTAAAAAAAAGTCTTTAACTTTACCCTGATATAATATATCTTAGCGTTGCACCCAACATTTATTGAAAAGAATTTATATTAAAAAATAATTTAACTATTTTTAAAATTAACAATTAAATTTAACTGAAAAAGAAAAAAAAACAGAAAATATATAAATATTAGAAATTAAATTTATCATTAAACATTTAAAGAAAATAGATTTTACCCCACTTAGATTATTTTCCAATGACTAATTCAATTAAGAACAAAGGGTAAAAAAATACAGATTTAAAAATATATAGGAAAGTAGACTTATCTATGGGTTGGGTTGAGTCTTAATAAAATTTTAAGTTCGTTTGGCAGGTCTAAGTTTGGCCCGAAAAATGGGCATAAAATTTTATTCAAACCGGCCCGCTCATATTAAAAAAAATTATATTATTTTAAAAAAAAACTATGATACATCAAAAACACTAAAAATATTAAAATGAATATATAACACTAACATAGGTGTAACGTAACAATCAAATACCTCTAAAATAGTAGCAAAATTAATAATAAAATAAGAATTATATAATATCTAAATAATAACAACAAAACAGTAAAAAACGATAATAAAACAACAAAATTTTTTTCTTTTTGTAGGTTCGAGTCGAACTAGGACTAAAAATACCTTATTCGAGACTTGATTCGTTTTCTAAACGACCTTATTTTTTTGCCATTGAAAAGGGAAGAAATTGAGATGGGGTTTGTGGGACAATTCAGGTGGGTGGAGTGAAATAGAAGGAAAGGAAAATGGAATCCAAAATTCAGACGTCAATCCCGCCTTCAATTTCTCCTTCCTTTCTTAACTAAAAAAATAAAGCTATTTTAGTAATAAAAAAGATCAATAATTAAAAGGAAAAGCTGAAGCTGTTTTTCCCTCTCTTTTAACGACATTCATCACTGCATTTATTGTACCCTCAAAGGTCCCACCATGTGCCTTTTCAATTTTTCCACTAATTATTTATATAAATCATTTTATTAAACTCTCTATACTTTTTTTCATATTTGAAATTTAGTCCTTAATCTCAGTTCGATCGGCATTATTGCTATTATAGTAATTAGGAGGACGTGGGTTCAAATACACTTAACTGTTTTTTCTTTCAATTTAAAGGATGGGAATGGGTTATGGGCAATGATGTTTAAACTAGATACATTCTCCATACCTTAATCTCAGTTCAGTCGACATTATTGCTATTACAGTAGTTAGGAGGACGTGGGTTCATATACACTTATGTGTTTTATTTTTCAATTTAAGGGATGGGAATGGGTTATGGCAATGATGTTAAAACCAGATACTCTCTCTATATCTTAATCTCAGTTTAGTTGGTATTATCGGTATTATTGCTATTACAGTAATTAGGAGGACGTGGGTTCATATACACTTAAGTGTTTTTTCTTTCAATTTAAAAGATGGGAATGAGTTATGGGCAATAATGTTTAAACCAAGTTAAAAATCAACCGAGATACTAGTTCGAAAGATCAATAAACTAGTTGACTCGAGAATCAATACAGACCAATTAAACCGATAAACCGGTGCCCATAGCACCTAAAAATAGTTTCTACATCATTGAAACAATTCATAAAGTGAGTTCCAAATGAATGGAGGAAAAGGAGATTGGTGAAAAGGATTATGAATGTATGACCACCTTCCTTGTGCTGCTTTTCAAGCATCAAAAGAATCAATTCCTATACCTTTTCTTTTTTATCCATAGATTTAAGCAATTCAGATAGGTAGACAAATAAAATCGGTACGAATCACTTATATGTAAGTGTCGGATATAAATATATGTTTAATACGATTATGTTTAATTTTTTTAAAGATTTTACATGTATTTATAGTGTTACAACTCGGTATTCATAAACAAATAAATAAAATCGAATCTATTTAAAATAGAAAAAATTGTAATTTAATCTCTTCATAAATAATAAAATTAAACTTTGACCCATAAAAATATAAAAAAATCTTTTAATCCATTCAAAATTTTATAATTTAATTCTAAACCAATGAAAACAACTTTGCTTTGTTATGACTTAAAGTTACAACCTTTTTCCTTCTCAACCATAATCAAATACCCTAAACCAACCAAAATAAACCTAATTAAACCCTATTTCTTTTTTAAGAACAAACATCCAAAACCTTGGTTTGTTCATAAAAAGAATAGATCAAAATTTAAAAAAAGAAATCAAATTAAGTCATTTTAGGTTTAATTTTATGGAGTTATATCTAGTATTTTTCGACTTTTTTCTCTGTTTAACTCTATTTTTAGTTTTTTACATTAACTCTGATTAGTATAGGTTATTTTAATATTATTTGACATTAACTCTAATTAGTACAAGTTTTCAGAGAATTTTGTACTTACGGTTTGAGGATTTTTTTTTCGAGTTTCAGGGTTTAGTTTTATCTCCATCTTTTTTACTTTTCGTTTTTTACTGTTTTAGTGAAATTCTCTTCACATGTGGTTTTTCATTATTTTTGATGAGTTTTTTCCACGTGTGTTCGGTCTTTTTATTTTTTTCGTTCTTTAACTTGTTTGTTACTTAACTTGATTTATCCTCAAAAGATTTAACAAAAAAAAGGATAAATTTTAATTTTTATTTCAAATATTTTTTAATTTTATACCAAATAAAATCATTTTTTATTAATTTAAATATTCAAATCCATCTATATTTGAATATTGCTATATGCCAAACAATGCAAGTTGACAATGAAGATTTGGGTGACTCTGTATGCTTTTGATTTGAAATTTTAACCTAAAAATAAAAAAATAAAATAGTAAAGCCAAGAAATTTCCTATTGACCAATTTGTCTATATGTACATGACAAGAGTATGTCTGTTTTATATATATATATAACAGAGGTAAGATTTTGAATATGTTTGAATATTAGTAGTTTTGTCTTAAGCTGCAGTATTTTTCAAAGGACAAATAAGAGATTAACTATAAAATAATGAGGACCAGAGAAAAAGTTGGAGGACTGAGAAGGCACCGACAAATTATTTTACTTTAAAGGGTTAGTAGTTAATATTTATATACATATGGTAGAGACATACTTGTATCATACATGGACTTATTATGTTTAAAGGGAATTGTCCAAATGAACATTATTAGGCCATTAGACCAATTACAAGGGTTCATTTTATTCTCGAATGTTGTTATTAAGAACGAGCAAAAAATTTTCTTTCTTTTTTTTTTCCAGTCGTGTTACTTTCAAAGTTTGAAGTTTGAATTTGAATTTTTTTTATAGTACAAATTATCTTGTCGTTGCAACACAAATATTTTTTTTATTGTATTAACTCGATTGGTATGATTATTGTTGTCAATGCAGAAGGATGTGGGTTCGAGTGCGTTGAAGCGAATTATCCTCCTATTTATGAGTTGGGGAGGGGCTATGGGTGGTTCTAGGTATTAGTTCAAAACCTATAATGAGATTGTTTAAAAAAAATTTATACGTAGAAATCCATCACTTTTGATAATTTTGCGGCATTGTCTTTTTTTTTTTTTTTGGAATCATACTAATGATTGAATCAATCTCATTTATTTGTGACACAATATTTAGAATTACTCATAACCCTTTTCTCAACCTATAAATAAAAGAATAATGCGCTCCAATGTCCTCGAATCCACATTCTCTTGTATTGATAATAATAATTATGTCAATCAAATTACGGCTCGATGTATCGATGAATTTTGGAAAAAGCATTTGTTTGCAGCTTTGGTAGGGAAAAGATAAATGTTGAAATGATAATTTATGTATAACAATAATAAAAAGAAAAGCATGATGGAGATTGTCACATATTTAGAATCCCAACCATGCAAGAATTGGAGATACCCAATTTCACCCATTGGTCATGAAAATTTAAAAGAAAAGGAGACAATTCTACAGCCTTTTTACTCATTTCATTTGGAAGGAGTGGAGAACAGCAATCATTAACACAACCACAGCCCCACCCATACTCACATTTCCCCCTTTCTCACCTTTAATCATTTCACATTCTCCCATCCTTCACATACTTAATTAATTAATAACCAAGGGCTTAAGTACAAAATAACCCTTCAAACATCTTTTTTTTACTTAAATATTTATTTCTTAAAAATAATATTTCAACTATCAATTCGCGACACATGTCACATTCTTAGGGGATGTCACATATGAATATCACTTTTGATCAATAAATTTTTAAGAATTTAAGTGAAAATTTAATAATTTAAGTATCACTTATATTATATGGGTTTTGTTCATTATTTTTTGGGATTAATTCGGTTTTCTTTGGTTCTCTGTTTGTTGTGCGTCATGTTGATTAGATTTTACATTCTAATTGACTAGACATATATTTATATTTATAGTGTACTTATATACTGGAAGATAAAAGTGTCATAAATGCTCCTATACTAAGAGCTAGACTGTCTTCTTGTCTCATCTACTAAAAAGTTGTCGAATAATAAAGTAAATTAATCATTTCTATTAAAAATTTCATCCATTTATATTATTAAAAACTAGTGTGATTAACGAAATAACCAAAGTGACAAGTAAGCCTTATGGTGATGTACAATAATCGATTAACCTATTTTTTAATAACGAAGACAAAATAGAACCCGACTTTGATTCACTAGAGAAACACTAAAAAGAAAGAAGGGTAAAATATTGTAATTTTTAATTATAAATAACATAAAATTACGAAACTACCCACTTCCATTCCCTTCTTTAATCATTCCTCCAACATCCCAAGACAAAAAGCAGCTTGTGGAGTAGTCTTATTTATTAATTAATTATAGTATATTTAAAGAAAAACACTCTTTCCATTCCTTTCCTTCCCGCTCAAACAAACCAAAAAATGAATTCCCAGTCCTCGCTTCAATTCCTCTTGTTTCTCTCCCTTTCCTCCCTATTCCTTTCCCTTTCCTCCTCCACTAACGACACCGACACCCTCACTCTCTTCCGCCGTCAAGCCGACACTCACGGCAACCTCATCTCCAACTGGACAGGCCGCGACGCTTGTTCCTCCGCCTGGCACGGCGTCGTTTGTTCCTCAACCGGTCGTGTCATTTCCCTCTCACTACCTTCCCTTTCCCTTCGTGGTCCCATTGCTGCTCTTTCTCTTCTAGACCAACTTCGTATCCTCGACCTTCAAAACAATCGTTTGAACGGCACCGTCTCACCGTTAACTAATTGTTCTAACCTTAAACTAGTTTATCTTTCCGATAATGATTTCTCCGGAGACATCCCACCGGAAATTTCGCGTCTCAAAAGGTTGCTCCGACTTGATTTATCAAACAACAACATACGAGGCAATGTTCCTAAAGAAATCTCTGGTTTGAAACGGCTTATTACTCTCAGGCTTCAAAACAATGCATTAACCGGCGAAATCCCAGATTTCTTTTCTTCTTTTAAAAGCTTAAAAGAGCTTAATTTAACCAACAATGAGTTTTTCGGGCGGTTACCTGGAAGTTTGTTGAAAAAATTCAGTGAAAAAAGCTTTGTAGGTAACGAAGGTCTTTGTGGATCAAACCCATTTCCGGTTTGTTCTTTTACAGGTTCTCCACCGGTGGATACGCCGACCGAAACAGTTCCATCGAACCCAAGTTCAATGCCGAGAACACCTATAATCGAACAAGAGAGACCCAAAGCACATAAAGAGTTAACCCCTGGTGCTATAGTTGCAATTGTTGTGGCGAATTGTGTGGTGTTTTTGGTAGTGGTTTCTTTTGCAGTGGCTTATTTCTGTGGGAGAAACAATGGGGAAATTGTTTGGAAATCCGGGAGTGATGGTGGGAAAAGGAGTAGCTATGGAAGTGAAAAGAAAGTATATGCAACTGGTGGATTACCAGAGCCTGATAGTGATGGAACCAATGCAACAGATAGGAGTAAGCTTGTCTTTTTCGAAAGAAGGAAACAATTTGAATTAGAAGATTTGTTGAGAGCCTCAGCCGAAATGCTTGGGAAAGGAAGTTTAGGAACAGTTTACAAAGCAGTGCTTGATGATGGCTGTACTGTTGCTGTCAAGAGACTTAAAGATGCAAATCCATGTCCAAGGAAAGAATTTGAACAATACATGGATGTAATTGGGAAAATTAAGCATCCCAATGTTGTGAAATTGAGAGCTTATTATTATGCTAAAGAAGAAAAGCTTCTTGTTTATGATTATCTCCCTAATGGTAGCTTGCATTCACTTCTTCATGGTAATGTCATTAAACTCGTCATTTAATTGCATTGAGGGTTTTGATGGGAGTTTAATTGTTTACCCTTTTTTGTGTTTGAAAAACAGGGAACAGAGGACCGGGGAGGATTCCATTGGATTGGACTACAAGGATCAGTTTGGTTTTAGGTGCAGCTCGTGGATTAGCAAAGATTCATGAAGAGTATAATACACCTAAAATCCCACATGGAAATGTGAAATCTTCTAATGTGTTGCTTGATAAAAATGGGGTTGCTTTAATTTCTGATTTTGGGTTGTCTTTACTTTTAAATCCTGTTCATGCTATAGCTAGATTAGGTGGATATAGAGCTCCTGAACAAGCTGAAGTGAAAAGACTGTCTCAAATGGCTGATGTTTATAGCTTCGGGGTTTTATTGCTAGAAGTGCTTACAGGTAGAGCTCCATCGCAGTATCCTTCACCGACTCGGCCTCGAATCGAAGACGAAGAACCGGCAGTTGACCTTCCGAAGTGGGTTCGATCCGTTGTTAAAGAAGAATGGACAGCCGAAGTGTTTGATCAAGAGCTTTTGAGGTACAAAAACATCGAGGAGGAACTCGTTTCCATGCTTCATGTGGGGTTAGCATGTGTGGTTCCCCAGTCTGAAAAACGGCCCACGATGACCGAAGTGGCTAAAATGATCGAGGATATCAGGGTGGAACAATCACCTTTAGGGGAAGATTACGACGAATCGCGCAATTCGATCTCGCCTTCCATTGCTACCACTGAAGATGGAATTGCTGGTTACTAATCTTTTCATTGCCATTTTGCTAATGGTAAATTAATTTCCATCCTTTTATATATGCATGATCTCTTTACTGCAAATTCATCACTCTTTTCTTTTTCTGGTTCTTTCTTAGAACCTATTTGGTTGGTTTGTGCTTCTTTGTAATATTTTTTAAGTCTTTGTGTCTGCTTGTTGTTGCTGGTTAGAAATGATCGTGGATGCATTGTAATGTAATTTTTGACAATTTGAACTAGTTTATCAATTATATATATCCAAAGTCTGAACCCAAAGCTTAGTCTAATTGATTCATGCGATCACCGATTGATCGATGTGATCTTGTTCATATATAAAAAGTACTAAAAAATAATATAAACATAAAGTACATGTGATATATGTAATTGTACAATTATTTTATCAATCACGACAGTTTTTAACATAAGGATCTAAACATTTAAATTAAGTATTAGCTTTACACCAAGGCGACAGGCAATTTCAGGTTTCCCTAGTAATTGGCATTGCCAAATAAGGGTTAATGTCAATTTTAGTTTTTGGTAATTAGGTCGGTTTTTATATTTGTATTTTTTTCTATTTTAGTAAAAAATGTGATAATTAAGTTTATTTTATTATTAAATTTGGATTTTATCAAAATTTGGTAACACGATATTTTGAGATTATGCCATGTCATCGTTTGAAAAATTATGTTACCTGGGTTAAAAAAGTCTTACTCAAGACTTGGCCCATTTTCTAAACGATTTTTTTTTATCTAAGCCTATTTTTCGGGTCTATATTTTTATTCAAACCCTCCCATTTTTTCAGTGGTCCAGCACATGGACAAGTCTAGTGTAGGGTGAGATTAATTACTTAAGATGTGAGATTAAAATTAGTGGTAAAATGCGTGTTTGGATTTAAAAGCAGTGGTGACTAGGGATGTTCATTCGGTTAACCGACCCGAAATAACATTAACAGAATTAACCGACCTTTCAAAATTTTTAACCATTAACCGAACCGAAAATTTTTCAAAAAAAAATAACCGAAACGAAATTTTTTCTGTTAATTCGGTTGGTTAACCGAATTAACCGAAAATTATATATATTGTTTATTTTTGGTTAAAAATTAACCGAATTACCCGAATTAACTGGATTACCCGAAATAACCGAATTGAATCACTACATAATTAAATTATTTTTAGACTTTTAGACTTTAGTTTTAGTTTTAGAATTTTATTTTTATTTATTGAATTATTTGTAATTTTTATGATTAGGTTGGGTTGGGGAATTGGGTTGGGTTGAATACTTGGGTTTGGATTGGGTTTAGGTAAATAGTGGGTCTATTTATATATTATAATTTTATTTATTAATTTTTTCGGTTAAACCGAAAAAATTTGGTTAACCGACCGGTTTCGAACCGAATTAACCGTTAACTGAAAAATAAAAAAAATAATTAATCGACCCCCGACCGAAAAAATTCAGTTAACCGACCGATTAATCAAATTTTTTCGATTTTACCCGAATTTTGCACACCCCTAGTGGTGACAATGAGATTAAAATAAAAGATAGGTTATAGTATAAGTTTGTTGTAAACCTACAATAAAATTTATATCATGAATTTCTATCAAATAAATAAAGCAGGAATCAAACCAACAAAATTAAAAGACGTATAGTAGGTACATGTGTTATTGCTTTTATGCTTTACTTTATATTCATTTCACGTGATTCATTATGAAGTTGTTAATCTAACAAGTTTAATTGATCGGTATGAGTTATCAATTTAAATTAAATAGTTTATCATGAGTTATTAAATTCAAATAATCACTTTATAAATTTATAATGTTCGGAATTAATGGTGGGATATTTAATTAACTTAATATTTCTAATTTCATTGAAGATTATTTTCATTCAATAAAATATGGTTAACAGATTTTCCTCATGTGAAAATTAAAAATATTATTGAAATAATATTTTAATTAATATCATTTTTATTACGGCCCCCTTATCAATATTTTTGGCTTTGCCCTTGCTATAGTTGTTGTGATAAATGAAAAGTTGTTATAGAAAGTTAAAATAAAACATAGAAAATAAGTTTTACTAAAAATTTGATTGTTATAGCGAAATGTTGTTATATCAAGTGACCGTTATGGAGAGAGATTGATCTTTCATGTAATATAATTCTGACATCTCTATGAAATTTCAATAACAGGTAGTCATATTAGATGGTAACTAAATCTGAAATCAAGCTAGACCACACCTTTAAAGGAGGAACAAAGTTCTACCAAATTTACTTTTTTTTATTCATAAGACTCAAATCCGAAACTTTACTCAAGAGCAAAGACAAATACAATGGAGCAGACAAGGACCTTGACCCTAAAAAAAAGAGAAACTTTTAGTTTTAATCCCTTAAAAATGATCAAATTATAAATGAATATAAAGTAAAATTACACTTTAACCCCTGAAAATTTTAAAAAAATTATTTAATCCCTTAAAAAATAATAAACTAATACATAATAAAATCTATATTTTGAAATCTTAAAATTTTATATTTCAATTTTACTGAGATGTGAGTGATATATTTATATATTTATATTACATTCATATACTTCTTAAAATTAAAGGTGTTCATGGGTCGAGTTTGGATCGGGTCTAAACGTAATATTAATATACTTTATGTTTACCCAAGCTCGGTTCGGAGCATGGGCCTAAAATTTTGCCCAAACCCATTTTAGGCTTGCCAATTTTTTATAATATTTACATTATATTATATTATTTAAATATTTAATAATTTTATACTTTTTTTATATAGTCATCTTAAATTATTTTAATGTTTACTTTAGAGTAGTATTATATATTTTGCATAGGATTCGTTTTTTTGATATGTTTTAAATTACATAATATATAAAAATAACATAATATAAAGTATTATAGACTTTAAAACGGACTAGACTTAAACCTTAAATATTCAAGCCCAAGACCAATCTATATTTTAAATGGACTTATTTTCTGCCTAAACTCATTTTTTGAGCCTAATACTTTTGTCCAAACTCTGTCAAATTTCTGACGAACCTTCAGATATGGACGAGTAGCTTAGCTCATGAACAAATATTATTAAAATTAATATTTGTGAGATTTAAAATTGATTTTATTTTGGACTTGTTTGGGGTAAAAGACAAAAGGAGCCCATTTCGAGGTTGGAATTAACACAAGAAAACGTGGCCAACCAAACACGTCCCAACCCAACCAACACAACACCGTTACTAAAAAGTAGAAGAACATGACAGCCCATATTTTGGTACTTCAGTTTCTAACTTAACTCCCACTCACGTTTCCCTTTTGCCAGTTCCAAAACGCAAATATCACTCTCGCCTACTCGCCCCCAACGCACGTGCACCTACCCCCCATAGCCTATTATTCTTAATTATTATTAATTTTGTTTTGGTTAAATATGTCATAAGTTATTGTATTTTTAAAAAATTTACAATTTAGTCATTATATTTTTATTTTTTAAAAAATTAGTCATTTATTTTTTTTAGATTTCAAAATTTAAGTCTAAGTATTGATATTATTTTTTATGGCATAATATCAAAAATAGCCCCTAACTTTTGGTTGTTTGATCACTTTGACCCTTTATGTTTTTTTGGAGCACTTTTAACACCTAACATTTTTTGTCAAATTGGTCTATTTTTAACGGACATGTTGACTGTTAGTTGACTAACAGTCATCATTGATCGTTGACGTGGCGGTCTAAATGTAATAAAATACTGACGTGGTAATATTTTGTCTTATATGCACGTCAGTAAAAAATTTAAAATTATTAAAATTATTTTAGTTAAATGGCTACCAAATGAAAAAAAAAAATTATTTCAAAATATCACACCAACAAATTTAATAATAATTTTTTTTTGAAAATGTTAAGAGTTTGACTTAAATTTTGAAATCTAAAAAATAGAATGACTAAATTTCTGAAAATAAAAATATAAAGACTAATTACTGACTTTTCAAAAAAAAAAAGCTTATGACATATTTTAACCGTTGTGTTTTCTAATTTAGTTAACATAATTATTTTAGTTATAATATAGATATTAATTTTTACAATGTGACACATTTACAATGTGAATGAAAATAATTACATAATAAATTTATTAAAATTTAACATGAAAATTAATTTTAGATTTTAATTAAAATGGTAAAATTAAAAGAATGATTATTATAGTCTATTGGATTTTAAATTCTATTATATAATTATATTTCTTTGGATTTTATATAAAAATATAAAAATGTATTAAAATAATAAATATTGCTTTATAAAAAAATTGAGTTGGGACTTGGTGGGCAACACTAATTCGCCGTAGCTTTGAATATAACGGTAAAATAAATTAAACTTTAAAAAAAGAATGCAAGTTCGGATCTTAAATATGACATCATAAGAAAGGACAAGCTAAAACATGAGCTGTAAAATGAATATAAAAAATACAAAAAAAATCACGATAAATTAAAACTTATAGATTTTAATTTCTTTAAACATGTAAAAGTACAATGGAGGTATTTGTACTAAGAGTCAAATTACATTTTGCCCATTCTACTAAAAATAGACAAATCAATCTCTATATGTTAGACCAAATATCAAATGGGTCATTCTATTAAAAAATTCATTCATTTATACTGTTAAAATTTGGTCCATGTACATCATCATGATACACATGTGACACACCATGTATCATTATCTAGTCACTAGTTTTTAACAATACGTATGAATGAAATTTTTAACAGAAATGGCCAATTTGCTTTTTAAACTAATGTATAGAGACTAAGTGTGTACATACGGTTAATCGAACCGAACTAGTATTAATAAAATTAACCTAACTTTTTAATCATTTAACCGTTAGCTGAACTAAATTTTTTTCGAAAAAAATTAACCGAACCGAAATATTTCGGTTAATTCGGCCGGTTAAGCGAAATTTATATGTTTTTTTTGTTAAAACAAGTACAAAACATATAAAAATATAAATTGATAATGTTCATTTGACTGAATTAATAATAGCCTAATACATAATATTATTTATTAAGTTCGGTTAATTCGATTAATTACCCTATTCCGAATCGAATTAACCGTTAATCGAAATTCTAAAAAAATTTAACTGACCTCTGACCGTACTAGATCAGTTAACCGAATTAGTTCGGTTCAATCAGTTAATTCGATTTTAATCGAAGTTTAAACACCTGTAATAGAGACTACTTTACTCATTTTTTAAATAAAAAAACAAAATTCAATTCAACTTCTAATACTAAGGGTGGGTTTGGATGGACGATTGGGTGCGGTGCGTTTAGTTTACTTTTTGTCTCACGCTACAGTATATAATCTCACCGCCACCGCTGTTTTTACACTAACTGCTGATAAACGCACCGCCTATCCAAACTCATATCTATAATACTTTTACCCTTTAATCAACAGTGTTGATCCCAGTCCATCCAATTAAATCCATTTCGTTTTCAACACGCGCGACACGTTTCGATTGGGCAACCAGGGTTTAACAAACACCTATTAGAACATCACGAGCTGTTTTAGAAACTAACCGCTGGCATTGGGCACGTGAAAAACATAGAACAAATCATAATCTTCTTACCCATCTACCACCGATCGGGTACCCGTTTTCTATCTGGATCCATTCTATTTTTTTTCTTTAAATTTATATAAATATTTATCTATAGCAATACTCATAAATTAGATATATTGACTCCTTTTTTGTGGGCGAAAATTTATGGTATTTTTTTTAAAAAAATTATGTTTTAAAGAATATTTGCTATTTTTTAAAAGATAAATAGATGTTTTTAAAAGGATAGTTGGATTAAAAAAAAAATTTTTATACCATTTGATTCGTGATACCAATTAAGGTCGTGTTTGATAATCACTGAAAATTAGCAATTTAATTAGGAAGCAACAAATATTATTCTGAATGTATTTACGTCTTTTTGAGTAATTTGATAAATTTTAAAAAATACATATGCAACATGTAAATTATAAGATTTGAACTCAAGATATTATGGTATTGACTATTTCAACCAAACCCGCATTTCAACCTTAACACGAGAATTGTTTGAAGAGACAATAGTGATGAGTTTGGATGTCACGGAGTTATTAATGAGAGTGTAATTAGTAGGGTAGTAATTACATCATCTTATAATTACAAGAAATTCTAATTCACTAGATGTGTTTGACTCGTAGAGTGTAATTATATTGTAATTTCTTATGCCATATTTGGTAGTTTAAACTGTAATTACACAACTATATAAATTTAAATTCTAAAAAAAATCGATAATATTTGATAAAAAATTCTTTATACAAAATAATACAAATTTAAAAAATCATCCAAAAAATATTCTATAATGCAGTTATTATAAAAATAATAATAAAAATAAATATCCTAAACAATTTTATCTAATTACTCTAGCATTTTATATTTGTAGGGATGTTCTCAACAATAATTAATAATAAAATACTATGTAACTTAATTAGTTATTTAGTATATCAAAATGCAGGGGTGAAGCAAGAAAATTTTTTTAGGGGAGCAGAAATAAAATTTTAATTTTTAAGAGTTTATATCTTTATAATTTTTAAAAGATTAAATTAAATTTTCATAATTTTAGGGGAGCTAAAGTATAATTTTACCTATACTAATTTAAAATTTTCTAAATGGCCAAAACAACAAATTTTCATTTTAGGAGGGCTGGGCCCCTGCCACTAGGGGTGTTCATTCGGTTAACCGACCGGTTAACCGACCCGAAATTACTATAACCGAATTAACCGACCTTCCAAAAATTTTAACCGTTAACCGAACCGATTTTTTTTAAAAAAATTTAACCGAACCGAAATTTTTTCGGTTAATAAGGTCGGTTAACCGAATTAACCGAAAATTATGTATTTTTTATTTTGGTTAAAAATTACCCGAATTACCCGAATTAACCAAATTAACCGAATTAACTGAAAAATACCCGAATTTTTTTATTTTTTATTTTAAAATTTAAAAAATTTATAAATTATTAAAGTAAATTGGGTTTTAGACTTTAGTAAATTGGGTTGTCTTTTAGTTTTAGTTTTATTAGATTGGGTAATCGGGTAAACTTTAGTTTTAGTTTTATTGGGTTGGGTAATTGAGTTTGGGTTGTGTTGGATAATTTTATTTATTAATTTTTTCGGTTAACCGAAAATTTTCGGTTAACCGACTGGTTTCGAACCGAATTAACCGTTAACCGAAAAATCATAAAAAAATTAACCGACCCCCGACCGAAAAAATTCGGTTAACCGACCGATTAACCGAATTCGGTCGGTTAACCGAATTTTTTCGGTTTTACCCGAATTATGCACACCCCTACCTGCCACCCCCTTGAATTCGCCTTTGTCAAAATGTATGGAAAATTATCTCCCATCAATACAAATTTTAAATTATTTAAATGATGTTAATAAAATAACAGATAATTATATTTTAAAATAAAATATCTCTTAAAATTAAATAATATTATTATATGAACGTATTTTTTTTAAAATTTAAATTATGTACGAGGTGTTAGAACGTCACGGATTCTAGTCTTAATTAGTTCAAATCAAATAAATTATTAAAAATTTAAAAAAACAAAAAACAAAATTTTTATAATTACTAAATCTGGTAATCACTAATTTAGTTGGTTTTTAGCTTAGTTTAATTTAGACAGTACCAATTATTGTTTTAATCAATATTACAGGTTCTTATCATATATATATTTATATATAATACTTAAAACTACCCATAGTCTCTCTCTAACTCTTATATAAGAGGACAATATATTTTAATTTATTCAAACCCACGTTATTCTGTAATGTCAATAAGATCGAACTACACCCGAATATTTGATGTGGACTCAATTGAAAACATATATTTTTAATAACTTTCGGTCCATTTCCAATCCAAAATTTTGCAAACAAAATAAAATATTTCGGATCCAAATTTGACCCGAGTCAGAAGAGAGAAAAAAAAAGGGAAAAAACAATGGTTGTGGTGGACCGGCACCAGGTTTCCAGTACTTCCACAAAAAAGAAAGTTTTACTCTCAAGAACAAAAGCATATTCTTTGATTTCAAAGCGTTTAATTTTTAAGGGAAAATAATCAAGGCTCTTCATTAGAGGATTCTCTGTCAAAGGAAAATCGAACTGTTTTTCTTTCTGTTTTAATCGGCGAAAAAGAAAATGCATTCGACTCATCTGTTACTCGAAGAGCCAATCAGGATGGCTTCAATCCTGGAGCCATCGAAGGCTGTAAGTTTTTCAATTTCAATTCAGTCTGTTTTTAGGTTGAAGCTGTTCGGATCCGAGTAGATTTGAATTTTGATTCGTTTTTTTTTTCATTTTTATCAGAGCTTTTTTCCGGCAATGACGAAGATAGTGGGAACTTTAGGTCCAAAATCTCGATCCATTGAAGTCATTTCCGGTTGCCTTAAAGCTGGAATGTCTGGTACTGTATTTGTTGCATCCATCTTCATTTTATAATTATGTATTGGAATTTGTTCCCTCAAACTCTAGTTTTATACAATTTTTCTTGTTTTGGATAGTGGCTAGGTTCGATTTCTCGTGGCATGATCCGGCGTATCATCAGGAAACTTTAGAAAATTTGAAGGCTGCCGTTAAGCTCACTAAGAAGCTTTGTGCGGTATATTCTTTGTATTTTGGTTGATATTTGTTAGTTATTTACTTTTCTTTGCCTCTTTGCTGTGTTTTAATGCGAATTATTAAGTATGAACTTTAGTTTTCAGCTGGAAAGAGAATCTTTTTGAAAAGTTATTTTATGTGAATTTTGCGAGCAATTTCGTGGCTTACTCCAGAAGGAGGGAGTTGACTGTCCTTTGATTGCTTTGATGGAGTCATGGAGATAATGGAAATTAAGAAAATAAAGTGATTTCTATTTTTGTTCTTTTTTTTCAGGTTATGTTGGATACTGTGGGTGCTGAGATGCAGGTTGTTAATAAAAGTGAGAAAGCTATCTCACTTGAGGCAGATGCTATCGTTGTTTTGACACCGGATGAAGGACAGGAGGCCTCTTCAGAATTATTGCCAATCAACTTTGATGGATTGTCGAAGGTACAAACCTTGCATGCTACCTCTCATTGCATTTTGCGTATCCCATGTTTGTCACCCTTAAAAAACATCTGCATAAGCCTTGTTTTAATGCCCTTTGGTTCCGAGGTTTAAGGCACAATGTCTTTTGATTGCCTGATTCCATTGTACATGACTACATTTATAGATTTATATACCGAGTTCCCTTTAATTAGGGGTTGGGAAGCATGCATTTGCCATTGCACAATGATTATGGATTCTTGGTACAAGAAATTTAGCGTGTCAACATTTTCCAGTTAGTTCAGAGGAATTTGTATTTGCTGGTGGTCGTCCTGTTTCTTCATTCAACCTTATGATAAAGCCATCAAATTTGATTTTTTGCAGGCAGTGAAGAAGGGAGACACTATTTTCATTGGTCAGTACCTGTTTACCGGGAGTGAAACCACGTCTGTATGGCTGGAGGTAAGTAAAGTGGAACCAGATATGAGCATCTCTTTCTCTTTGTTTTTGTGTGAAGATCTTTTTCTGTTATTTGAACAATTCGTATGCACCTACCAATAGCCTAAATTGCGACTGAAAATTTGCAGGTTAGTGAGGTAAAAGGAGATGATGTGGTTTGTGTGATTAAGAACTCTGCAACATTGGCTGGGTCATTGTTCACTTTGCATGGCTCTCAAATTCGTATTGGTTTGCCTACCCTCACTGATAAAGACAAGGAGGTAAGTTTGCCCTTGCTTTTTACCTTTAAAGATGAAAGTAATGGGGAAAGTAATCTCCCCCTTAGTAAGTTTTAGCTTGATGCCCTGCTTTTTTCCATGTAACTCTTTTCTGACCTGGTAATACTTACTTCAGGTTATAAGTACTTGGGGAGTTCAAAACAAAATTGACTTCCTCTCACTATCATACACACGACATGCAGAAGATGTTCGCCAAGTACTGCCTACCTTATGTTTGTTGGTTTCTTTTTTCTTTCTTTACTGTTTCTGCATTTATCTGACTGCATGATCTTTATAGGCTCGTGAGTTCCTTTCAAAGTTGGGTGACCTCTATCAGACACAAATATTTGCCAAGATTGAGAACATAGAGGTGCATTACTTGTATTTACAGAGAACAATGAATATGCAGGTTTTGATAGCACATGCTGCTAATAAGAATATGACACTAATGTTTTTTATTTTTCAGGGATTAAACCATTTTGATGAGATTCTTCAGGAAGCAGATGGTATCATTCTTTCCCGTGGAAATTTGGGGATTGATCTCCCACCTGAGAAGGTCGGTTTTGTAAATTGAATATGTTGTATTAGTTACTCTTCGAATAGTATCTTGTTGAATGATGGATCATATAGTCCATTCCACCATGTTTAACCTTGTAAATGCTTATTAGCTGCGTCACATTCTTGGTCGTAGTTTCACACGTGTAATTTAGTCTGATTCATGGATGTAGTGTCTAATGTCATTAGAGCATGCCGTTAATTACTTCTTTCTTTGCAGGTGTTCTTATTTCAAAAAGCTGCTCTTTACAAGTGTAACATGGCTGGAAAGCCTGCAGTCGTCACTCGTGTTGTGGACAGTATGACTGACAACTTGAGGCCAACTCGTGCTGAGGCAACTGATGTTGCCAATGCTGTTCTTGATGGTATATTATTGTGGACTCTCCTTTGGACTTTGTTCATTGATATATATTTCAAAGTTGGGTTTTGATGCCATATCTGATTGCCGCCACTCCAGCACCCACAATGCAGGACTTAAACACATCTTCTAATTATCCCATTTTCTTTTGGCTGTAGGAAGTGATGCGATTCTTCTCGGTGCTGAGACCTTGCGTGGATTATACCCCGTTGAAACCATTTCTACTGTTGGCAAAATTTGTGCTGAGGTAATTTCTCTGTCTCATAAATGTGCTTACTTGAATATTTTTGGAGACTGTGGCTTGCTGTTTGGACTGCTTGTAGACCTGAAATGTTCTCAGCCTAGAATGCTTTTGACTCACAAAACTTGCTCATATAGACATTGTAGACATTGCTCATATATTTTTGACTTCCTAGTAGTTGTTTGCGACCTGTGCAGCTGTCTATATCTGGTTCATAAGGGGTAAAAAGCACTGCACTTTTTTGTGTTTTTCCTGTGGATGAAAAATGTATCCTTTGCAAGGAAGAATCATATTCTTACCTGTTTCTCCAATCAACTTATTGTCTTCGGCTATGGTTTTACTAGCTTTCTAAACTTAGGGAAACCTACGTATTTTCTCATATTCTTCCTTTGGTTATGACCCTTCTGCAGAAATTTGACTTTCTACCATGCTAACCAAAAACCCGTGTTGGTGCTTTTTTTATGAAATAGCTTATAATTCACGTATCAACTTTTGATTTGGGATTCAGATGCTCTACGTTGTTGCATATTGCATCATGATTCATCAACTGGCCATGCGTGTCTGTCTATAAGAATCATGGATCACTTAATCTTCTGTAACTGTTGAAATCAGAAGTCATTAATATTTCTAATCCATTTCCTAAGCATTTTCAGCTGTGTGTTTTTTTGTTTCTATTTAAATTTCCCAGGCAGAGAAGGTATTCAACCAGGACATGTATTTCAAGAAGACTGTCAAATATGTTGGAGAGCCAATGACCCACTTGGAATCCATTGCTTCCTCTGCGGTATTTCTTCTTTCCCAGTGCCGCTCTTTGTATTCATGCCACATTAGTCTTTACCAACTTTAATTATAGCTAAACAACTGTGCATCTGCAACTTTGTTCTGATAGCATGAATTTCTTGTTTAGGTACGAGCAGCAATTAAGGTGAAGGCATCAGTTATTATATGTTTCACATCCTCAGGAAGAGCTGCTAGGTATTCCATCGCACATCTTGATTTATTTTAGTTATATATCTGAGCTGTTCTTTTCTTTTCTCAGCAGTTACCTCCCTGTTTTGTTTCTATGAACTCTAATCTCTTGTCAAAGCTGTATTACTAATGTTCTACATTATGCATACCTTGCTTCATTTATGTCGCAACTGTATTCCATGCATATACCAGATTGATTGCAAAGTACAGGCCAACGATGCCAGTTCTCTCAGTTGTCATCCCTCGCCTTAAGACGAATCAATTAAAGTGGAGCTTCAGTGGGGCCTTCGAGGTATGTCATTCACCCTGCATCCAAGAAGTCCGAGTAACCACTTAAAAGTGAAATTTTCTTGTTTTATAATGATCTGCAGTAGTCATCTAACAGAAAAAGCCAGAGTAATTTTTTGTTGCAAGTTAATTTTTAGTTCAGTCATCATAAGACTGTCAATGGAATGTTTATTTCAGTTTAAACATTTGTGTTGTTTCTAACGGGACTATATCTTTTTGTTGGCAATCATTCAGGCAAGGCAATCCCTTATTGTCAGAGGTCTTTTCCCTATGCTCGCTGATCCACGACATCCTGTAAGTACTGCTTTACAGTCACTGTTACCGTGTTCTTTAAGACCAAAGGAAACTTTTATATCTATATTCTATACTAATAGATTGTAGCAGAGAACTTATACAATTCTGCCTTGTTTTCTGCAGGCAGAGTCTACAAGCGCATCAAATGAGTCGGTTTTGAAGGTTGCACTTGACCACGGGAAGGCTGCCGGAGTTATTAAGTCACATGACCGAGTCGTCGTTTGCCAGAAGGTCGGAGATGCTTCTGTTGTGAAGATTATTGAGCTCGAAGATTAAACTTATGTTAGTTTCTCTCCTTTCCGAATCTGATTTTTGAAAGCGATGAATGACTTTATATAGCACCTGTGAGGTATTGGCTCCAGGTTTTGGTGGATTTGAAATTGTGTTAAGAATGCATACACTATTTTAAGTCTCATAAAAGGGAAATATGGCCCATAATCCCATAATTAGCTAATGGGAAAAGGCAAAAGAACAACCCCAATTTTTCCTTGATTCAGTGGTAAATAAAGATATTGGATCAGTTAAGAGTACTGAAATGCAATGCTGGCTGTAATCATTAAAAAAAGGCTTAATATATAGATTCATCTCTGAACTTGAAAGCTTTTCTCGAATTAGCCCCTAGATCTTTTTTTTATTATCACATTGGCCTTTAAGGTTTGCATCTGTTACACAAATTGGTTTCTATGGTTAACATAGTTAGTTTTTGAATAATTGGGTGATGTGGCTAAACAAGGAGGTGACACATGGATAAACACGAGAATAACACGTCTTTCTCTTTAAAATTTCAAAAAGAGTTCAATAATTTGATAGAAGAAAAAGTCTAATGGCTAATTTGAGAAAAATTGTTAAATTTAAATGCCAATCTATATATTAAGCGTTAAAAAAAATCCCAAATGGGGTATCTGTTTGACACAGTAATGGGGGTTTTTGTGGGCTATAGTTTGAGGGTTAATTGCTTAATGATAAATTGAGAAGAAAATGGCCACGTGGTTTATCCACTTGGCTTGATTCAGTGCACTATTTTTCATTTCTCCTACACACGCTATTTCCCTTGAAATTTCACATGCAAAATATCTTTTAACAATAAAATTAGTCTTATTGTGTTTTTTTTTCCATTAAAACGTTGTTTCACAATTCTTATAGTTGCATGTACTCTAAGATTTCGACCTTAAAACCAGGTTTTTTAAATAGGATCGGTAGTCAAATTGATTTGTTGATCTAATTTATTCAAACGATTTGATTAAATAAATCATTAAAAATTAATAAAAAATAAAAAAATATATATATTAAAAATTGGTTCAATTGTCTATTCGGCCAATTTTTTAATCAATTGAATCGGTCCATATTAGTTCAACAAGTTCAAAGCTTTTCTCTGGATCGATACTTTGACTAGTTTGCGGTCTTTAAAAAGAGCGGTGATAGCGAAATTAGTTACTGTAACGGTGAGATAAAAATTAGTGTTGAAATATGTTTTTGAATTTAATCACAAAGGTGACGGTAAAATGAATTATGATAAAAAGATAAGAATGCTGTGATTATACCCTGTAGTCTTGCACAAATTTCAATCCCAATCACATTACACTGACACTAATAAGTGATCCAAAGGAACCCTAAGCCAACCTTTTGCTCCTCTATCAGTCTTCTTCTCTATAACCTCTACAACCATCTACACCACTATAGTCCGATGACTCTCTATCCCACAAGAATAAACCGGTACCTTTCTTGTCATCTTTCTCCCTTTGTGGGTTCCTACTATCCACATGAAGTAATAGTAGGCTAAAGGGTTACAGATTGAAAATGTTGTTCCTCAACTAACCTCTACAACCATCTACACCATTATAGTCCGATCACTCTCTATCGCCCAAGAATAAACGGATACCTTTCTTGTCATCTTTCTCCCTTTGTTGATTCCTACAATCTACACGAAGTAATAGTAGACTAAAGGGTTAAAAGATTGAAAATGTTGTTGAGGAAATTATGATAATAATAGACAAGAACGTAATATTTTTCTAATGAATATTTGTTGGGTTCCACTTTAAAGAATATCTTGACGTAAGATTGAAACAATTTTACTCTCTAATTTTGTATTAGGTGTTTTTCTGGAAAATAACATAGTTAATATAGGTGAATTTGAACTCCTGATGGCGTAATGGATGAGGCGTCTGACTTCTAATCAGACGATCGTGGGTTCGAGTCCCACCAGGCGTGTTTATTTTCATTTTCGCATCAAAACTTTTTGTCAAATATCAGAAGTAGTCCCTACAGTTCACGAAGGTTGTAGAATTAGTCCCAATGTTATTTTTAGTAAATTAAATCGAATATATATAATATACATATTTTATTATGGAACAATACTTAGAACTACCTATAATCTCATCTTAACCTTTAAATAGGAAGATAAACGCGCTTGAATGCGCTCGAATCCATATTATCTTGGAGTAGCAACAATATTGATGTGAAACGAACTAAGACTCAACTGAACAAGGTTAATATATAATTTAATTAGTATACATTTTAAATATTTAATTTTGACTGAAGAAAAATATTATTTTTATGAAAGAACACATGTATTTAATTTTAATTTAATTTATTTTGTAATTAAAAATAGAGAAATAAATAAACTAAATAGAAAATACATAGGTAAATAATAACAATAGTGTAATTATAATTTAATATAAATTTTGCTTAGTACACAATTCTCAATGGAGTTTTACACTAAACCCAGAAGAGGTAAGTGTCTTTTACCCATTTCTTTTCTAAACAAAACTTTTGGTCAAATTTCAAAATTAGTGTCTGCAATTTAATCCTGAAAAATTAATTCCTCCTAATTTCAGAATTAGTCCCTACAATTTAACCAATCTTGTAGAATTAGGCCCTATAGTTTAACCAATCTTGCAGAATTAAGCTAAACAACCATTTTAGTAGAGTTCACTGAAAAAAAATCAAAAAAATTCTAAAAAGCTCATAAGCTATTTATCATCTCAAATGTGGTTATTCATTATGAAGTCATTCTTAGAAAAATAAGTGTTTACTTTAGATTAAGTATGATCCATGCATGATTTTCTAATTTTACGTTTGCCTCACAATTCAATATCAATCACTAGTTCATGTTTTACTTCTAATTTTGTCGGGTTTGGATCGGGTTTAAACATGATATTAACAATAATTTAATCTTTATGCTTAGTCATGTCCGGCCCGACCTAAAATATAGGCTTAAAATTTTACTCAAGTTCGCTCATATTCAGTGACAGAGTCATTAAGAGACCCAGGGGCCATGCCCCCCTAAAATGGTAAATTTTCAATCTAGGCCCTTTATAATTTATAAAATTTTAAATTAGTAATGGTAAAATTGCATTTTGCCCCCCAAGAATGATAAAAAAATTGGTTTAGCCCTTTAAAAATTATAAAGATATAGGCTATTAAAATTATGAAATTATATTTTTACTATTGTAAAAATATATAATTTAATTCTGCCCTCCAAAAAATTTTTTTTTACTCCGGCACTACTTATATTTGTAAATGACTAACCTAAGCTCATTTTAGATTTGCCTATATTATTTTTTTGGTTTTTTAAATATTTATATTTATAATTTAATATTTAATAATTATTTTTTATTTATTAAAAACTTATATATAGGCAGATAACTTTTTTAAAATATTTATATCAAAGCATTAAATATTACTATATAATTAATTTTTATGTGTTATTAATTACATAATATATAAAAATAACATAATATAACATAGATATACTATTCAAAAAAAATATAACATAGGTATAATGATAAATTTAGTCCTCAATATTTACATATTTTGTCTTTTTGACCTTTTTTTTAGCTAAATTTGGCCATTAAAAAGTTTATATCGCTTTTATTTAACGAAAATGCTAACTAAAACATTAGTTTTGCAACATTGTTGGTGTGGTAACTTGCGTAGCAGTCCGCGTGCAATTCATGTTAACATGACACTATTTGTTTTATATACCACATCAACCAATAATTTAAAATTTATAAAAAATATATATATAAAATATAAAAAAATGTTCATAAAAATCCAAAAAAGTACATGTGGATTGTCATGTAGGTTGTCACGTTTAAAAGTTTAACATTTTAATAAGTATTTACGTTAAAAAATTATTTTGATTCTTTTTTCAAAATGTTGATGGTCAAAATTGACTCTTTTTAAAAGATTAATGGTCAAATTGGCAAAAGATATAAACGTTAAAAGACTAAACTCGACATTATGCCTATAATATATTGTAAACATTAAAAATAGGTTGAGCCGGGCTTAAACCTTGAATGTTCAAGTTTAAGCTTAGACTATATTTTAAATGGGCCTATTCTGTTTACCAATTTCATTTTTTAAGTCCAAATTTTTTACACTAAACTCTTCTAAATTTCAAGCCGGCCTTCAAGTCTTTATATTCATGGCTTGGAGTTGAACAAAAGCAAATATGATGTGTATAAACAAACGAAGAAATATAATATGCACCAGAACATTATTATTTATTAAAATGATAATCCAATAAAAAATATAAATATATAGAGACTTATGGTATATTTTAATGAATAATTAAACAAAATAAATATGATATATATGCACCTCCTCGGATACTTTACCCTTTTCAATCTTTCCGCTTTTGATGGCATTCTCAATTATTTCACGGGACAGAATAATGTTTACAAAATGTTTAGTGGCGTTTTCAATTAGATTTGATCATGGGTTGGGTCGATGTAAAATTTTAGGTCCGTTTTTTAAGGTTTGGGTCTGGTTTGGTCTGAAAACTGGATAAATTTTTACCCAAGCCTGGCCTAAATTAAAAATACTAAACTCGAGCCCCATCCAATCCACTTGTACTATTTTTTTAGATTACTTTTTATATAAAAACAAATATTTTTTAGTATTATGCATATCCGTTTTATGGTCTATGTTTAGGGTTTGTAGCTGCCCCTCCCAACAATATTGTTTCCAATGTTTGAACCTATGTTTCTGATTAGTTATTATTGTTCAAGAAAATATCGAAGTAAAATACAATAATATTAATCAACAATCTACATTTATATCCTTAGCTTCTCAATAATATGTTTGTCACATCACAATTTGAAAATAACCTAACTTAAGGAATTTAATAATTATTGTTTGATGAGGACTGAAATTTTAGAATTTGAAAAGTACAATGACTAAAAATGACCAAATAAAAATATAAGGACTAAATCCATAACTTTTGCAAAGTACACAGACTAATAGCAGAATTTAACATTTCAAAATTCAGGTTGAATTGTTAGCACTATTAAAATTATTTTGTTAAATTTATATTTATTGCAACATCATTTCTTTAGTTACATGGATTCCGAGTGAGTATTATTTTTATTTCAAAATGTCACACTAATAAATTTTAACAAAAAAATTAACACCGTTGACAATTGGACATGGATTTTGAAATATGAAAAATAGAGACTAAATTTCTTGAAATAAAAATACAATGACTAAATTAAATATTTTTGAAAAGAATAGGGACCTATAACAATTTTAACCATAATTTTTTGTCTGAAATGATGCCTTGTCAGCTTCCTGTTAAGCTGTTAACGGCGTTAATAAAAAAGGGTAAACTACACCAATGGTCACTTAACTATGCATAAGTGTTTATTTTGGTCACTTAACTTTGAAAAGTAACTATTTGGTCACTAATGTTTTCGAAATTATTTTTTTGAACACCCAACCATTAAGTGACTAATGGTGGCACTTTTCTAATTAGTGTAATAATAAATTTAGTCCCCAATTCTTATACTTTTTATCAATTTAACCTTAATTCTATGTAAAAACTATTTTATAAAATCAAATTTCTTTGAAAAATTAGAAAATTATAAAAATTAAATAGAAATTTTAATAATATATAAAATATATAAATACATAAAAATTAAATGAAAATTTTAAAAGCTAAAAAATTATATAAAATATTTTTAAAAAATTAAAATAAAATAACTAAATAACTAAGTTTATAAAAAACATTAGTGACCAAATAGTTAATTTTCAAAGTTAAGTGATTATTGATGTAGTTTACCCTAAAAAATAAAAAAGGTGGAAATCATATGGTTGCTACCTTGTGATGGGCGGAACCAGATTTCCTGTATTTTCTGCAAAAAAAAAAAAAAAAAAAAATCACTCGGGACAAAAGCATATTCTTTGGTTTCAAAGCGTTTAGGTTTTACGGAAGCCAAAGAAAAAAAAAAAATCCCTTCGTCCTCTTAACGCTAAAGCTCTTTGATTAAACGATTCTCTGTCAAAAGAAGGGAAATCGATTTTTTCTTTTGTTGTAATCGGCGAAAAAGATGCATTCGAGTCATCTGCTACTCGAAGAGCCAATCAGGATGGCTTCAATCCTGGAGCCATCGAAGGCTGTAAGTATTTCACTTTCGATTTCAATTCAATCTGTTTTTAGCTTTCGTTTTTACGAGGAAGCTGTTCGGATCCGAGTAGATTTGGATTTTGATTCGTTTGTTTTTGTATTTTTCTCAGAGCTTTTTTCCGGCAATGACGAAGATAGTGGGAACTTTAGGTCCAAAATCTCGATCCGTGGAAGTTATTTCCGGCTGCCTTAAAGCCGGAATGTCTGGTGCAGTATTTGTTGTATCAATCTTCATTTTATAATAATGTATTGGAATTTGCTGCGTCAAACTCTAGTTTTATACATTTTTCTTGTTCTGGACAGTGGCTAGGTTTGATTTCTCGTGGCATGATCCGGAGTATCATCAGGAAACTTTAGAAAATTTGAAGGCTGCCGTTAAACTCACTAAGAAGCTTTGTGCGGTATGTTCTTTGTGTTTTGGTTGATATTTGTTAGTTATTTAACTTTCCTTTACTTCCTTGCTGAATTGTCTGTCTTAATGTAAAGTATAAAGTGTAAACTTTGTTTTCAGCTGGAAAAAGAATACGCTTCCTTATGTTTTTCCTTTCGAAATGATTTTTTTAACTTCTTTTTTGTTGTTTTAAAGCTGGCTTTTAAGCTGTCGAGCTGATGATCTGACCTTTGAGTCAGTGTATAAATACTTGTTAAGCTGTTGAGCTGCTGATGAAAATTACCTTTGTATTTCTTTTTCTGTTGTTTGCATCATTCTTGTGCTATACTCCCATCCTCTCTGTTCATATCAGTTTACTTTCTTGAAGATTCTTGATCTAGCACCAGTTTTCTAATAATACTGTCCTTTGATTGCATTGATGGAGAAAATGGAATTTAAGAAAATAAAGTGCTTTCTATTCCCCCCACCCCCCCTTTTTCAGGTTATGTTGGATACTGTGGGTGCTGAGATGCAGGTTGTTAATAAAAGTGAGAATGCCATCTCACTTGAGGCAGATGCTACGGTTGTTTTGACACCGGATGCAGGACAGGAGGCCTCTTCAGAATTATTGCCAATCAACTTTGATGGATTGTCGAAGGTACAAACCTAGTCCACTACCTCTCATTTCATTTTGTGCATCCCATGTTGTACTCCCTGAAAAAAGTATCTGCATAAGCCTTGTTTTCTTGCCCTTTGGTTCCGAGGTTGAAGGCACAACGTCTTTTGGATGCCTGATTCCATTGTACGTTCATAGATTTATATACTGAGTTCCCTTCCTTTAGAGGTTGGGAAGCATACATTTGCCAGTGCACAATGATTATGGATTCGTCATCCAGGAAATTTAGCGTGTCAACTTTTTCCAGTTAGTTCAAAGGATTTTGTAATTGCTGGTGGTTATCCTGTTTATTCATTCAACCTTATGATAAAGCCTTCAAAATTGATTTTTGCAGGCAGTGAAGAAGGGAGATACTATTTTCATCGGTCAGTACCTGTTTACTGGGAGTGAAACCACATCTGTATGGCTGGAGGTACTTAAAGTCAAACCAGATATGAGTACTTAAAGATCTTTTTCTGTTATTTTACTACCTATTTGTTGGTTGATCAATTAAAGATTTGGACAATTCGTTTGCACCTACCAATAGCCTAAATTGGAACTGAAAATTTGCAGGTTAGTGAGGTAAAAGGAGATGATGTGGTTTGTGTGATTAAGAACTCTGCAACATTGGCTGGGTCATTGTTCACTTTGCATGGCTCTCAAATTCATATTGGTTTGCCTACCCTCACTGATAAAGACAAGGAGGTATGTTTGCCCTTGATTTTTGCCTTAAAAGATGAAAGTAATGGAGAAAGTGATCTCCCTCTTAGTAAGTTTTAGCTTGATGCCTTGCTCGTTTCCATGGAACCCTTTTCTGACCTGGTAATACTTACTTCAGGTTATAAGTACTTGGGGAGTTCAAAACAAAATTGACTTCCTCTCACTATCATACACACGACATGCAGAAGATGTTCGCCAAGTACTGCCTATCCTATGTTGGTTGGTTTCCTTTTCTTTTTCTTTAACGTTTCTGCATTTATCTGACTGCATGATCTTTATAGGCTCGTGAGTTTCTTTCAAAGTTGGGTGACCTCTATCAGACTCAAATATTTGCAAAGATTGAGAACATAGAGGTGCATTACTTGTATTTACGGAAAACAATGAATATGAAGGTTTTGATCGCACATGCTGCTAATAAGAATATGACACTAATGTTTTTCATTTTTCAGGGATTAAACCATTTTGATGAGATTCTTCAGGAAGCAGATGGTATCATTCTTTCCCGTGGAAATTTGGGCATTGATCTCCCACCTGAGAAGGTCGGTTTTGTAACTTGAACCTGCAGTCTCTTTACTGTTCTTAAAGTTCTTATTATAGAATATGTTAGTGGTTTATATGAATACTAGAGATCCAATTTGCAGAGGGCTATGAATATGTTGTATTACTTTTTCTACAAGATTTATCTTGTTGATTGATGGATCATACAGTCTGTTCCATCATGTTTAAACCTTTTAAATGCTTATTAGCTGCTTTGCATTCTTGGTCCTAGTTTCAAATGTGTAATTTAGTCTGATGCATGCATGTAGTGCCTAATTTCATTAGAGCTTGCTGTTAATTACTTCTTTCTTTGCAGGTGTTCTTATTTCAAAAAGCTGCTCTTTATAAGTGTAACATGGCTGGAAAGCCTGCAGTTGTCACTCGTGTTGTGGACAGTATGACCGACAACTTGAGGCCAACTCGTGCTGAGGCAACTGATGTTGCCAATGCTGTTCTTGATGGTATATTATTGTGGACTCTGCTTTGGACTTTGTTCATTGATATATCTTTCAAAGTTGGGTTTTGATGCCATATCTGATTGCCGCCATCGCAGCACCCACAATGCCGTACGCATCTAATTATCCCATTTTCTTCTGGCTGTAGGAAGTGATGCGATTCTTCTTGGTGCTGAGACCTTGCGTGGGTTATACCCTGTTGAAACCATTTCTACTGTTGGCAAAATTTGTTCTGAGGTAAATTCTCTTTGTGTCTTGTAAATGTGCTTACTTGAATATTTTTGGAGACTCGTGGCTTGCCGTTTAGTGGAATCTTTGTAGGCTTGAAATGTTCTCAGCCATGTATGCTTTTGACTCACAAGACTCACTCATATAGATATCGTTTTTGACTTCCTAGTAGTTCTTTGGGACCTGTGCAGCCATCTCTTCTGGTTCATAAGGGTTAAAAAGCACTGCACTTTTTTCTGTTTTTCCAGTGGATGAAAAAAGTTATCCTTCACAAGGAAGAGTCATATTCTTACCTGTTTCTCCTGTCCAATTTATTGTCTTCGGCTGTGGTTTTACTTGCTTTCTACGCTAAGGGAAACCCAAAAATGGGCAACACTTCCAATACCTGTTTTCTCATACTCTTCCTTTGGCGATGGACCATTCTGCAGAAATTTGACTTTCTACCATACTAACCAAAAAAATGTCTTGGTGCTCTATGTAAGAATGTAAAATTCATGCATCAACTTTTGGTTTGGGATTCAGATGCCTTACGTTGTTGCATATTGCATCATGTTCCTTCAACTGGCCATGCTTGTCTTTGGGAATCATGGATCACTTAATCTCCTGGGAATGTTAACATCAGAAGTAACTAATATTTCTCATCCATTTTCTAAGCATTTTCAGCTGTGTTTTTTTTTTTGTTTCTATTATATATCCTACAGGCAGAGAAGGTATTCAACCAGGACATGTTTTTCAAGAAGACTGTTAAATATGTTGGAGAGCCAATGACCCATTTGGAATCCATTGCTTCCTCTGCGGTATTTCTTCTTTCCCGGTGCTGCTCTTCGGATTCATGCCACACTAGTTTTACTAACTTTAATTATAGCTAAAACAAATGTGCTTCTGCAAAATTGTTCTGATAGCATGAATTTTCTTGTTTAGGTACGAGCAGCAATTAAGGTGAAGGCATCAGTTATTATATGTTTCACATCATCAGGGAGAGCTGCAAGGTATTTCATTGCACATTTTGATTATTTTTAATTATACATCTGACCTGTTCTTTTCTTTTCTCAGCAGTTACTTCCCTATATTTGCTCCCTTATTTTTTTCTGTTGTTTCTTGTTTTGTTACCATCAAACTCTCTGAACCCTTGTCAAAACTGTATTAGTTCCATCCCTTTTACTAATGTTTTACATTATGCATACCTTGATTCATTTACGTGGCATCTAAATTCCATGCAAATACCAGATTGATTGCGAAGTACAGACCAACAATGCCGGTTCTCTCAGTTGTCATCCCTCGCCTTAAGACAAACCAATTGAAGTGGAGCTTCAGTGGGGCCTTTGAGGTATGTCATTCACCCGGAGTCCAGGATGTCCAAGTAGCTACTTTAAAGTTAACTTTACTTGTTTTATAATGATCTCCAGCAGTCATCTAAAGGAAGCTGGCGTAGTTTTATACTCAACTTTGATTTACATTGCTAGTTAATTTTTAGTTCGGTCTTTCATGAGACCGTTGATGGAATGTTTATTTCAGTTTATTGAACATTTGTGTTGTTTCAGGCAAGGCAGTCCCTCATCGTCAGAGGTCTTTTCCCCATGCTTGCTGATCCCCGACATCCTGTAAGTGCTGTATGTTCATTGTTACCATGTTCTTTACGTTCGTTGTAGCAGAGAACTTATGTCATTCTACCTTGTTTTGTGCAGGCGGAGTCTACAAGTGCATCAAATGAGTCAGTTTTGAAGGTTGCACTTGACCATGGGAAGGCTGCCGGAGTTATTAAGTCACATGATCGAGTCGTTGTTTGCCAGAAGGTCGGGGATGCTTCTGTGGTGAAGATTATCGAGCTCGAAGATTAAACTAATGTTACTTTCTCTGCTTTGGGATTATTTTTGGAATCTGATTTGTGAAAGCGATGAATGACTATATATAGCACCTGTGGGGTATTGGCTCCAGGTTTTGGTGGATTTGAAATTGTGTTAAGAGTACATCATAAAAATTAAGAATGCCATGGTAAATATGGCCCATAATCCCATATTTAGCTAATGGAAGAACAAGCCTTTTTTCTCTTGAATTAGTGGTAAACTGAAATGCAATGCAGGCTGTAATCTTTATTCATTATTATTTTCATGTAATTTCGCATCATTAGACCATTATTTTGTTTCTAGCTTCAACATTACATTGCTCCCTTTTTAAATAGATCATAGATTCTTTTCAATTCAGACAGCAATGGTAATAAAAGTATGTTCTTTTCATTTACTTTGCTTGGTCATAAAAGCATTTCATTTAGCAGATGAATTAAGTGATATGATAAAACTGGAAACATTTAATTTGGAAGTGCTGCAAGCGGCTCTCAAACATGCGAGCTGTAATCAAATATATAATAAAATTTAAAACAGTTCAATCAAAAGCGCTTGTGGCCTAATGGATAAGGCGTCTGACTTCTAATCAGACGATTGTGGGTTCGAGTCCCACCAGGCGTGAGTTTAATGGTTCTGTCTTATTAAAAATTGTGGTCTAATTTCAGATTTAGTTCCTACAGTTTAGCGAAACCTGCAATTAGTCTCAATGGTTTCTTTAGTAAATTCAGTCAATAAAATTTTTGGTTTAATTTCATATTTAGTCCTTACTGTTTAGTGAATATTTGGTCAAAATTCAGATTTAGTTCCTACATAGTAAATAAAATAAAATAAAATAAATTAAAAATTCAGGAAAAAGGTCTAAAAATATATATGTTTATATTTTTATTATTTAATAATATATATTATTTCATAATTATTATTAAAAATAATGTATATAAACTCAAATCGTAATTAAGTAATTATACAATATTAAAAAAAAAAGTACAATGTTGAAAAGATGGACCTGCTGTAAATTTATAATTTTAATTATTCAATCTTAACCTTTTTATCACTAAAAAATGGGTATAAATAAATTAATGATATTATTAATGTATTAAACAATAATGCTAATTCCAATTATAAAATAAATGTTTTATATGTGTTTGCCTTACAGTAACACATCTTTGTGACATTTTTTTTTGTGTTTTTGTCATATGATAACATAATTAATCTCAATTTAAATAAAAATAATTTAAAATGATAATATATTATTGAAATTGTAATTGAAAATAAATTACTTTAAAGAGTTTATTAACATTTTATTTATTTATTTGGTCAATGTTAATATGTGTCATGCTTTATAATCAAACAGGTGGATCTATCTAAAAAACAATCTATGGACCATCCGGTAGGTTAATTTCAAACATAATAGACCATATTTTAAAGTAAAAATATTTTAATCCAAACCAAGAAAAGGTGTCATCTGTTTTCTTTCTGCATTCAAAATACAATATTGAAATTAATATTTTAATATATTGTTTTAAACTTTATGTCAACAAATTATTTTATAAAATATTCTCACTATATCATTCAGGATCCATTTCTAATTATTTAATAATTTTTTCTATGTAGTTGGCACATAATTTTGATTCTCTGAACCTTGAATATTGAAACTGAATCTTAAACCTTAAACCCTGAACCCAAAAAGTTTAAAGTTTAAAGTTTGAGTTTAAGATTTAAGGTTCGAGTTCGAAGTTTAATATAAAAAAAGGATAAAAATTATGTGTTAAATACATAAAAATTACCGAAATTTATTAAATAATTAAAAAATCATAAATACATATCTTGTACGTCTAAAGGAGAATTATCAAATGTTAAATGGTTGGCATTTACCTAATAGCGGTTTCTATGGGATCGAATTAGACTTCAAAGCTTGTTTTGCTATTTAAATATGAAAAAATATTTATTACTATTATACATATTATAATTATAATTAATATTTAATTATTTAAATCACAATTCAACTAGAATCTATCTAAATGTTTTAAAGCTCAGAGTGAGAATGGAACCCTCGACCACTAGTTAATATAAGAAAGACGTTTACCATCTCACCTAATTTGATATAATTTGGTCTTCTACATTTACAGATTACAATATCATTAGTTGATCTAAATAATTAATATTCTTAACTATTTCCGTTAAATTATTAACAATAATTTTCTTAAAAACATGATCTTTCTGATGCATAAAAAAAATCCATTACAGAACTATAATTCAGTCATTATAAATATTTTTAATAAAGATACATTGAATTTTTTTGGTGAACATTACAAGAACAAGGTAAAACCCGAATAGCAAACACGACTAATGCGGTTCAAATCCAGGCCACACATGGGACGGTGAACACTCTGACCATCACATATATTGAAATTTTAACAAACATATTGTTAAATAAATTAAAATTATATAAAAATAAATAAATCCTTAGAAATTCGCAGACAAAACATTCTAATATAATTAAAATTTATTGAACAAATAAACCTTAAAAATAGTGCCTACTTGAAAAATAGCTCCCCATAAAAAGTAATCCAAACAATAATATCATCTTTCAAAAAAAAAAAAATCATTGAAAAGTAATTGTATGAGCCAATATATTCATAATTAAAATATTTATAACTAAATATTAAAAATTATATATAATTGTTTGGAATAAATTTTTTAATCTAATTTTCATGGACAAATGCATAAATTTAGATTAGGGCAGAAAAAATATATCCAGATTCCGGAACATAAAAAAGTATTTCAATTGATGAATTTTAATTTTGAATCGGATTGAATTAATTGGTTGGATAAAAAATCATTTGATATATGATCCGAACATAAAGATTGAACTGATTTTTTAATGAATCATATATAACTGATAAAAAATCAAAAATAAAAAAACCTATAAATATTTTAAATATTTTTATTAATTTTATAATTTTTAAATAAATATTATTGTGAACCGACAATCAATGAATAAAAAATTGATGGTCTGGCCTATTTGACCATCGATCTAATTATTAAAATATTGTTTATAAATCGAAAATGACAATTATTTGAATTGAATCATATTTTTATTCAATTTTTTAATTAAGTTTGATTTACTTATAATATAACATCAAATATACTTATAAATTAGTGAAAATCCTTAAAGGATTATAAATATATATTTAAAGAAATTACAAATTAAAAATAAATCTAGATGGAATAAATAATAAGAACATGTATAATTATATATACAAAACAAAATTTGTATTATTATAAAAATTAAAGAAGAATTGAATAGAATTATATTTGTAAAGTTCTATGATGTTGTGTTTATCGTTCTAGATGTGATTTGGGTTTGAGTTACGCTAATCATATTAGTTGTTCGAGTTTTTTTTGTTATTATAATTTTAAAAAATAAAATTATATTTGTATATGGAGGAACGTGGAGCATATTAAAGTCCTTTCCCCCCCTAGTTTTACGAAATCCCGTGGGTTTATAAACTATTATTTTATATAAATATCTCAAAGATGGGGTCATATGGCAAAAACCAAAACCATGGGCCAAATTTTCAATCAGCTTCAGCACAAAGAAAAAAATATGTAACTTTACACATATATATATATCCTAACTAAAACCAGCTGCTCAGCTCTCTGTATATTTGTATAAGCCCCCCTTTGTGATGTCTTCTATATCTCAATTAACTCTCTCTCCACATTTCTTACTACATCATTAAAATTCTCAAACTACAACTCTAACTGGTCAGTTTGAAGAAGAAGAAAGGGAGGTTTTTGCAGGTGACTGATGATTGTTACACTTCAATGGCAGTCAGTTCTTTAATGGGTTTTCCTTTTCCTTTTTTTTTTTTGGTTTGTGTTTTGATTGTTGGGAATTCATGCTTTTAAGGTTGTAGGGCTAATGAAGAAGGTGTTGTTTCTTTTTATGTTTTGTTGTATTATTTGAAATGGAAACTAATAATGGTTTGTCTGGTGGGATGTTTCTAGGGATTGGTTCAGGAATGTTAGGCCTTGAAATGCCATTACACCCTCAACCCCAACAACAACCTCAAAATCCCCAAAGTGTTCAAAACCCACATAGTTTACATCATCAACAACAACACCCACAAGTGGTTGCTTATGCTCACCATGAAACACAACATGTTAAACAAGGTTACCACCCTTTTGGTTCTAAACCCAAACAAATATCCACTATTAGTGATGAAGATGAGCCTGGTTTCACTCTTGACGATGGTGGTAGTAAGAGAAAAGCTTCACCATGGCAAAGAATGAAATGGACTGATAACATGGTCAGGTTATTGATAATGGCTGTTTATTACATTGGTGATGATCAAGCTAGTTCAGAAGGTGGTAATAATAATGATCCTAGTGGTAAGAAAAAAGGTGGTGGTGGTAGTGGTGGGTTACTACAAAAGAAAGGGAAGTGGAAATCAGTGTCAAGGGCAATGATGGAGAAAGGGTTTTATGTATCACCACAACAATGTGAAGATAAGTTCAATGATTTGAATAAAAGGTATAAAAGGGTTAATGAAATCCTTGGTAAAGGGACTGCTTGTGAAGTAGTTGAAAATCAAAGGTTGCTTGAATCAATGGATTTATCACCTAAAATGAAGGATGAAGTTAAGAAATTGTTGAATTCTAAGCACTTGTTTTTTAGAGAAATGTGTGCTTATCATAATAGTTGTGGTCATGTAACACAAGAGGTGGCTAATGAGACACCACCTCAAATGCAACAAAGGTGCCTCCATTCATCGGATAATGCTCAAATCGGCGGCAATCCAGTCGGTGGTTCGACCGAGACGTTGAAGTTAGAAGAGTCTGATGATGAAGATGATGATGATGATGATGATGATGAGTCTGATGGTGATGATGATGATGATGATAAAGAAACAATGGATGGACATGATGAAGATCAAAATGTTGAGAACTCTTCACGTAAAAGGCCTAGAAAGGGAGGTGTGTCACCATCGATGCAACAATTGAGCAATGAAGTAACGAAAGTGATACAAGATGGATCAAAGAATAGTTGGGAGAAGAAGCATTGGCTGAAGATGAAGTTAATGCAATTAGAAGAACAAGAAGTGAGTTATCAATGTGAAGCATTTGAGTTGGAGAAACAAAGGCTTAAATGGGTGAAATTTAGTGGGAAAAAAGAAAGGGAAATGGAGAAATCAAAGCTTGAAAATCAACGAAAACGGCTTGAGAATGAACGAATGGTGTTGATTGTAAGGCAACAAGAGCTTAAATTGGTGGACATGAGTGATGTTCGACAACATGCTTCTAATAAAAGGGGAGACCTATCAAGCTTCACTAGTTAAAAGCTCGAAAAATGTAATGTATGGTAAAGAGGTTTTTAGATCATCAATTAGATACTTTTATATGAAAAAAAAAAATAGTTGTTCTTGCTTTTGTTCATCTAACTTTTGTTTATGAATTTGGGTTTTCACTCTTTGTAACTATTAGTGATATAATGAAATAATTGCCATAAATAGATGATGATGATGAGTTTGTATGTTTCCTAAGCCTTATTTAATTATTTGGAATTTTTTATTTAAGTAATTATATTTTTAAAATTGTTATTGTTGGTATCATTGCATTAATCGGAAGTTTTTTATTCTTTTTATTCTATAATTAAATTTTTTTTCATAAAACAATTTCGAATGTAATAAATCTACAAATCAAAATCCATATAGCTTTCTTCTTTGATCTCTAACAATGATATTCAAATTCACTTGGATTTAATGTATGTTTTTTTACTCGTTGATGGGTATTGACTCACCATATTGATCGATGAATTGTCGCTTAAAGCTTACTAGTTTACTATAAAAAAATTTAATAGTTCGATGATCAATTTATAGTTTTTGAAATTGAGTATCCAAAATATATACTTAATAATAATTTAACCTTAGGTGCAATTTATCCATTTTTTTTATTGATTTTGAGTTTTGAAATGAAAATTAGTGCTATTCAAGATGAAAAAGGAATAGTTGGTGTCAAAATATCTGGAAAACTGAAAACTATAAATGGAATGTCTCAAGTTAGGGTTGGGAAATCAATGAAGAAAAAGAATATAATTAGTCAATATGATATTCTTTTTGGGTGACAATCATGGTATTTAGTATCCGACGTACCGTTTTGGTTTGTCTCGGTGAATCCGATTGGTACAAAATTTTGATGTTTTAAATTAACTTTTAAATTTGTTTATATTAGTCATTTTAATTTTTTCTATAATTACATTTAAAATTAGTAATTATTAAACTAAAATTTTGAACCTAATTAATAATATTAGAACTTATATTTACATATAAATATATTTATACGGATGTATTTGACATATATTTGTTAGGTATATAATATATAATTTATTTATTTTACCAAAATAATATATAATTTGTTAAGAAATTAAAAATTAAACAATAAATATATATGTAATTTTGTTTTAAAATATAAGTAAATCCAAAACGGTACACTAAAATAAGTAAATTTATATTAAAACTTTTAAAAATTTGAATTTATATTAAATATTTCTATAATTTTAGGGGCTAAAAAAAGGAGTTTCCACCCCTTTTTCCCTGAAATATTTTGAATTTGTTTGATTTAATTTACTAAAAAATTAATTGAGGCTAATTCTGACAGTTTCATTAAAATTTAGGGACTGATTCTGGAAGTGGACCAGAAAATCAATGAGACTAATTTTTTAAGTTTCCCTAAACTTAGGGACTATTTCTGGTATTTGACCAAAACTTTTTGATGAGAAAGGGCTATTTCTGATGTTTGACCAAAAAGTTTCAAGGTGAAAATAAGCACGCCTGGTGGGACTCGAACCCACAATCGTCTGATTAGAAGTCAGACGCCCTATCCATTAGGCCACAGGCGCTTTTGTTCTTAAAAAGTCAAATTTACATAAACAGTAGGGACTACTTCTGACATTTGACCAAAAAGTTTTGATGAGAATAAAAATAAACACGCCTGGTGGGACTCGAACCCACAATCGTCTGATTAGAAGTCAGACGCCTTATCCATTAGGCCACAAGCGCTTTTGAATTCAAGTTTCAATTTAAGATTTTATAATATCACTATGTTTTAATTTTTTACAAATCAAATCAAACTAAAGCTAAGGCATATAATGAAAGATTTGCAATGAATAGATGGTGAGCTGTATGTCTACTAAGCCTATTGAAAAGATTCATCATATAAAAATGCCTTTGCATTTGTAATAACTAATAATCATTGTGAAGTGGTTTATCACTTTGGGTTATTTATTCAAGTTTGAGTCTCGGTTTAGAATTTAGTAGTTGAGTTACGTTTTTTAGTCTAAAGGCTAAATTGAAATTCAAGAAAGTTTAGATAAAATTATTAATTTTGTATAATACATTTGGTCAAAAAAATTAGGCCCATTAAACTCAAGCATGGTCTAGCTCGCGTGATCCATTTTTCTAATTTAGTGATATAAATCGATTAATGTACTTGAGAGGTATCTCTATTATAGGGATTTGATTAAATTAGTCCCCTACTATTAAATAGATCAATTTAGTCCTTATACTATTAAAATTAATCAAATAAGGGCAAATAATTGGAATAGAGTTAACATTTACTGTTTAAAAAATATCACTTACTGTTTAACAAAGTTAATATTTTTGACGTTTTTATGGTTCTGTAAATGAAATCTTTTGTTTGAAACTGGTCATTGTACATCAACATGATGTACATGTGGCAAGCCATGTGTAACTATTTTCTTATTCTGTCATTTATGCCAGTTTTTAAGAGTAGAAATTGATGAAATTTTTAATAGAAAGACCCAAATTGCTGTTTGATCTATCATACAGGGACTAATTTGCCTATTTTTTTGAGTAAAAGAGACAAAATACAATATAACTCCTACTACAAGGACATTTTTTTTACCTACAAATTTAGATGAGTGTCAATTTTACAAATTAGGAGTTTAATTTAAATATTATAAGTAAACTTGCTATCCTTGTCATATTATTTGGTGAATCATATAGGGTTAAATCACATTTCAGGGCCTGAACTCAACTACATTTCTCATATTGGGACTTAAAATTTTTTTGATCCAAGTTAAGCTTTGAACTTGGCAATTGTTACCATATCAACGCTTGAATTTTTTTTGTCAAGTTAGTCTTTCAAAACCCTAAAGTTCAGACCTTAATGTGGGAATAATTGTCAAGTTCAGAGAGTAACTTAGACAAAATAAAATGCAAGCCCCAATATGGGAACGGTTGCCTAATCCAAGCCTTAACGTGAGAACAATTGTCAAGTTCAGGATTTTACTTGGACTGAAAAAAGTTCACCTTTTTCTACAGAACAATTGTCAAGTTCCGATATAAGAAAATTATCAAATTCAGGCCCTAAATAGTAATTTAGCACAAGTATATATATATGTTTGAAAGTTCACCTTTTAACCTTAAAATAAAGTTCCGTACCAACTCTTGCTTCCGTTTCTGTTTTACTGCTTCAAAAGCTTTTGGGGCTTTTTTTTTGGTTCTAGCTTTTTTTTCCTGACAAGTCTTTTTTTTTGTTTAAAAAGAAAAATAAAGTGATGCTAGTTGATACATCGGTACCATTAAAAAGTTATTTTTTCGTTTTTTCTCACTGTTTATATTCATATATTCACAGGTATTTTTATAAATACATATTGATGCTGCTTGACACAATGGCGATACCAATAAAAAAAATCTTTTTTTTTTTAAAAAAATACGATGATTCTTGCATGATTGGCCAAAAAGTAGAGTGATGCCGGTGTATCAGGCGACACCGGCAAACATTATAACAAACAAGCCATTTCTGCATTTTTTTTTCTTAACCCTATTTTTATAATTAATTAAATTAACTTATTACTTTCCATAATAGATAGAAACATGTTTGACTGATGAATGTGATTCAGATATGTGGAACACAGAGAGGGTTCTTAGAGCTTTGCTTTATGGGAAAATCCAAAAGTTTGTCGCTACTTATAATCAAGACATTAAAGCACAAATCTACACGTCCTTTTAACTCTGTCAAAACTAAATTTCTTGGGTGTTTTACACTGTTCTTAATGAAGATGATGAGTCACTTGTCACCTAAAAGGTAATATATATTTGGCTTTTGAATCATGTTATTTTAATTGCTGTAATAGTAATAATATCAATTAAGTTAAGGTTGATTTGACTTAAAATTAATATTATTAGTAGAGTTTTTAACTACATAAACATAGTTAATAATTTCACATGAATCCCTATGTTATATATATTTTTTTATTAAGAAGAGAAAATATAAAATAGTAACTTACCAACTACTGGTCTTGGTGTCACAACTTCATTTGCATCTGCATTCAGTAAGTTACGAATTGCATCCGGTGGGGAGTAAAAGACAAAATATTATAATGGTTGATCCCAAGCCATTGAAGCTACGCCATCAGTGAGCTTATTACCTTTTCTATAGGTATGTTGAATAATCACCTCCCATTCCTTATTAAAGTAACTGATGTTCACCAAACTTAGCACTACTAGATAGCGTATTAATTAACAACCTTCGTATTATCTATTTTTAGAATGATTCTCTATATCCATTCCTCCAAGCAATCCGAATTTAATTCCACCGCATCCTTATGCTATATTTAAATAAATAAAAACTAATTAAAAAGATATGTATCTCTATATATATTGATGCTAATTAAATTAAATTAAATTAAATTAATATTTTTAATTGAATTTATTGATCATTAGTTGATAAACGACCCCATCATATCTTTCGTTAAAATTGAGTTTATTTGACAAAAAAAATTGAAACAGGAAAAAAATTATAAAACAAATTAACCAATGTCATCTTATAAATCAAATGGTCGTATGTAGAAGATTAATATAATCATGTGTTATACTTTTATAAGAGAAAGTATCCACGTTCTAAAAATAGCTTCCCAATTTTTGCTTGTTGAAAAACTTATCTTGAGACGATTGAGACAGGAGAAACCTGTCACCTTATTTGCATGTAGGGACTCTCAGCACTATTGGTTAAGGCACAAGAAGGGGGAAGGTAAAGGGCTTTAGGGTGAGCTAGAATGGTTCGGGGCAATAGCTAGGAGAAATTCGTGCTTTACTTTAGCCCCAATACAAAGGAAAAGGTAAGGCTCTCGTTGAGTAATATAATTGGGTCCGAGTTGTAACAACTCGAAAGTTAGTGGTGTCGAAAACGATATTTTGGAATTTCGTTTTTCAATGATCGAGCCTGTAAATATTAGTTAATATTTACAAGTC
Organism: Gossypium hirsutum; assembly: GCF_007990345.1. NCBI lineage: Eukaryota > Viridiplantae > Streptophyta > Magnoliopsida > Malvales > Malvaceae > Gossypium > Gossypium hirsutum. Next base: position 63,032,436 of record NC_053437.1, read on the forward strand.
AATTATAATAGTATATTGAAATTTGGTCTGACGAATTTATTAATTGGATAATTAGTTAAGGTACAAGTTTATTGACCCTAAAATCTGAGGTATTGGAAAAAAGTATTGAAACCTTGTTTTCGTAAATTGAGCTCATAAATGTTTTTGTTAAATATTTATGGAGTTATTGTATAGATAAATTAAATTTTGAATAAGTAATTTTGCTGAATTAGTGACTAATTAAGGTATAGGGACTACCTTGTAAAAGTGAAAAAATTTAAATGCGATGTATTTTTAATTATCTGAAGGACCAATTGAGCAATTGGACCTTTTAAAAGTCATCAAACGGTGTTGGGACTGAGTTGTCATCCATTTAGTACGTTAAATAAGGTTAATACTAAATAAAAATTTAGTTAATTAATTAAGATTAGTAATTATTAAACAAATTGAGTAAAAATAAAACATTCTTCTTACCATATTCTTCTCCAACCGAAACCTAAAGAAAGAAAAGGTTCCAAGCCTCTCCACTTTCGGCCGTTTAATTAATAGATAATTTCAAATCCTTTTCTCGTAACTTTATGTTTTTCAGAATTCGAGAGTTTGAGTTAACTAACCCGTGTGTTAATTTTTGAAACTGTTAAAATTTATAAATATTTCCATTTTTGAATCTTGAAGCTTTTGGTGTTATTTGGTTAGATTCTAAGCTTAGATATGAAAAAGGACTAATTTGTAAAGTGAAAAGTGTTAATTTTGAATATAGGGGCTAAAGTGTAAATATTTTAAAATTGGTATGAAACTTATGTAATTATAGATAGTAATTGGCTATAGAAGGATGAAACTGAGATTGGTTTCGAAACTGAAGCTCAAATTTGAAAGATATTACAACTTTGGCTTTAGAGACTAAATTAAATAAAATGAAAAACTTTAGGAGCATTTGAATAATAAAATTGAGATGATAAATACTTATAATAGGATGAAACAAGAGGGTTGAAATTGATAAATTGAATTGAATTATTGAATAGATCGAAAATTAGACCAAATTGAAGATAATTAAGGAAATAACAAAATTTCTTGATTAGTCCTTAGAGAGTTTTTTGTTGTTGTTTTGACTAGGTAAGTTCATACGGTATATTTGTGTTAAATTTTTATATATTTAAAATTGTAATTGTAAATACGTTTAATTGAAATTTGTATTGTTTATAATTTGGTACAAAAATGTAATATATGGACTAGATCATAAAGAAATGACAAATTGACTGATAAATTGAATAAAATGAATTGCAATATGAGGTTGAGTAGTTGAATTGAATCAAATTGATATGGCTATGTTTAATCTTCGAGATAGAGGACTAAATTGAATAGATTTAAAAATATTGTATGTTGTTGTAATTGCAAAATTGGCTTTATGTTAAGATGAATTATAATGTTATGCATACAAATTGATAATTGGTTGATGAAATGACAACATTAAATTGAGAAATTGGCTTATAAATGAAATTGAGTAATTTAATACTCTATTGTCTGTTCGGACAGAGTTGGATATAGTTGACATGCCATAGGATAGGAAGATTTTAGGGTTACCTTGACTAGGTGTCGATGAGGCACCGAGTACCAAATTACTTCAGTTATACTGATGAGGCTCTGGGTGCCAAACACATTAATGAGCGCTGGGAGCAACTATTTACTTTGGCATTGTCTGATGAGGCACTAGGTGCCAAACTGGTGTGATTGGTTGAACCCGTGTATCCGTCCAAGTTCGAGTTAGGTTAATAGGGGTATAAATTTTAAATAGAATAAATAATATACGAATTGTGTTGGTAAAATGATTTGATGATACAAACACATGTTGTGATTTATAAAAGATCAGGCGAACTTATTATATGAGCCTGGAGGTTCGATATGAAAATATGATGAATTAATGATTTGATTCGAGATTTGAATAATGAAATGAAATAGTGAATAGAATTATATTGAAATTGTGTGCATTTTTGATAATAGATAAAAAATTATATGAAATTGAATAAATGTTGGTTATAAGTGATTGAGAATGTTATATGCTAGATTTATTATAAGATGTGATATATGTTGATACTTACTTTGTTGATATGTGATTGCTATGTTTAGGCAAACTCGTAAAGCTAGTATCTTATTGAATTATGTTGTAATTTGAAGTAAGTTATTGTTTAAATACATGTGAACTTACTAAACATTTGTAATACTTACCCTGTTGTTTCTATTTCCCTGTAGATGGCTAACTTGCGGAACGTGTCAAACGGATCGTTGAAAAGCTCACGCTATCCCGATATCGGTTCGTTAGCTCTTTTGATTGTTTTATGTTTGGTTATGTGGCATGTATATAGTGTTGATATAAATGTTTATCTTAATTTGTTGGTTGGTTTTGGTCTGAACCTTTGTTGAATGGTTGATTTTGGACTTGTCCATGGGCATGTATAAATGTGTGTAAGCTTGGTAATATGTTATATTGCATGTGAATCTTATGATTGGCAAATTTGGAAAACCATTAGTATGATTATATTGGTGAAATTGATTGAATATGCAATAGAAGAAGGATCGAATGCTTACAAGTTAATGATTACTTAGGGACTTTAATGATATATAAATGTTTGGTTGATTGAGAAATTGTGTGTTAAGGTATTGGAATGGAATTTAATGGTATGGTTTGATGCATAATGCTATGAAAATATGATGATTTGAAATTGTATATGTGTGTTAGGTAAGTTTGAATTGAGCAAGTAGTTTTGATAGGTTTTGGTGCCAAAATTTTGGACATGTTGCTTTGGTAATTAGACTTGTTTGAATTGAGTAATGATAAATTGGTTTTATGCAGGTTTAGATGTGCATATATGTACTAAATAAGCTTAAGGTTTGACTTGGCATGAAATAGGTACCAAATGGACAAATTTCATAAAAGAACAGGGTCTTCATCTCAACGTGAAATACCCCTCATCACAATGTTGACAGGCAGTTTGTGATGTCCCAACGTCAAGTGGTCCGACGTCGTGACGTGACTCACTATTTTGGTAACTTCACGACATGGAACCTAAACTTTCAAAACCTTGCAATTTGGTCCTAATTCATGCTCGAGTCTACAAAAGTGCTTTCGTAAGCTCAAGTAAGGCTTAGACTTAGTTGTGTATTATAATATTTAGATGTTTATAACATGCTTGAATATTTTAATGATTCGTTTATAGTGTACTTGATCTGAAAATTTAAAAATATTACATAAAGGTCCTTATTTGATATCGGGATGTAACACCCCTTACTCGGTCCGGTTGCCGAAACGAAGTAATGAGATGCTACGAACAATTACCAATAATTTTCATACAATTTATTAATGAAAATCTCAAATAAATATTAAATAATCACATACAAACATATATAAATACATTAATCAATCTGTTTCAAGTAGATATTGAGTATACAGAAACCTAAAAACAATTCGGTAATAAAAATGGATCAAAAACAAAAAGGAAGGAAAAATTTGCATACAGGGGTCACACTAAATTGTGTACAAGAGCCGTTGATGGTCACTTAACTAACTATAATTACAACAAAGGCAAGCGCACCTATTGAACAATAGTACAACTATGGTGAGTAGGGAAGATCGTATCCACGAGGATTAAAAGTACTAGTAATTACCGTTTTTCTATTATATAGTTGATAAATTGAAGTGATTGTTTTTAATCTAAATTTACTAATCTAATTTAGCTACGAACGCAACAGAGAATGAAATGGGAAAATAATTGAAGACAACCAATGAGAAAGACAATACCCAGGAAAGAATCTACCTAGACTTCACCTGTTATTCTGAATCTGAATTAAACGATTTATTCACTTATGTCTTGATCCGTAGAAATCCCTAAATTATGTTAATATCTCTTTCGAGAGTAAGACCAACTGACTCTAGGTTGATTAATTGAAATCTTTTCTAATTAAAACCTCTATTGTCGCATTAACTCGATCTATGGATTCCCTTATGAGATTTGACTCTAATTTGGTAAATTTATGTCGTCCTATTTCTAGGATTGCATGCAACTCTACTCAATTATGCTAGATCTACTCTTAAACATGGACTTTTGCTCCACTGAAATAAGCACATTAAACTTGAATTAATATATTAGAAATATTAAAACAAGAAATAAACATACATAATTGAGAACAAGAATCAAGTATTTATCGCGTAAATCAGAAATCAAATAATAAGAATCATCATAGATTTCATCTTCCCTAGGTATTTAGGGAATTTAGTTTATAATCTTGAGTGAAAACATCTCAAAGTCAGAATAACCACAAGACATAAAGAAACTCAATAAAACTTGGAAAGAAATTAAATTGAAATCTTCGATCTTGAGGGAGATCCGCTTCCGTGTTGATTCTGATGGTGTTCTTCGAGTGCTTTCTTCGATATTCTCTCAGTGCCCCCTTAGGTCTTCTTCTAATTGGGATTTATAGACTTTAGAACGCTTAGAAACCCTAAAAATTGAGTTTTTCTGCGTATTTGGGAAGCAGGGTGCGATATCGACACGGGCTGGCACATGGGCATGTGGCCAGCCCGTGTGGATACTGGAAACAGCTCTATTTGTCCGATTTTGGCTCGTTTTTCGCTCCTTTTGCTTCCATATGCTCTCTTAAGTATAGAAACATGAATTTAAAGGATTATGAGCATCAAATTCACTCATTTACATAATTAATCATCCAAAAGCGAAATTAAGAATGGGATTAAAATATGTTACTTTTACAACTTATCAGCCGTGTCCATGTGAGATAGGCCATATGAACGTGTGAGTGGGTCACATGGCCGTGTAGATAGGTCACACGGCCGTGTGAGCAAAAATGTAACTCTCTGTGCCCGTGTGTACCAAAATCACTTAAAATTTCATGAACCATACGGTCGTGCCATGAGTCTGTGTATGACACATGACTATGTCTCAGTCCGTGTGTACCTGAAAAATGCCTTGTAAAACAAGCTATTTACCCATGAAACACTTATACCACAATTGACACCTCAATCAACACTTATACTACCATTTAAGCCACATTTTAATGTATTCTAAATAATCATCCTAAGTGCCTAACCAATATACCACAATTGACACCTCAATCAACGGCTCAAAACTAGCCAAATGACCACATCCATTCATGTCAATATACCTTCAATGGTACCTCAAATATTCAAGCCACACATGTATACATTCAACCATCCAACTATCACATGTTTAAGTATCAAAATTATCAAAACATTTCCTAAATATAACCTAAGCATATCATCCATCAAACCAAAACTAGGCATCAACCAAACACAATGCTTAGCGTGATATTTTTCTCAACTATGAAGACATTAAGCATATAACCAAAGCAACCTATCAAGTTATCAACCACATGACCATTACCATTACCATCACACTTATACATATTTTCATAATATCAAAAAGGCTAACTAAATACAAAATGATCATTATAAGCATTAAACATCTTAGGTACATGCACCAAAATGAACAATTCACCAACATTTGAGTTCGGGATTACAGTTGGATATTGAGTCGACGATCGAATCGATAAGTATCTAACCTGCACATGGGAAAAACAAACCGTACGCTGAGTATAACTCAATAGTATTTCTATAATCCAAACATCTAAAACATTATATAAGTCATAATAATGCATAAACTTAATAAAAATAATATGCAATATGTAAACTCGATAGTTTAATTCACATAGTCATTAATCCCAATATACTCATTTTACCAATATTAAGACATAAAAATCTCATAAGTCATTTGGAAATTCAACTAATATAATGACACATTTCATCTCAATTTCTCATTTCAAATGTTCATTGAACAAATGCAATATCCATAATTCAATCCACTATTTCATATTCCATTTCACATTTCTAATAATAACACCAGAGTAACATAAACTAATAATAACTCTCTATGCAATATGAACTGATCATAGCTTCGAAAAAGAACAAGAAAATTGATAATAGCTAGGGCTGAGCGCAGAAGACATGTTTGAATTCAATTGCACCTTGGGGATTTCAACCAAAACCAAGCCTACACATTCTACAAAAAAAAAAAATATATATATATATATATATATCATAACTACTCTGCAATCTGCATGAACTGATCATAGCCAGCCCAGAACCCACGCAAATTCATTCAATTCATTTGCACATTTGGGTTTTTAACCAAATACAAAGCCTACCCCATCGTACAAATTTGCAGCGACAAATACAGAATTCACACGTTAAACCAATGGTAACACACATCGCAATTCCTCGGGTTCGAACATTAAAACCGTATAACGGATATAAAAGATACATTAGTGAAGGCTGGTAATTATATGTGGTTGTTTTCTGTTTGTATTTTGCACGGTGATGGTTCGTCCTGTTGTGTGTATTGCCCTAATATATTGCTTGGTTGTATGGTCGTTGGTTTTGTTGGGGTTGCAGCCTTTGCAGTACTGGGTCTAGTATGGTGCTTTCTCCGGGTGCTATCTTTCAGTACTAATTTTTGGTTGTTGGGATCAACCTTTTTATTGTCGTAAAAGATCATGCATGTCATGTCTGAGAAATAAACAAAAACAAGGACAAAATAATGAACGGTTGAAAAAGTGAGTCATGCAAGGACGAAGATTCAGTAATAAAATGAAAGGCATAGATTATATTGTCAGCGATTAGGTTTATTAGATAGAGACCCATGATTGTTCATTTCCAATTCTCTTTTAACATCACAAAATGAGTTGTTAAGTGGTTTTTTTTTAAATGTTATATTAGCGAAGTTTAAGTGATGATTTGACGATTGATGTAATGAATGAGTATTTATCAATGAGTAAAAGAAAATATTTTAAATTCAAGTTGATTTAACGATCAATATCAGATATTGACAAATAAAACTATTTGAATTTTGGTTAACTGATACTTGATGTTCAAAGATATTTCCTGAAAAAAAATTGAACTGTAAAAAGGAAATTGAAGAAAAACTTTTGTTTGATGAGGGATTGTAAATGTACAAGATCATATGGTAATTTATCTCTTTTTCTAATTAAAAAAAGTTAAAAGTAAGCCTAAAACCTAATCAACTAAACCAATTAAACCAGCCTATTGTCATGGTTCTTCTAATTAACAGACAAGTCCACCCTCTCTCCATCTCCCTTTAAAATCACACGTTAAGGCATTGTTGCATGCTCCCCCCAACAGTCAACCCCTTCACAACAGTCAACCCCCCTTTCAGTTCTGGTCTGCTCCCCATTGCTATGCTACTTTAGGCTCACTCTTTGGGCAGCTTCGTTCAGTTCTGGTGGTTCCATTTATATATACAGATATACTCGCTTTCTTCATTCAAAGAAATGGATTGGGATGGCACCATTCGACCCTTTATTTCACGACTAGAACCTTCTCTTAACTTCCCTTCTAACTATAATTATAATCAATATCCAGGTAATATATATATTTATATATAGTCCCTTTATTTTCTTGTTCTTCCACTTTCTTTATTTCTAACTTTTTGTTTCAGAAGGTGTGGAGGACATGAACAATCAAGGATTTGAAGAAGCTGGCAATGGGTTGGTTCCAGATTTGAATATGAACGGCTTCATGAACAATGGTAAAGGTAAAAACAACAAGAAGAAGAGATTGACAAGTGATCAGTTAGATTCGTTGGAAAGGAGTTTCCAAGAAGAGAATAAGTTGGATCCCGACAGGAAAATGAAGCTTTCCAAGGAACTTGGACTTCAACCAAGACAAATCGCTGTCTGGTTCCAAAACAGGCGTGCTAGATGGAAAGCTAAACAGCTTGAACACTCATATAATACGCTTAAACATGAGTATGATATTATCTCCATTGAAAAGCAAAAGCTACAAGACGAGGTTAGCCTCTATATTCAAAACTCTATTTTTTTATTCCCTTCTCTCGCTCTCTATATATCTTTACGTGGAACTTGGTGCACTGTTTTTATAAACGAATATGCTTGTTGTCTCTATTGTTGAGGTTTCCCCATTTTGTTATACACACATACATACATATAATATATATTTATACTGTACTCTCATACCTTTTACGCAGGTGATGGAATTGAAAGGAATGCTAGGCGACAAGGAACCAAGTCTCCACGGTTTACAAGGAAATCTCCGGCGGAGAGATCATCGAAAGTAGCTCGATTCGGAGCTCGAACAAGACGAGTATAGCAGGAAACGACTATATCCGATAGTTGAATGTAACTATATTTTCAATGAGGATGAGAATAACCCAGTTTCCACTCACTACTGGGATATTCAACTCCCTTCTTATCCCTAAAACACTAGTTTAATTAAGCACTTAATCTTAGTTTGCTTAGTTTTTTTTAGGTTGGTCCTCGTTTCAGTACAATTTGGATTTTGGTTTGAAGACTTTGTTGGAGAAATTGACGTAACATTAATGTATCAAAGGCTGCATCAGTGAGTATTGGATCAAAAGATTGAAGTACATTTTGCTTGCTTACTACGGCTGAATAGTTTCTGAATACGGTACCCGAAATAGTGAACTTAAATTGGAGTTGAAATTCGTGTATTTAGTAACAATTAAATTAATTTAATCGCATGTGAAGAAATTTAGGTAAACTAATGAAATAAAATGTGTTTTCAATCTGAAATTATTCTTGTTAAGCTGTTCAATACAGTGTTAAATGTACATATTTATAGAAGCAGATAACCACCTTCCTTAACAGATTAGCTAACTCCTCAGCTCATTCTAACTACCTCTCTAACTGACTATTATTTCTAACATGCATCCACCTTCTCCACTGAAAAGACTCGAAGAAAATTTCTGAATCGAGAAAAACACGAAACTGAAAGAGGCTTAGTTAAGACATCGGCAACTTGATCGGACGCAGGTACTTCCCCGACCAAAATAGAACCATCGGCAACCCTCTCACGCACAAAGAATAAATCTAACTCCACATGTTTAAATTTGGAGTGTAGAACAGGATTGGCAGCAACTGCAACTGCACTGGAACTATCACACCAAATATTAGGCGGAGAAACAGGCACAATACACAACTCCTGTAGTAACGAAATCAACCATAAAACATCACTAGTGACAGCAGCAAGACTACGGTATTCAGCCTCAGCCGTAGATTGAGACACCACTTGCTGCTTCTTCGATGACCAAGATACAGGATTAGACCCAAAAAATATGCAATATCCCGTAGTAGATCGCCGATCATCGAAGTCCAACCCCCAGTTCGCATCCGAAAATCCAACCAGAGACAAACAATCAGATTGACGAAAGATAATGCCAAAATTGAGAGTACCAGACAAATACCGTAATATCCTCTTAAGAGCAACCATATGAACTGTGGTCGGGCAATGCATGAACTGACAAACCCTATTAACCGCATATGCAATATCAGGTCTGGTAAGAACCACATACTGTAACGCACCAGCCAGGCTCCTATATTCAGTTGGATTCGACAAAGGATCCCCGTCATTCTTAGAAATATGTGACGAGCTAATCATGGGCGTATGAACACTTTTAGCATTCGCCAACCCACTACGTTTCAACATATCCCGGATGTACTTATTCTGACATATATGAAGACTCCCAGAAAAGGATCGGGTAACCTCAATACCCAAAAAATAATGCAACTCACCCATGTCTTTCAACGAGAACTCATTATTCAACAGTTGTACAAACCAGTCAATAGACGATGACAGATCCCCAGTAATAATTATGTCATCAACATAGACAAGAACATAGAGAATAGACCCCGAGTGAAATCGAACAAACAGAGAGGCATCTGACTTCGAACCAACAAACCCAACTGTTAGAAGAAACGTTCTCAACTTCTCAAACCAAGCTCGTGGAGCCTGACGCAAACCATATAAAGCCTTCTTTAAGCGACAAACCAATGGTCTCCCATCAAACCCAAGCTGAACATATCCTGGAGGTTGCTGCATAAACACTTCACTATCTACATCACCATTTAAGAAGGCATTGTTGACATCAACTTGTCGAAGCGACCATCCTTTAGTAACCGCGATCGACAAGATAACCTTTATAGTAGCAGGTTTTACAACAGGACTAAATGTTTCTTGAAAGTCACAACCCGGGACTTGCGAGCAGCCTTTTGCAACCAAACGAGCTTTGTACCGGTCAACTGTACCATCCGAATTTTTCTTGACTTTAAACAGCCACTTGCAACCAATAACCTTGCGACCTGATGGCATAGGGACAAGTTCCCATGTACTATTACGAATCAGGGCATCATACTCAGTTTGAGCCGCAGTCTGCCACTCCGGGCTAGTGAGAGCTTCTTCAATCGTAGACGGTTCAACAACTTCAATAGCAAGAACCTTGGGTTTAAAAATTCCAACTTTTGACCGAGTGGTCATGGGATGAACATTCGTGGTAGGCACAGAAATTTCTGGCTCTGTAGAAACAGACGGAATCGTAACAACAGGTGTGGGACCCTGATTTCCAGAGTGCACTGAACCACTATGAGAACTACCTACTCCATCACGAGGAACCATAGACACATCCAAAGTCGGAGTATTATGACAGTTAGAATTTGTAGGAGTAGCCCCTACTTCATTCTGAGGATTCAGAGTCCCAGTCACAGTATGCGGACAAACAGGATCAGCAACTGAGTTCCCTTGACAAGAAGACTTTTTCTCAACAACAGGAAAACAAGGAGATACAGTACTCACCTCCCGAGTGGACCGTGACAGAGACATCGGAGATAAAAATCGGGATTCATCAAACTCCACATGACGAGATACAACAACACGACCATCAGGCAAAAGACATTGATACCCTTTGTGACAAGGACTGTAACCCAAGAATGTGCAAGGTTGAGAACGAAACTCTAACTTGTGACGCTGAAACGGGCGCAGATACAGATAGCAGCAACATCCAAAAACACGTAAATGATCATACGTAGGTTCACACCCATAAAGGACACTATACGGAGTCTTACCATCTAACACTGGCGTGGGAAGTCGATTTATTAAGTGAACTGCACTTGTAAACGCATATGCCCAAAATTCCATTGACAGTCCGGCTTGAGCTAGAAGAGTAAGGCCCATTTCCACAATGTGCCGATGTTTACGCTCGGCGACGCCATTTTGTTCAGAAGTATGCGGGCACGAAAAACGATGGACAATGCATTGAGAAGCTAAAATTGATGCCAAAGCTCAAAATTCCCCACCACCATCACTCTGAAACTGCTTTATGGTCTTGCCAAACTGAGTGTGAACAAGTTTCTGAAACTGAGTAAAACACGTGACAACCTGAGATTTTTGTCGAATTAAATACACCCAAGTAAACCGAGAACTCATCTCAATGAACGACACATAGTACCAATTGTTACTAGAGGCAACTGACGCAGGTCCCCATACATCCGATACAACCAACGAGAAAGAATCAGTATATTCAGTAGTGGAAACCGTAAACGGCAACTTATGAAACTTGCCCTTTTTACAAGCAGTACAAACATCACTAAAGGCAGTTTTATTCATACGAAATTGACATTTATTTAAAACATTCTTAACAACATTCGACGACGGATGACCAAGTCGCTTATGCCATAGCGAAAACACCTGACTTTCATCATGTTGAGTAGAATATTCTACTTGAGCAGCAGACGGATGAGACATACGAGGAATAGAACCATCAGGCAGAGAAAACTGATAGAGTCCATTATGAATACGCCCCTTCATCAAAATCTCCTGAGTCACGTTGTCCTTAATCACACAGTACGTAGAATGAAATTAAAAAAATACCCCATTATCAGTTGCAAATTGTGAGACTGACAATAAATTTTTTCGAATGGATGGAGCACACAAAACATTAGATAACCGAAGCAACCTAGACCTTGTCGGCAACACACCTTGACCAATAGACGATATCATAGCAGGCGTACCATCGCCCATTAAAATAGAAGACGTACCTGAGTAAGGAACGGCATTATGCAGGGCTGAAGAATCGCGACACACATGATTGCTGGCACCAGAGTCGGGATACCAGGATGACGTCCCAACCGTTCCAAGAACCGGCGAGTCAGACTCATCCCCACTCACTCCATATTGAGTAGAATTTATGTACGAACCCGAAATGGACGGATCAGAAGAGTCAGACGCATGAAGATCGCCCAACCGAGGAAGCCCAAAACATGGATTTGACGCTGAAAACACCCGAGCACGCGGCTTAGTGCGCCATGGAACTGCAGCATTGCCGGTCGGTGTAGATGAACCAAGCTGCACATGATTCAACATAGGATTAGTGGGCCTAATAGGAGCATTGGGTCCAAGGGGAGCATTTGGCCCAATATCAGTGGGACCAAAACTGCCATTAATTCCATCAGGTGACCCAACATCATGCGGCCCATTAGTAGGTGGTCTAAACTCACGACTACCTGGCCTGAGCCATCCATGTAGCCCAACATTCGGTCCTGCACAATTATAGCCATCAGCACACACATTTTGACCAGAAACACAATTAGTTTGACCACCCCTAAACCAATTTTGACCAACATTATTTCCTGCACGTTGTTCCAGAAAACATTATAGCCATCAGCACACACATTTTGACCAGAAACACCATTATTTTGACCAACCCCAAAACAATTTTGACCAAATTATTTCCATAATAATTTTGACCAAGGTTGGAAATCCTAGGTCTTGTATTCGGTTGTGAAGACCAGCCACCATCTCCAGAACCACGAGGGTTCGGCAATTGAACCTGCATCGACGATGAATCATCACGGTGGTACCGGTAATAGCACCTCTGAGCGACGTGACCAAAACGGGAGCAGATCTGACATTGGAGACGCGGCCGAAAGTTCCTCCCACGGCCACGCAGCCCCGAACGACCTCCTCGTGTAGAACCTTCCATGGACGCATCTTCCACCAGGTTAGCAACGTACACCACCTCTTGAGTTGTTTGAACATGCCGATTCTCACACTCGATCAAGGCTTCCACCAAACGCTGAAACGGCAAAGGAGTAGAGGACAACGAGGCCGAAGATACAACACCTTCAAATTCAGACGGAAGGCCCGCAAGTAACACTGCCGTCCGCTCCGCCACCGAGATGGTGGTTCCAGACGACTCCAAGAGAGCACACAAACTTTTTAGTTTTGCCACATAGTCGCGGATCGACAAGCTCCCTTTCTTGAGAGAGTGAAGATCATGACGCAATCTGGACTGTCCTTGATCTGTATCGGCCGCGAACATCGCCAACGCTGTGTTCCATACATCAGATGCCGATTGAATATCCATAAAGGAAGACACAATAGTCGAACTTATGGTGGAGAGGAGCCACGAAGTAATAAGATTATCTTGTTGTTGAAAAACAGATGCCGTCGGATTGAGCACAAGAGCACCATCCGATGCTTGCACAAATCTCGGCGGCGCAGAAGTAGATCCATCAAGAAATCCAAACAACTCATAGCCATTAGTAATAAACCTAACCTGTTGCTTCCATTGAAGAAAAGTTCCTTCATCAAGCTTCACTACTTCATGCCGAGGAAGCGAATTCACCACCCGATCCGCACCAAAAACAGAGCCATTCACTTCAACCGAGTCAGAAGCAGCAGAATTTGTTGTTGCCATGCTCAAGAACGCCTAGCGACTGATACCATGAAGAAATTTAGGTAAACTAATGAAATAAAATGTGTTTTCAATCTGAAATTATTCTTGTTAAGCTGTTCAATACAGTGTTAAATGTACATATTTATAGAAGCAGATAACCACCTTCCTTAACAGATTAGCTAACTCCTCAGCTCATTCTAACTACCTCTCTAACTGACTATTATTTCTAACAGTATGAAAATGCAAAAATTAAAAATTAACCAATTAAATTATTTTATAGTGTTGGGATGAATTTGTATAAAATATTTTCTTTTGTTTGATAGATTTCTTGAAAATATTTCATAAAGTTGTTTTCAGTGAAACAAACATACATTCGAGACTTATGAAAAGTAGCGAACTAATTACAAAGTGATGTTAAATAGGAAACTGGTCATTTTTGTTAAAAATTTCATCCATTTCTATTATCAAAAACTAGCATGGCTAACCAAATAATCAGACAATTACATGTGGCGTGCTATGTGTACCTAATTCTGACATATCTTTAGTAGTAAAAGGGATGAAATTTTTAACAAAAGAATCAATTTACTTTTTGGTCTAACATACAAGAACTAATTTGTTCTTTTTTTAGTAGAGAAGAAAAAATGCAATCCAAGTACAAAGACCTCCATGATATTTTTATCGGTATCTTTTACTATCTTTGAAGGGTTAAAATTGAATTATAAATTTATGAAAGTAATATTCTTATGTATTTGTAGCTGATTTAGAGCATTGCTCTCCTTTTCTACCAAAAACTCAAGCCACAAGTAAATGCTCAAAGAAAAAAATTATCAATCCACAAAATGCATTAGAAAACAAGAAATAATGACCTCTTGAGCCATTAATATGTTATCTGTAATATTTCTCCTGGCCACGATAATCAAAAAACAATATTAAAAAAACATAAACTACAGTTATGAATCTAGAAATGGTGGGTTTATCAAACTGAACTAAAAGCAAAAGGGGAAGGACATGGGGGTACTGAAACTTGAACAACTCCTTCAAGCATTTGAGTAACAATTTTCATGGAACGTCTTAAAGATAGGTCCTTTTGTATGCACCAAATGCCCACCATTACCAACCTTTTAGTCCTTCTAATATCAAGCTTTGCCTCCTCCTCATTTTCCACTAACTTATCTAATATACCAATCATACACCCAATTAACTAGTATAATTTCGTCTTCGTTCTCTCTTTCGGTTTCTAAACTCTTCCTGCAGAAGATTATATCTAGCAACATCACTCCGAAACTATACACATAGACCTTTTCGGTAATCGGCATGTTCTTGAACCATTCTGGTGATACATAACCTCTAGTTCCTCTAATGGCAGTAAGAGTTTTAGCCTGTTCGATCATAAGAATTTTTGCCAACCTGAAATCCGATATCCTTGCGGTGGAAGAGTCATCGAGGAGTATGTTTTGGGGCTTTATGTCATAATGAATTATCTGTGTGCCACATTCTTCATGCAAGTAAGCGAGCCCTCTGGCGATTCCAAACGCTATCTGGACTCATTTGTTACAGTCAGGTTTCGATATTCCAGAGAGAAAACTAGCTAAAGTCCCATTGCTCACGAACTCGTAAACCAAAAGCCGGTGCCGTCCTTCGTTGCAAAAGCTGACCAATCTCACCAAGTATCTATGATGAGTCTTTGCTATTGCGCTTGCTTCTGCTACAAACTCCTTCTCTCAGTCTTGTATCATATTGTCTAGCTTCTTGACAGCAATCAAAGTTGTTGACCCCTTTGTATACGGCCCGAAAGCACCTCTTCCAAGTTCCTCGCGAAACCCCTCTGTGGCTTTTTTGAGGTATTCGAAACCAAAACATTGTAGGTTTGTTTCTAAAATGCTCGACACCGCAGTGTGCTTCGGTCTTTTGTGGTACCAACAAAAGAATGCTATCAAAGAAGCTGCCTTGAGCAGGAAGTTGAGGAAAACTGAGTTCCCCGAGAGGATTGATTGCAGTTGCTTGATCCTTTTGAGTAATGGTCTCTGGAGAAGGAACAAGTTGTTTTGAAGTAACATTAGCTTTCGGTATTTTGATGAACACCGTACCATAGGTACTAATGTCCTCCCACTCACTCGTAAGTGGCAATTTCTTCTTCCAACAGCTTCCACTATAAGTGATGGTGATCACGCAATTGCAATCGGAAATGCAAGCATCGCGGCAATCGTCTTTGTTCGATGGGATGAGGCTTCGTAAATTGCCGAAGTTCGCCAAACTAAAAATTTCAGCGTTTTCTTTTCATATAATTCCTTTGGATTTGGAGCATTAGGATCACATGTCTGCGCATAGTCTTGCTTGCAACCACTGAATTTATCGTCTGGATCTGACAAGGAGAATCCAAGAAGGCAATGACAGATTAGTCTTCGATTCAAGTCGAATTTTGCAGTAGCTGTTGAACCCACAAATACCCCCGCCGAGATCGTTGCTGAAGTCGGTACAAATGTCATTCGGCTTGGACCAAAGATGGGTCCAGAATTTGACCCAATTGATTCCATTTGTTGGAAACTTCGGATGAGCATACCGTGTGAAAATCCCATCAACATCAAGTGTTGCCCTGTAAAAGAAATCTTTCGGCAACGGAATTGATCCTGTTGTGAGGTTTTCAATGTTCCCATTCCTCCTAATGACATTAAGGTAACCTAATTCATCTAAAACTAATCGAAAAACGGAGTTTGATTCATTAGCAGCATCATTTGTTCCACTAACATAATAAGCACTATAAGCTGTCTTTGTTGGCAAAGCAACGGGATTTAGCGCAAGATTGCCATCCGTAAGCAACCGAAGTTGAAACCTTCCTATATCGTAGCTATTTTCAGTTCTCCAGAAAGATAACTATCCACGGAGCTCCATCACTTGCATTGGCAATATGGTGTCGGCTGGTTCTCCAAAGCTTTCCCATACAGGGCTAAAATCCTTACCTACAAGGATGAAATTCCCTGTGTTGAGCATAGCGGTATAAGCAAACTTATCTACCACGGAAGTCGGTTTCCAGATTTCTCACCTTGTGGAGTCGTAAGAGTGAACTGTACATCGACACCGAGCTCGAGTTTCGATCCTTCTGGTGCTGGGTTTTGTTGCTTCGGATACCATACTATGGTTTTATCCGGTATGGTATCGAACCATATGGCAAGAAGAAAGAGATTTTGATTATTAATGCGACGAAATCTAAAAGCAAATTCTTTAGAAGGTGAATACCATGGAGGAGAATCCTCTGAGGCTAGAGTAGAAGATCCTAAGCTAATATTTGCAGTTTGAGAGGCCACAAAAACTTGAATAGCAACACAAAGCAATAGACTGAAACTACGTAAAACTCGTGGATGCATTTCAATGATATGGAATGGGATTATCATGCAGCATAAAAAACTAGAATTGTATAAGTGAAAGGATTGCATAAAAAATTAGAATCTTATCATATTTTTTCACTTCATTTTCAGCTATTTCCTCTTGAAAAATTTTAAATCTAACTAAGACTGCTAAAAATTAAGAATAAAAATTTGATTTGTCATCCTCTTATTAAAAATGGATAGGTATAAGGTGGAATCACAATTTCATACCATCCATTCTCATCATATAAATAGTTGATAATTAATGAATATTTTCTTTGACGAAGTCAATGCATGTAATGATATGAGAAATGATTATATGAAATAGAGAGATTAGGCAGCCTCCTGTATGCTTTACTAAATATTTTTTCAATGTCATTGACACATCATATTGATAATTTTTTTAATTTAAATCTTGAACCCTGAATCTTAGACCATGAAACGTTAGACTCTAAATCCCAGACCTTAAATCTTGAATTTAAACTTTGGACCTTGAATCCTAGACCTTGTACTCTAAATCTTGGATTCAAGGTTCAGGGTCCATGGTCCAATGTCTAGGGTGTAGGGTCTAAGGTTCAGAGTCTAAAGTCTAGGGTCCAAGGTCTAGATTAAAAAAAATTATCAATATGATGTGTCAATGATATGAAAAAAAGATGCTGAAATGACATTAAATAATTGGTAAGGGATACAAAATGATATAGCGTCTCTATTTCATACAATCTTTTTCTGTAATGATAAAAGCAATTAGGCAAGGTGAGTGAGCAAATGAAATGGAAATTTCCTTCTTCTTTTTTCCCTTTTTTACATAATAATTTATTTATCCATCCAACTTTACAAAAAAAATATTTTAATTTTTCATTTAATTTTTTTTGTTTTTTTAATCTTCTAAACTTTTGTTGTTTATCAAATTACCTCAAAATGAATAGAAAAGTTAACATCTGTTAACTTTGTTGATGTGATTGTTAAGAGTTAGTTAGTGTTCAGCTAAGGTAGTTAGTGAGCTGTTAAGGGAGGTAGTTATTTTCTAATTCTATAAATGTATCATCTGAAGGTTGAATGAAACTAAGCAAAGAATTCTGTTTTCAAAGAATACAAGTTTTCTTTTAAGTTTGCAATTCTACATGTATTTTTTCATGGTATCAGTTGCTCGATGATTATTGGGTATGGCTATTGCGACTTCTACTGCGTCTGACACCGTTGAGCAGCATGGTGACGTCTTTGTTGCGGATCGTGTTGTCAACTCCTTCCCACGCCATGATGTGGTAAAGCTTGATGATAACTCGTTTGTGCAATGGAAGTAGCAGGTTAGGCTTATTGTTAATGGTTATGGTCTGTTTGGTTTTCTTGATGGCACTGTTGCGGCTTCGTCGCGATTTGTTCAAGCCTTTGATGGTGCGCTTGTTGTTAATCCGGCTGCCTCGGTATTTCAACAGTAAGATAACTTATTGACATCGTGGCTTCTCTCCACCATTAGTACGTCTACCTTGTCTTTCTTCATAGGTGTGCAGTTGGCTCCGGATATGTGGATGATGGCGGGTGCGCTTTTTGCGGCTAATACGGAGGTGAAACAGTCTAGGTTGCATCACAATTTACACTTTTCAAAAAGGGGAATCTTTCTATTTGTGAATATATAGCTAAATTGAAAGGCATCTGTGCGATTTTAGATGCGTCCGATTCTCCTGTTTCTGCGACTAAACGCACGGTGGTTTTACTTACGGAGCTTCCATCGGAGTTTGATGCCGTTGTCTTCGTTGCCTCTTTTTCGTCGACTCTGGTGCCATTTCAACGCATTGTTAATACTCTTCTTGACTACGAAAGTTGTCAAACGAGAGCCATACAAGAAATCGCGTTTGCCGCGAATCTCGTGGAAGATTCATCGCCGTTGGTTCTGGATGGGTCTGTTCGTGGTGGCCGCTCGATGTCGCGGGGTCGGGGCAGGGGTTTTCGGCCTCGTCTCCAGTATCAAATTTACGCAAGATTTGGTCATGTTGCCCGACGATGCTTTTATCAATATCGACGTGATGACCCTCCGGTGAGTTCTCCAGCAGGTTCGGCTCGTGATATTCTTGTTCTGCCGATTGGTCTTTTCCACTGCACACACGGCCTAGGGTTTCAGATCTTCAAGTTTGGTAAAGTGGGGCTGGTCAGCATGGTTTTGGTAACGGTCAAGCTTGGCAGGCGGGTCCTGGTTGGGGTTTTGGTGAGCCGAATGTTGACTATTCTACATGGTGTGGGCCAAATGTTGGTCCTTATGCTGGTGGGCAGTTGATGCCGCAAGCTTCTAGGTCTCCTCATAATGGGTCGCCACAATTTATGTTTAATAGGGGCCGTCTAATTTTGTGTATAATAATGGGCCAAATGGTGATATTAGACCTGATCATGGGCCTCAACCATCTGCTCCTTTAGTGGCCAATGAGCCTGTGTCCAATAATGTTCAGTTTGATCATTTTCGTTTTTTCAGGTCTTCGGGTTCGATGTCAGGTGATGTTGAGGTTCCGTGGCGTACTAAACTGCAGGCTCGTGTCAATGTTAGGCTTCCTCGACTTGGTGATCTGCATGCTTCTGACTATTCTGACCCGACTATAAACACCACTCGTTATGGGACTAGTGATGATGGTAATGCTCCTGGACCGGTTGGCACCACGTCTTGGTACCCTGATTTTGGAGTGAGTAATCACGTGTGTCGGGCTTCTTCTGCATTGCGTGATGTTATTCCGTATTCAAGTAAGTCTTCTCTCTTGATGGGTGATGGTTCGCCTGCTATGATTTCGTCCATTGGTCAAGGTATTTTACCTACAACTTTTAGGATGCTCGATTATCTAATATCTTGTGTGTTCCAGCTATACGCAAAAATTTATTGTCAGTGTCTCAATTTGCAACTGAAAATAATGTATTTTTTGAATTTCACTCTACACATTGTGCTATTAAGGACAACATGACGTAGGAAATTCTGCTGACGGGGCATATTTATAATGGGTTGTATCAATTTTCTCTACCATAAGGGCCTACTCCAAATATTATTGATCCATCTACTGTTCAGGTTAGACTTCAGCATCGGACTGATAATAGTGAGGTTTTGTTGTTATGGCACAAGTGTCTTGGCCATCCTTCTACTTCGGTTGTCAAGACTGTTCTTAATAATTATCATATAAAATTAAATAAAGTTTCTATTGATTGTATATGTATTACGTGTAAAAAAAGGGAAATTTCACAAGTACCTTTTTTTTATTCAACTACTGAGTATACTGATCCATTTACTTTGGTTGTTTCTGATGTTTGGGGACCTGCGTCTATTGTCTGTGCTAACAACTGGTATTACGCGACGTTTATTAACATGTGTACTCGGTTCACTTGGATCTATCTCATTTGGCAGAAATCTTAGGTTGTGGAGTGTTTTGGTTAGTTTTGAGCTTTTACCTCAGTATTAGCTTCTCAAGGTATCATTCATCATCTGTCTTGTCCTCATACTTTTGAACAAAATAGAGTTGCGGAACGTAAACATAGACACATTGTGGATATGAGACTTACTCTTCTGGCACAAGCAGGCCTGTCTATGGAATTCTAGGCATATGCGTTTACTTGTGCTATACATCTGATCAACCTTCTTCCCACTCCGGTGCTGCACGGACAAACTCCGTATAAAGCTCTTTATGGGCATGATCCCAAGTATGATTATTTGTGAGTCTTTGGTTTTTGTTGTTATCCTTATTTGAGACCATTTTAGCGTCACAAGTTAGAGTTTTGGTCGCAGCCTTGCACTTTCTTGGGATATAGTGCTCGACACAAGGGATATCAGTGTCTCTTGGCTGATGGTAAAATTGTAATTTCTCGTCATGTAAAGTTTGATGAACAACAATTTCTCTCTTAACATGCACGGGTCTAGTCGTGAGTTGGTTTCTTTACCTACGTTTGTTCCTCTGGTCAAGGCCATCAATTCTCGGTCCGAGGTTCCTGCTCATCAGGGGTTGTCGAGCAGATCTCCTGTGGTTCAGGATGGGGCAGTTCAGGATGGGGCCACTTGTAGTCCAACATCTATCGGTGGTAGTTTGCCAAACACTGACATTATTGGTTCCCATTCTACGAATGGTCAATCTGATTCGCCTGTTATTGAGATTCCATCTGCTCCAACATGACCTGATCTTTCTATGCCCACTATGAATGTTCATCCAATTATTACTCGGTCCAAGGTTGGTGTGTTTAAACCAAGAGTCCTAATTGTTGAGGCTGTGGAGCTTTCAACGATTGAGGAGGCATTTGCTAGCTCTGAGTGGCGTGATACAGCTCAAGCTGAGTACGATGCACTTGTTCGTAATAATACGTGGGACCTTGTTCCTCTACCGTTGATGCGCAAGATTATAGGATGTAAGTGGTTGTTCAAGGTCAAGAGGAATCCAGATGGGTCTATTGGTCGTCATAAAGCATGCTTAGTTGCAAAAGGATGTTCTCAAGTTCCAGGTTGTGATTTTCAGGAAATATCCAGTCCAGTGGTTAAACCTGCCACTATAAGGATTATTTTGTCTATTGCGGTATCTAGAGGGTGGTCACTTTATCAAGTCGATGTGAACAATGCATTATTAAATGGTGATATTGATAATAAAGTGTTCATGCAGAAGCCTCCAGGTTATGTGCGCTATAGTTCTGATGGGAAACCTTTGGTATGTCGTCTTAAGAAAGCTCTGTATAGTCTTCGTCAGGCTCCACGAGCTTGGTTTGAAAAGCTAAAGGCATTTCTTGTGTCTGTTTGGATTTGTTGGTTCCAAGTCGGACGCATCTTTGTTTGTTCGTGTAGAGTCCAATTCTACACTCTATGTGCTGATCTATGTCGATGATATTATTGTTACTGGAAGTGAGTCTGCTTCTATTGACTGGTTTGTGAAAATATTGAATGATGAGTTCTCGTTAAAAAATATGGGTGATCTTCATTATTTTATTAGGGTGGAGTTTACTCGGTCATCCTCAAGCTGCCTTCATCTTTGTCGAAAGAAGTACATATGTGATATTCTTGATCGAGTTTGTCTGTCTACGACTAAGAGTGTTCATACCTCGATGGTTAACTCTTTGGCTCTTTCCAAAGATGATGGTGATCTCCTGTCTGATCTGACTGAGTATAGGAATCTTGCTGGTGCATTACAGTATGTTGTTCTTACAAGGCCTGATATTGCGTATGCGGTAAATCGGGTTTGTCAGTTCATGTGCAGTCCTACGTCTGTTCATATGGTTGCTCTCAAACGAATCTTACGCTATCTGTCTGGCACGATTGATTATGGGGTGATTTTTCGCCCGTCTGATCGATTGTCTCTAGTTGGGTATGCTGATGCCAACTGGGGGTTGGATTTTGATGATCGCCGATCCACGTTCGGATATTATGTGTTTTTTGGTTTGAATCCAGTGTCTTGGTCATCCAGAAAGCAGCAGATGGTTTCTAAATCTACCGCTGAGGCTGAGTACTGGAGTCTTGCTGCCGCTACTAGCGATGTCATATGGTTGGTATCGTTACTTCAAGAGTTACATGTTAAGTCTACTGATACACCTCACATTTGGTGTGATAGTTCCAGTGCAGTAGCTGTTGCTGCCAATCTTGTGTTACACTCCAAATTTAAACATGTAGAGTTAGATTTGTTTTTTGTTCATGAGAAAATTGCTGATGGCTCAGTATTAGTTGGTGAGGTCCCTGCGTGTGATCAAGTTGCTGATGTTCTTACTAAACCACTTTCAGTTTCTTACTTTACTCGGTTTTAGAGTTTTCTTCGGGTCTTACCTGTCGAGAAGATGGATGAATGTTAAAAGTTAGTTAGTGAGCTATTAAGGGAGGTAGTTATTTTCTAATTCTATAAATGTATCATTTGAAGGTTGAATGAAGCTAAGCAAAGAATTCTGTTTTCAAAGAATACACAAACAATTATAGTGTTTTTTAAGTTTGCAATTCTACCTATATTTCTTCAGTGATCTACATGTGAATGTCATATTAGCAATTAATTAATATTTTTAAATATAAAAAATTCAAAAAATATAAAAATTATTTAAAATTTGTAAAAATAATTTTTATTTTTTAAATTTTAAAAAAAATTAATTATTTGTTAATGTGACATACATGTAGACTTTCGCGTGGATGCCACGTCAGCGAAATTTAAAAGACGTTAACTTTTTTATCCATTTTGAGTGATTTGACAAATATTAAAAATTTAATGGCTAAAAAAACAAAAAAAATATGGAAGGCTAAAATAATTTTTTTTATAAATGCATTTTTTTATAAAGTTGAAAGGCAGATAAGTCATTATGCTTTTTCTTTTTCAAGAATGAAATTTCTACTTTTAATGGAATTAGTTTTTATCATATGTGATTTTTTATGTGTTTGTTTTTTAATTAATTAATCACATGTAAAATAATATTATTTAATTATTAAACATAAAAAATATTAATTATTTTAATAATTAATATATTAAAACAATAAAAATATTCAAACCATACTGTAGAAGCCCAAATTCACTGGCCTAGTAAAAATAAAAACAATGGCCCAAAACAAAAATTAAAAAACCTAGCCCAACTAAACCCAAAACCAACAGCAAAAAGATAGCAGAAAAAAAAGAGAACCCTAGGTGCGCTGCACCTAGGGCCACCCTTAGGCCTGCCATTGCCACTGCCTCTGTTCGTCGCCGCCGCACGCCTCCTCCACGCGTGTCTGACACCTGCAAGAGACCACAAAACAAAGCAACAACAATAATAAATGGCAAAGGACAAGGATTAGAAACAGAACGGTTTTTGTAATTTGGCTATAAAAAAGCCACAATATCTTTTTGTACTTTTTTACGAACACCCATCAATAAATCGAAAATCAGAAACTGAAGTTCCAAAAGGTTGTTCTTCTTTAAAAAAATTGTTCTCTTCGTTCTCTTTTTCATAGTTTTTGTTTTTTTTTTCTTTTATTTTATTTCAAATCTATTTAAAAGTAATTAAAAAACAAAAAAGGGAAAACAAGAAGGTTACCTGAATCGGCCCCTAGGCCCGCCGTCGATGGTGATTCACCGTCGCCGGATGTGGGTTCAAGGAGGGGCCGAAGTTCTTCTCTTTCCCCTCGTCTCTTCGTTCCATGGCCTCGTCCCATGAGCGCGTTTCAAGGCGCCGATAGGAGCCGTCTTCGCACGGCTCCGATCACTGGACAACGGAGGCATAGCGGCAGCGGGGGGTTTCCCTTTATTTTTTCTTTTTTTCTTGCGTTCTGTAAAGAATAAAGCAGCAGAAAAATAAAGCAATTTTTTTTAGTTTTTATTTTGATTGCGATACGGTGCCGTTTAAAGGAGGAGATTTAAGCATGCTTTGCCCTAAAAGGGTAGTTTATGCATTTAGTCCCTCCGTTTTGCGCTGAAGCGCAATCCAACTTTCTGTTTCTTTTAGATTTGGGCTGCGAATTTTGTTTTTTGTTTCAATCAGGTCCTTTGACCATGTGCAGTCGTTTGCATTGAAACGCTACACTCCGGGACTGGGGCATATTGCCTGACCAGTCCTCCAGCCTTTAGGCACATCCAAGTTCAGTCCCTGAGCCTTTTTATATACGATTTAAACCCCAGATTTCGCGTCTGTTTTCAAGTCAATCCTTAATTGTTTTTTATTCATTATTATTTATTTATTTATTTAAAAAAAAGGCTTTATTTAATATTTCATTTAATTTTTATGTACTTATCTATTTGCGATTTTGGTCATACTTACATTAATTTTATTTATTTGTTCATTATTCTTAATTTGGCTTGTTTATTTTATCTTTGTCATTATTATTACAATTTTATTTCATCTTTTGATCCTTTGTTATTTTTTAAATACCCTTCAAAATTTAGATTCATTAGTATTATCTTTATTATGGTTGTTATTATTGTTGTTTTTATATCGTCATTTGCATTATTATTATTATTCATGCATGTAACATTGGGATTTATTAGTATCAATGCTTTGTGAATATTTTGTATTATGTGATGGATTTTAAACGTATGTTGTATATTCATTAATGGTCGTGTACGACGTCCTTCCTTTTTAAACAATTTCCTTGCAAAAGTATAATCAGTTTTTTTTTTCTTTTAAATATTCCATTAATTCGCACCCAAGTCAAAAGGGTAAAATTTTAAAAATAAAGGCAATATTCTAAATTTAGAAAATTCAAGAAATCGTACCCTAACTTATTGGGTCTCGATCTTCTCGTTAAACCTAAATAGCAAAATATTCTTTTAAATTTCCAAAAACATAAAATTTCCAAAATAAAGGCAATATTCTATATTTAGAAAATTCGAGAAAATTGTGCCCTAACTTACTAGGTTTCGATTTTTTCTCGTTAATCCTAAATAACCGAATATCCTTTTAAAATTGAAATAAATGAGGTTTAAATAAAAAATAAAAGGCAAGCTTACACTCAAAATACGAGATGTCGGGTCCTAACTTACTGGATGTGACATCTTGTTACTTCGTGATAAGGAAGCATTTTCTATTTTTTATTCAAGTAATTTTAAAATAACACAATAAAGAGGGATCGTATTTTTAAATTCTTTTCGAATTTTAATTTTCGACACCAAGACATTAAGTAATCAACTAGGTACCAATTTTGGGCGTATCAAGGGTGCTAATCCTTCTTCGTGCGTAACTGACTCCCGAACCCATTTTTCTGAATTTCGTAGACCAAAATCGTTGTTTTAATAAAAAATAAATCGTTTATTAAAAACAACCACTTTTCGGTGACCCGATCACACCTCATCAAAAAAGATTGGTGGCGACTCTCATTTTTGTTTTCATTTTCAAAATCCAATTCGACCCCGTTTTCATCAAAAAAATGGTGTCAACAGCTTGGCAACTCCACTGGGGATGAGAAAGAGAGTCAAGCCACGGTTGATTAATTTTTTTCTTTTTGTCGAAAATTAAAATTTGGTTTAAATGTACGATCCTTTTGTTGCATTTTGTCCGTTGTTTCTATGGTATTTGATATGCTACTTTTTTATTCAAGCCGTTTGATATTTCTGCACATTGCATTGCATGCCCGCGGGTCACACCTTTTAAGTGGGAGCGAGAAATTAGTCCTTCGTGAGGTTTTCACCTCCGTGCAGGATAGTAGATCGTTTTCGGGATACATCCGTACCTATGTCTTCGTGAGATTTTCATCTCCGTGCAGCCATAGGGAAATGTATTCCCCTGAACTGAACTCGGTCCATATGAGCCTATAATGGGTGAAGATCGAGGAATCTGCTGGTTCGGGTACCTCGACTTTAGAACCAAACCGCACATAGTGAACCTAAGAGGCTACCCTAGGTAGAACCACTTCAAACCCCTAGTGGTCACCCGAATAGACGTTTCATTTATTCTTGCCTGCTTTTGCTTTGTACTAACCTGTTTTCTTTTTTGTTATGATTGCATTGCATTTTCATCATAAAAAAAGAGAGATGTTGATTCACGTTCAGTTGCTAAATAGAGAGCTTGTCATAAGAAAATGGGTTTCTTGATAAAGTGGATGACAATACAGTTGTCCTAATATGGTCCAAGAAAGCGTGAAAAGAGAATAATGATAGTTTACTGGAGGAGTATACGACCTTGCCTTGTTGCCCGAAGACTCAAACTAACGAAGATTATTCAAGAGTTACTAACACAGCTAATGACGCAAGGACGAATGACCAATGGGGCCTGACCCAGATCAAGAAAACATGGAGATAGAAAAGGCATCCATTTAGAGAATTCGCGAGATTTGATCTTAGCATTTAGACATAAGGATCGATGTCTTCTCTTCGAGTATTAGGGAAATATATATATCTGCTTTATGTAAAGAGATTTATTTTCTAGTAAAGTTGTTCTAATAGAACTGAATCAGAATCAACATCTCTTTTTGCATTCATGCATCTACATTACATTTCATTACATGCATTAAGGTTCATTAAAAGGGCCCTAATTAATCAAAATTGTCACAGTTACCCTGGAAACCAACAAAAATCCAACCAGATATCACTACGATACTCGACGTCAAACAAAAGCAATGGATCAGAGGTTAGAAAGGCTGGAACAAATGCAAAAAGAAATGCAAGATAAGATGCAAGAACAATTGGATAAAATCCAACAAGATGCGCTGGAATCCCAAAGAATTATGAGCCAACTAGCACAATTATTGGCTGATAAAGGAAAGAGCCCTGTAATTAATTCGGGAGTTGATCAGGAGGACCCTGTTTATCGTCCAAGTTTTACCCCGACAAGCGCCCAGGCACGACTAGATATGTGCCCCCAAATAGCACCTGTCAGTATTAGACCTCAATATCGGGTTGGCGCCTCGGTACCAATGCACTTTCAAGTAGGCTCGGGTTCTAATCCCGGGGACAACCCTACCAACCCTGTGGTCCCTGATCTCGATGACATGGCAGAAATGGAAAAAGTAAGAATGGACCTGCCAAAACAACTCGAGGACCGGTGTAGATGGCTAGAGGAGAAATTTAGAGCCATGGAGAACACCGACTATCATTGTGGAGTTGACGCCAAGGATTTGAGCTTGGTCCCTGATTTAGTGCTCCCACCTAAGTTCAAGATGCCGGAGTTTGAAAAATATAACGGGACTAGTTTTCCTGAAGCTCATATAACTATGTTCTGTCGAAGAATGACGGGATACGTTAATAATGATCAACTGTTAATTCACTGCTTTCAGGATAGTCTGATCGGGTCTGCAGCTAAATGGTACAACCAGCTGAGTCATTCCAACATCCATTCATGGAAGGACTTGGCACGAGCTTTCATGAAACAATACAACCATGTAACAGACATGAAGCCTGACAGAATCACACTGCAGAACATGGAAAAGAAGCAAAGTGAGTTTTAGGCAATATGCTCAAAGATGGAGAGAAGTGGCAATGCAAGTCCAACCCCCACTCGTGGAGAAAGAGACAACCATGCTTTTCATCAATACTTTGAAGGTTCCATTCATTAACCACATGTTGAGAAGTGCTACTATGGGCTTCTCAGATATGGTAATGTCTGGCGAGATGATTGTAAACGCCATAAGAAGTGGGAAGATAGAGGCGGGGGAAGGTGCCAAAAGATCAACCCCAAAACACAAAGAAAATGAAGTGAGCAACCTGAGCTTGTATAATAAAGGGTATTCAAAAGCGGTCACTGAAGGCCAGCTGAGGGTCGTAACCACTGGCTATCAAGATACTTCAAGGCAAGAATCCAACTCGAGGCCTAATACAGAAAGACTCCAGTTTACACATATCCCAGTGACGTATAAGGAGTTATATCAGAAACTATTTGATGCACATGTAGTAGCTCCCTTCTACTCAAAACCCATGCAACCTCCATACCCTAAATGGTACGACGCGAATGCCAAATGCGAGTATCACGCAGGAACTATGGGGCACTCAATTGAAAACTGCACTACATTTAAAAAGTTGGTCGAAAGGTTCATTAATATGGGCATCGTGAAGTTTGACGATCCATCTGGACCTAATGTGGCAGGAAATCCGTTACCCCGTCATCCAGACCCAAGAGTAAACACGATAGCTGCGAATGGAGGAAAAAGAGCCAAAACCAATGTTGCAGAGGTAAAAACCCCACTGAAATGGGTTTTGAAACAAATGATAGACGTGGGATTAGCCATTTAGAATTTGGAGAAGAGGCCAAAAGGAATGAGGAGCTACTGTGAGTTTCACGCTAAAGAAGGCCATAAAATCCAAGAGTGCACCGAATTCAAAGCCTTGGTGCAAAGTCTAATGGATAATAAAGAGTTGGAATTCTTTGAAGAAAACAAAGGCCCGAAAGGAGTGTAGGGAAATTCAAACACTAACGAGGGAGCTGGAGAAGAGAATTTATGAAGGGTCTGCCCTTAACACACTTGGGAGTGTTTTGAACAATAGGACTGTGGAAGAGATACTTGTATTTTAGACCTAATTCAAAGTAATGTCCAGAACATGCTTATTGCTCTAAGCCTAGGAGCAATAAGGATCCTTTTGTGAGATAGGCTTATGTTCAATATCTTTGTTTCAATAAAAATGCATCTTCGTTTCTCACTTTGAGCAAATATTCTTTCACTATTTACATTTCATTCATAATCATACTGTACAGATAAATATTCTTAGATTCTTTTATTCTTTGATCTACTTCCGTCCCTACAACAGGTCTCCAGATATCAAGGACATGAGCGACACTGCTATTGACTCAGAATCTCCTTTTGAGCAAGATATGTGTCCAGATGAGCCTCAGGACTTTGAAGATGACTGAGATTGTAGCTCATTCCCTGATTTGTTAATAATGGTAGAACAAGATCTTACCTTACAAAGAATCAATGGAAGTCATGATTATTCTCTATGTGGGGCACGAATATTATTGAGCCAATCTCGTCTAAGGTTTTGGTGATAATCAATTCATCTTTATGGTCGTCGATTATCACTAAGTGGGTAGAAGCTTTCATATGCCGATGTCACAAAGTCGACGGTCAGCAAATTTCTGAAAAAGAAATCATATGTCAGTATGGAATGCCAAAAGGCTCATATTAGGCTATGTATTAAATTTAAGCAACAGCACGACATCAGAAGTTTGTAGTCTGTTCAAGATTAACTCCATGTCGCCCCAAAATGAACAGTTCAGTGGAAAAAAAAGAACAAAAAAATAAAAAACCAAAAAAACAAAAGCAAAAAAAAAACAAAAAAATAAAAAAATAAGAGAAAAAAAACCTCTACCGGGGCAACTCATTTCTCAATGGCATATAGGGACAGTTTTACCCATCGAAGTTGATATTCCTTCCCTTCGAGTCTTGTCAGAGCTGAAGTTGGATAAAGCAGAATGAATCCAAGCACGATATGATCAGTTAAAATTTGATTGAAGAGAAAAGTTTGAAAGCTATCCGTCATGGTCAAATGTAACAAAAGAGAATGATGCGAGCTCACCAAAAAGGTTTGCCCCAGAGAATTCTATGAGGAGAACCTAATATCGAGAAGATCCTTCCTATACAAAGGGGACTTCAGAAGAAAGTGGATGCCAAGCCTGAAGGACCTTATGTGGAAAGCCTTATCTGAAAAAGCATCGATATTGACCAAGATGGATGGCAAAAACCTGCCTAATCTTGAGAATTCTGATTCAAGCAATAAATACTTCACTCAAAAAAAAGAAACGAAAAAAGAAGAGAAAAAAAAGAAGAACAAAAAGAAAAAGGAGAGGCCAAGGTGAAAACCCGCAAAGGGCGCCTTGAGACCAAAGGGGTTTTGAATTGAAAACCCAAGAATGAGCAGTTCAAATTTTGATCAAATGTGGGGCATGCAGTAGTCTTGCCCTCTCCAAATTAATAAGAAAGAGAGATGATATATCTTGGGGCATCAACAAAGTCTTCTAGGACTTCTAAACACATATCAAGTTCAAAAAGGGTCCTCAAGAAGTTTGTGCGGAGAAGCTCATACTGCGATATCTGGGGCACCTATTTTTATCTTATTCATTTTTATATCTTAGCAAAATTTACTATTTGTTCATTTAGAGCTTTGCTCTCAATAAATTTCCATCTTATCCATTGTGATAATCTTTTTCATCTTATTCATCTCGTATCTCAGCAAATTTTGCTATTTTGAATGATTCATTCGTTTCGAGCTTTGATCTCAACAAAATTTCATCTTGTCCATTTTGATAATCTTTTTCAAGCATTTTGCATTGAAATAACGATTACTGGACTGACAGTATTCAAGCAGAAGGAGTTCTGCATATTACTCTGAAAGTTTCTAAATAATACGAGGACCTAAAACAGGACTACTGTTTAGAACTGACCAAACCTGAGGGTTGAAAACATTTGAGAAATGATAGTCTAAATTGAGACTATTTCTTTGAATCTTCTGTCAAAGATACTTACTGAACGAGAAAACATCAATGATAGAACCTTGATGAACAATGAGGAATGACAACCCAAACATTAAAAGGGATCATTCTCATGACATTTTGCATTCATACAAATATCATTCCATGTATATATCATACATACACATCTAGTTAGGAGCATTTGGTTCATTTTGATCATGACATCCTAATCACTAGGCATAAGTAGTTCCATGAAATGGATTCTACAGGTCATGTTCCCCAGAGAACAGATCAATGAAGTTACCTTTCCTGGCGATGCAATGGATCAGATTGAAGCTACAACGGCGAATCTTGTTCCCCGACATTGCAATTAAAGAGATTGAAGTCACAACGGCAAATCTCACTTTTTTGGCAGTACAGTAGAGCAGATTAAAGCTACGACGGTGAATCTTGCTTTTCTAATATTGCAATTAAAAAGATTGAAGCCGCAACGGTGAATCTTACTTTCCTGGTGATGTAGTGGATCAGATTAAAGCTACAACGGTGAATCTTGTTCCCCGACATTGCAATTAAAGAGATTGAAGCCACAACGGCGAATCTCACTTCTCTGGCAGTACAGTGGAGCAGATTAAAGCTATGACGGCGAATCTTGCTTCCCTAACATTACAATTAAAGAGATTGGAGCCACAACGGCGAATCTCACTTCTCTGGCAGTACAGTGGAGCAGATTAAAGCTACGACGGCAAATCTTGCTTCCCTGACATTGCAATTTAAAATATTGAAGCCGCAACGGTGAATCTTACTTCCTTGGTGGTGCAGTGAGACTGATTGAAGCTACAACGGCGAATCTTGTTCTCCGACATTGCAATTAAAGAAATTGAAGCCACAACGGTGAATCTCACTTCTCCCTAAGTAGTAGTGGAGCAGATCACATCCAGTCTTATCTCCCTAAGCAGTAGTGGAGCAGACGGAAGAAACCAATCCTATCTCCCTGGAGTTGCAGTGGAGCGGATTAAAACCACAGATCTTATCTCCCTAAGCAGTGGTGGAGCAGATCACATCCAGTCTTATCTCCCTAAGCAGTAGTGGAGCAGACGAAAGAAACCAATCCTATCTCCCTGAAGTTGCAGTGGAGCGGATTAAAACCACAAATCTCATCCCCTGAAGGCACAGTGGACTTGAATGAAGCTACTTGAAGAGAAGCACCCAAAGAAGTCAAGTCTCGGCGAGACCAGGCAAATTTGGTCCTTCTTAGTCTTTGCTTTGTTCTCGTTACACGAAAACGAGCAAAGAGGGGCAGCTGTAGAAGCCCAAATTCGCTGGCCCAGTCAAAATAAAAACAATGGCCCAAAACAAAAATTAAAAAACCTAGCCCAACTAAACCTAAAACCAACAGCAAAAAGATAGCAGAAAAAGAAAAGAGAACCCCAGGTGCGCCGCACCTAGGGCTGCCCTTAGGCCTGCCATTGCCACTACCTCTGTTCGTCGCTGCCGCACGCCTCCTCCACGCGTGTCTGACACCTGCAAGAGACCACCAAACAAAGAAACAACAGTAATAAATGGCAAAGGACAAGGATTAGAAACAGAACGGTTTTTGTAATTTGGCTATAAAAAAGCCACAATATCTCTTTGTACTTTTTTACGAACACCCATCAATAAATCGAAAATCAGAAACTGAAGTTCCAAAAGGTTGTTCTTCTTTAAAAAAACTATTCTCTTCGTTCTCTTTTTCATAGTTTTTTTGTTTTTTTCTTTTCTTTTATTTCAAATCTATTTAAAAGTAATTAAAAAACAAAAAAGGGAAAAAAAGAAGGTTACCTGAATCGGCCCCTAGGCCCGTCGTCGATGGTGATTCACTGTCGCCGGATGTGGGTTCAAGGAGGGGCCGAAGTTATTCTCTTTCCCCTCGTCTCTTCGTTCCATGGCCTCGTCCCATGAGCGCGTTTCAAGGCGCCGATAGGAGCCGTCTTCGCACGGCTCCGATCACCGGACAACGGAGGCATAGCGGCGGCGGGGTTTCAATCTTGGAACCCTAGCAGAGAAGGGGGGTTTCCCTTTATTTTTTCTTTTTTTCTTGTGTTCTGTAAAGAATAAAGCAGCAGAAAAATAAAGCAATTTTTTTTAGTTTTTATTTTGATTGCGATACGGTGCCGTTTAAAGGGGGAGATTTGTGCATGCTTTGTCCTAAATGGGTAGTTTATGCATTTAGTCCCTCCGTTTTGCGCTGAAGCGCAATCCAACTTTCTGTTTCTTTTAGATTTGGGCTGCGAATTTTGTTTTTTGTTTCAATCAGGTCCTTTGACCATGTGCAGTCGTTTGCATTGAAACGCTGCACTCCGGGACTGGGGCATATTGCCTGATCAGTCTTCCAGCCTTTAGGCGCATCCAAGTTCAGTCCCTGAGCCTTTTTATTTACGATTTAAACCCCAAATTTCGCGTCTGTTTTCAAGTCAGTCCTTAATTGGTTTTTTTTATTCATTATTATTTATTTATTTAAAAAAAGGCTTTATTTAATATTTCATTTAATTTTTATGTACTTATCTATTTGCGATTTTGGTCATACTTACATTAATTTTATTTATTTGTTCATTATTCTTAATTTGTCTTGTTTATTTTATCCTTGTCATTATTATTACAATTTTATTTCATCTTTTGATCCTTTTTTATTTTTTAAATACCCTTCAAAATTTAGATTCATTAGTATTATCTTTATTATGGTTGTTATTATTGTTGTTTTTATATCGTCATTTGCATTATTATTATTATTCATGCATGTAACATTGGGATTTATTAGTATCAATGCTTTGTGAATATTTTGTATTATGTGATGGATTTTAAACGTATGTTGTATATTCATTAATGGTCGTGTACGACGTCCTTCCTTTTTAAACAATTTCCTTGCAAAAGTATAATCAGTTTTTTTCTTTTAAATATTCCATTAATTCATACCCAAGTCAAAAGGGTAAAATTTTAAAAATAAGGCAATATTCTGAATTTAGAAAATTCAAGAAATCGTACCCTAACTTACTGGGTCTCGATCTTCTCGTTAAACCTAAATAGCAAAATATCCTTTTAAATTTCCAAAAACATAAAATTTCCAAAATAAAGGCATATTCTATATTTAGAAAATTCAAGAAAATCGTGCCCTAACTTACTGGGTTTCGATTTTTTTCTCGTTAATCCTAAATAACCGAATATCCTTTTAAAATTGAAATAAATGAGGTTTAAATAAAAAATAAAAGGCAAACTTACACTCAAAATACGAGATGACGGGTCCTAACTTACTGGATGTGACATCTTGTTATTTCGTGATAAGGAAGCATTTTTTATTTTTTATTCAAGTAATTTTAAAATAACACAATAAAGAGGGATCGTGTTTTTAAATTCTTTTCGAGTTTTAATTTTCGACACCAAGACATTAAGTAATCAACTAGGTATCAATTTTGGGCGTATCGAGGGTGCTAATCCTTCTTCATGCGTAACCGACTCCCGAACCCATTTTTCTGAATTTCGTAGACCAAAATCATTGTTTTAATAAAAATTAAATCGTTTATTAAAACAACCACTTTTCGGTGACCCGATCACACCTCATCAAAAAAGATTGGTGGCAACTCCCATTTTTGTTTTCATTTTCAAAATCCAATTCGACCCCGTTTTCATCAAAAAAATGGTGTCAACACATACAATTTTAAAGATTTTTTGTTATGGTAAGTTATAGTTTTATATTATTAAAATACTAATAAAGTGTAACTCAAAATTAAATATTTTTAAATTATAGTAAAAAGTAATTTAAAATGGATATAAAGTATAATTTTATATTTAATAAATTATTTTTTAATATTTAAAATTAATGATAAAACAAAAATATTATTCTAATGTTAATGTAATAATATAAATTTGAGAAAGGATTGTATAAAACTATGATTCCATGTCATCCCTATCCTTTTTCAATAGGAGAATGACAAATCAGATTTTTCTTCCTGATTTTTAGCAGTTTTAGTTGGATTTGAATTTTTTTCAGGAGGAAAAATCTGATTTGTCATTCTCCGAAAAGAGATAGGGATGACATGGAATCACAATTTCATACAATCTCTTCTCCTCCAAATTCATGCTTTGAGCTATTTAAAGCGGAAGAAATATATATACTATTTTTTAGTGATTAATGAAAAATAAATAATTTAAATATAAAGTAATTCAATATAAAGTAATAATGATATGATATTATATTTTGTTCACAAATAATACATAAATTGTACGTTACCAATGCATTAAGTATTAACTCATATATTTATATATTATCAAATATTAATAAAGTACTTTTAGACAAGTATGTTTATTCTTAAATAATTAACGTTGCTAATAAATTGGGGTAATGTGTGTAATGGAATAAAAGTTCGTGTATCAGCTAAACACACAAAACAATACCTATTAAATACTTTTAGATAAATTCAGGGCTTAACTTCGTATTAACTCAAATTGGTTTAGTCGATACTCTATCCCTAAACTAAAACAATACCTATTAAATGTAGGTAAAAGAAGTCTTTTGTATTAAATACAAATGTTAATCCATCAAAAAGCAGTTAAGCAAGGCATGGGAAGAAATAATCGTGGCAAAGTTAGAAAGAAAATTTTTTAAGGGACGAAATTAAATTATATATTTTTATGATAATAAAATTTTAATTTTGTCATTTTAATAGCTTATATTTTTATAAATTGTAGAGAATTAAATCAAATTATTATCATTTTTGGGAGGTTAAAATGTAACTTTGCCATTATTAAATTAAAATTTTATAAATTATAAATAGTCTAAATGAAATTTTTTTCCATTTTATTAGTCGTACCGGCCCAAGATCCACCCCTGAGCAAAAACATACTTACATGGCAACTTCATAAATTTTAGTATAAAATTTTTTTCCTTTCTATATTCTTTAGATTTTTTAATTTTTATAATTCTTTAAAAAATATAAATTTTAGAATTTTTATAAATATTTTGAATTTTAAAAATTATTTTGAATTTTTGAAAATTATTTTGAATTTTTTTTGTAATTTTTGTTGAGAGAGACAAATTTGCTCATTTTCAAAATTGGCAGGGACCAAAGGGGTATTTATACCAATCTATTATTTGAGTTATTTGAATTGTAAAATTTAATTCTACTCAAACTCGAAACTCGAATTACTTCGATTCGATTAACTCGAAATTTGAATTTTTTTATTTTTCGAACCAAATCGAGTTTTGCTCACCCCTAACCATCATCATCTTCCATCTTAAGTTCTCATCCATGCTTGAAGAAACTTTCCAAGCTTTTCTTCCATACATTCGACCAAAATTACTAGAGGTAGCTAAACATTTTCTTGAATTTTTTATAGATTTTGAATCATGAGAGCTTGAGTAAGCTAACCATTCCATTAATTCTTTAGTATACATTAAGTTACCTTTAAAGAAATTGTTAGATTCAAAGCTTAGAGATGACAGGTAGTTCAATCCTAAGCTGAAACCATGTAATATTATGTTAATGGGTAGTGAAATTAGCTTAGATTTAAAAATTAAATTATATAGTTGGTTTTGATATTAAGGACCAAATTGAATAAATTGAAAATTATTAGAAATTATATCATGAACTAAAAGCTAGAGGTCTCTATACTATATTAATTAAGTGTGGATCTACATTTGATCAGATAGATTGTGCAATATAGATGTTTCGAATATTAAGGTTGTAAAAGACTAAATCGAATTAAATGCACTTATGTTTGATTTTGTTGAACTGTGCGGCTAACGACAATTCCATAATTGTATTATCGAACATAGCCAAAGACGACGCTGGAACATCAAAGGTGAAAGGAAAGGAAAATACGAACATCATCTAACTTTTGCAGTTTGTGCTTCTATAATTCAATTTCAATTTGCTTTCATAAACTAATTAATCGTTATAATCAATGTGACTATTCGTCGAGGTAATGGTATCTTTCTCTATAAATTATGAATAATGGATTCGATTGGTGATATTTGGATATGTGATAAATACTCGAATCGTGTTTGCTATGTATATGAATGTTGATGTGTTGATATTATCATTATACGTGTAAAAAGATGATTATGATGTTAATGCCTCGTTAAATGATGTTAAATGTAGTTCGAGTATAGTTGGCATGCCATAGGGTCATAAATATAGTGATTTACTAGCCATCGTTGCTGGGGAATCCGAGATGGCAGAATGAACAGTACATACAAATAGTAAAACCCATCATTGTTGGGCAATCTGGGTTGGTAGAATATTCAAATTCTAAAAGTCATTGTTGTCGGGCAACCAGAATGAAAAAATAAAATAGATCTGAGTATCCATCTTTTCGTCCATTGTCAAATAATAGGGGCCAAAATGAATAAACAAAAGAAATTCATATTAAAATGTGAAATTCAAAAGAAAGTTGGATGATTAATATGGTTAGTTAAAGTAACAAATATAAATGTAATTGATACTTGTGAATTATATTAGCATAACTGAGTATGCAATACTCAGGTACGATTTTGTTTATTTTTGTGCGCAGGTCTTGAACGAAGATTTTCGTAGGTTGAAAGTGTCAAAGCAACCCATTCTCAATAACTCAGCTTGGGAATCATTTTGCTACCTCTTTTGTATGTATATAAGTGTTTAAGTTGGAATAACATGTACCTAGGTTGTTTTGGTCATGTTGTTTAAATGGTCATTTTGGCATCTTAATATTTAGCCTATGAAGTTTTATAAGTTGAATTTTGAGCTTTAATTAGTAGATAAAAATGCTAGTTTATATAAGTTTTGTATGAGAAACAAATAGTTAAATGCTGATACATTGGTGATTATGATTTGATGTTGTTTGATTGTGTTTAGATGTGTTAGATTGATGGTGCAACTTTGATGAAAAGTTTAAGTACACTTAATGTGTCATTTGGTTTAGTTTGGACCTTTGAAAATGTACATTTAGGGTAATTTTACCATTCTGTTTTGAGATAGTATGATCATGTCTCAAGACCATTAATTAGAACAATTTTTACATTTATATTTAGACCTACATGCTTAATGTCTTGAGACTTGTCAAATTAGTCTTGAGACAATCCTATTTAAGTCTTGAGACAAATGGCCTTTGTCTTGAGATAAAGAAATTTCGAAGCTAAATTAGTTTTGTCCTGCTACAGGTTTCAAGACAATTTTGTCTCGAGACATCCAAACATTGAAGCTAAAATAAGAAAACATGGGTGATTGGTCTCAGTACCCAGTCTCGAGATATAAGGGGTCTTGCCTTGAGACACCACATCTAGTGTCTCGATACATGTTGACATAAAAACAAAAAAAAGTACCTAAAATAAAATGAGACCTATCTGGAGAGAGACAAGTAGTCTCTGTTTCAAGACAAAACATTGAAATTTTATAGTTGAGTTTGGATTCGAGTCCTAACTCTAAAAATTAACCCGCATAACCCTGTAACATAATGATTTTGAATTCTAAACAATATAAATGCGAGTCTGAGCATGATTGATGACTAAATTGGTTTTAATGATAATATGATCTAAATTTTATGATTATGTAATGAGATAGCCTTAATTGCTTTGGCAATATAACGTGATATCACGTATTAAGATCCGACAATCAAATTAGGTGTGGAATACTAAAATGGATATAATTCATGAGCCAAATAGTAAATAAAGCCAAAAAAATCCAACTTCATTACAACACTATTAATTATGAACCATTCGAAATCTCATCACCTTATCTTGCACCAACAAATAACAATGGGTTTCGTTAAGTAACCATATATACATGACTATTTTATTTTATTATTCGAATCATTAAAATAAATTTGTGGTTAGATTTTAAAATGGATGCTCGATAAAAATGTTAATCATTTTTCTATATAAATTAAAAAATTTATTATTGTTATTTTATTTAGTAAAGCTTCGCATACATAAAGTTATTGAGTTTGAGGTGTTACACTAAATCATCTAAAAAATCCAATAAATGCGAAATTGGGCTGAATAGTAGAGATAATATGGAGCATCTCTTAGTGGGTCAAAACAAATCATAATGGGGCCGAAGATGTTGAGAACATTGGGTCCTGTTAAGAGCTTGAGACCAGTCTTGGTGTTAAGGTTAGGCCTACTAAAGTCATCATCAAAGAGGGGAGAGCAATTGGTTTAATCGGTCGGTTTAGTTGATTTTTTTACTTGACTTAATCGACTTTAACATAAAAAAATTTAATCCAACCAAATTTAATGTTTGAAGGAATTATATATATTATGATTAAAATATTTCTTTTTTCCTGTGGCTACTACTCATAATATTGTTTTCAAAATTAGAATTTGACTCTTTTTTTATTATTATAAATACTATATGTTTTAGAGCTGCACCCAATTTTTTACTGGTTTTGACTATTGCTATATGAAGGAATGGTAGGAGAAATATTTGGTGATGTTGATAGCTTGAAACAGGTGTGTGTCTAGTTGTTTTGGTGTTGTATTTAAGGTAAATAAAAATTTTGGCACTTGATTTTAGTTTTAAGTTTTAATTTGGTACTTTAAGGTTTTTTTTTCTTTTTTGGTTCAATTAAACATTTGAACTTGTTTTTAAGGTTCAATTTAGTACTTAAAGTTTTTTTTTATCTAATTAGATACTTGAACTTGGTTTCTTAGTTCAAATTGGTACCTGAACGTGGCTTTTTAGTCCAAATTAGTACTTACAGTAAATGACATATTTAAATTAATTTGAACTGCGAAGTCAAGTTCAGGTGTCTAATTAAATCAAAAAGAGTTTGGGTACTGAATTAAACCTTAAGAGCAAGTTTAAGTATTTAATTGAATAGAGAAACTAAGTTTAAGTACCAAGATATATATCTACCCTTGTATTCAAGTATGGTATCTCAGTTGAAGACACTTCAAGCACTTTGGTACTCCTTTAATATTTGGAATCCTTTTTTCCTTTTGGCCGACAAAAGAAAGCTGTAATGTCTTACATATGTTGAACTATTATCATTAATTTGCCGGATTCTAGCATAGATGTGACCTTTTTGACATTCAAAATAATATATAACTTGTTTTTTTTTTCTTTTTTTTCTTTAAATAGCACTTAGACATTGGTCCACAATCGGCGCTGCCGCCCTAATTTTCATTGTCATTTCTCAACCCATCGGCCATGAAATTAGTCCCCCGTAGGTTCAAAGTGTAGCATCTAACAATACTCACAGGCTCCATATAATCTATAAATTAAAGTAATTTGCCTACATTTCAACCACTGCCACTCACACAACTTTGTGTAACCTATTCAACGGCTTACTACCTTATTCTTGGTGTTTAACACCCTCGGATGATAGCCAACCTAATCCCCATTCAAGGCCACTTAATGGATGAAAATTTTCATGTTATATTGTATTCTATCATAAACTTTTGGGTCTGTTGTTTATATTTAATTTTTCTACATTCATTAAGTTTTGGGTTAGAATATATCATCAACTAGTCTCATAAATAGTTAAAGGTGGTACTTACAGAGTATCCGTCACATGACACTACTAATGAGACTCAAACCCTGTTACTTGCCAATAAATTAATGAATATTTAACTAATTAAAATATATCATATTCATGTCATTTTTTGATTAATTTTTTGATGTTGGGTTTTTGTTTATATTTTGATTTTTCTAGATCACTAAGCTTTTGCATGAAATAGAAAGCAAAAAAAACACTTATTAATGGCTACCATAGAATTGATGAATTTGGTAGCTCCCGAGTCCATCAATTTGGCGTCTAAATTTTACAGCTAGAAATTCAATTAGGTCCTCCTCTACATCTACTTAGGTTTTGAGAGAACCAAAAATATTTATGCTCTTTGTAATTAATGTTGGTGAACTATTTTCAACTAATATTTGCAAGAATGAATAAAGTCATCTACATAGCTAGCTCATGGTGCCAAAAGCAGTATCCACATCTCTTAGGAATCTTTGTACTTTCTTATTCTGGTTTCTAGATTTCTCTTTCAAAGGTCAAGTTGTTTTCATCAAGTGTTTTGATGTATTTATAATTTTGTCACATATTTAGATATATTTAAACAATCTTATTTTTTTTCAAAAAAAATGGTATTTTTATAAGTAATGAAAAGCAGCTGATTGAGCTCTAGCTAAGTTGATATCATTGTTATTGTAGCAATTAGTAAGACATGATTTGAGAGTGCTTAGGTGGGTTTTTGCTCCTATTTAAAGGTTGTCGAGTCCTTATAATATGAACTTAAGAGTAAATTAGTTCATCTATTATAACTTAATCTTTATTCATTTAATTTTGAAGTCAATAGCTACAAGTGTAAACTACATGAAATTCAATGGTAAGGCATATTGTATTTCAAGGAGAGATGTAGTTTCCATCATTGAAGATGACATTATTGAAAGGGACCGTCACAATCCTCGAATATAGACAATTTTAAAATGATATGAAAAAAACAATGAGCAATTTAGTCCTTATAATGTTTAAAGAACGGTTAAACATCGATTTATTTTCTTGTATCTATAATAGAAAAATTAATTTGCACTTCAATTTCGGGTAAAATGCCCCCTAACCCAGCGGATAAAGTATATTACATAGTCCGTTTTAGGGACTGGCGACTTACTCATTTCGTGACTTTGACACAGGATGTTACAAAAATAGGTACTATCGGGTCGAGTGAATTCAATAATAGATGTCTGGTGGCATTTCAGCTTTTCTTCTCCTTTCAGGACATATTCGAAAGAGAATCTAGTACTTCTCGATCGTGAATATTCGAAAGGGAAACCAATCAAGTGGTTAAATATTTCATGTGATTTAATTAGGTTAAAAAAATTTCAAAACTAAACTCAAATTTAACCCGACTCGATCCGTCCGATCCTAATTTAATTTTATTAAAATGAGGAAGGAAATAATAACCTCGGTTCCATCTTTTTGCTTAAATGCAATCATAACAGTTTCAGACTGAGATGTTTGCAGTTGGTTTTGTAATAAAATAAGGAAAAAGGCATTGGGGACGACCACACATTGTTTCCAGCCTCTCTCTCTCGTGTGTGTATATGATAAAAGCTAATTGAGAAGCTCTGCCTGCAATTGCTTTAAATTGATTCGTACCCCTACTATGAAACCCCTATTGTTTTACCCTATTGTAATTAGCTTTACTGACATTCATCCCGTATCTGTAAGGGAAAAAACCCAACTTTTTTAGGTAAAAAGGTGAAGTTTTCATTTGATATAACATATATTTTACCGAATAATGTCAAGGAAATTAAGTTTAATCATTGGGGTAAATTACATTTGTAATCAGTAAGCTTTTTTTGTTATTTAATTATAAAAAGTTATAAAATAGTCCTTCAATTATTCAAATATTTTCCTTTTTAGTTACCATGGTTAGTAGAAAGATGATGTGGTACCTTTTAAAATTGACATAATAACAAATTTAGCCCTCAATAATTACATATTATGTCAATCTAATCTTAATTTTTTTTTAAATTTAACCCTCAATGTTTATATATTACCTAATTTTATCCTTTTTTTTGCATGAAAATATTTTGTTTAAAGAAATCCGTTTATTATTAAACTAGACTATCCTCAAATATGTTACTTTTTTTTATATTCCAAATGACTAAGAACTTGATATCTTTCAATAATAATTAATTCATTTTCTCTGAGTTGATCACCGCCATTGATGAAGCAAGTCAAAGATTAATTTTTTTTTTAAGTTGATAGACTTATAATTGGGTTGAATTAACAATGCGGTTTTTTTTCAAACAATTGAATTGACTATTTTTCAAATTTTGGGTCGTTTTGTTTCTTGTTGTTGTTTAATTTTCCCATTGACTCAAATACAAAGACGTCAAAAAGGGTCACAAAGAGCAAAACTGCAAAAGGATCAAATTAACAATGTGTAAATTTTGAGTGTTCATTTTTTTAGAATCAAGACTAAATTGGCTCAACTTATAAATGTTGAGGGTTAAAGTTATTATTATGTTAATTTTAATAGTTACCACGTCAACTCTGTGTTAGTCATTTAACGTATGGTGACCAAAAAAGAAAAAAAATCAAATAGTTTAGTGATCATTTTATAATTTTTCATAGTTAGGTGACCAAAAATGAATTTTTTTAATAATTGAGTGACTATCCATATAATTTACATAATTATTTATTATATTTGAAATAAACCCTAGAAATATAATAAATGAACAAAAAGGTGTGGTCCAAATTGAAATTTTAAAATCTTTTGGGATCCATATTTATGGTTTGTATCAAATCTTTAACCACAAAGAATTTCAAATTTTGTCTGTGCATTTGGTGTACATCTTTATTGTACATAAACAGTTTTTGAATATATAAAAAATATCCTAATTTAATTTAATTTAATTTATTTCTTCCTTGTTTGCAGATGTCATAAATTCCCAATGTTCATGGGAATTGAGAATAATGACTTTTGTCTTCATTTGGAAGAATTGTAAATTACTTTCCCCCATGATAAAAACTTGTCGATTCATAATTGTGATTCAAAACATGGCGAAAAAAAGTTGTTACACCCCACTAGATGGTTCGGGGGGTTAGGTCCGTAAGCAATACAAGTAGATTCCATAGATTTTCATGAGTGTTACGTGTCAACCTCTCGTATGAATTTTTTTACTTATAATTTATTTGATAAATGAATTCATTCATTAACTGTCATATTAATGCTTAATTATCACGTTCCATCTAAGATAACTCAAGACACATCATAACACTATTCTACTTAAGCTTATGACACCAAATCACTTGTCATTTATCTCTAATCTACCAATAGTGAATCAACACGTGACACCTCGAGACGAGAGACTCAAGGCACGTCATAGCACCATTCTACTTAAGCCTATGACACCAGATCACTTGTCATTTATCCCTAGTTTACTAATAGCGAATCGACACGTGACACCTCGAGATGGGAGACATGTAATAAGGCTCAAGGCTTAAGGTCAAATGCAGGCAACCTACGCTCGACTTTCTCCTCCTTACCTCCTATTCCGGCCACTTAGTCTTCTTTACATCAACTGAAGTGTTACTAAATATTTTTGGTACTGATTAAATTCAAATTTGAACCGGGTCAGATCTCTAGAAGTAGGGTAAAGTCCTCTCAATTATGTTTTCTCCATCCATAAAATTCAACCCAAACTTTACTTAAACTACTCCATCCAGGAACCAACCAATAAGACCCAAAAAAGAGGTTCCAAAAATCTCTCCTGTTTACTGAAGTTCAATGCTTGATTTCATTTTTGAGGAATTGACTTTGGGATTAGAGGATCCGGCAAGGTATCTAGAAAGAAGATATAGTTGTAAAACTGTAGATGTTCCTGAGCTTTGCTTTTATGAAAAGTGCAAGTTTCTTGCTATTAAACTAGCAAAAAAGGACTGAACATAAGCATTTAAAGCACGAAGAATCCACATTTTTTTTTTCTTTTTATTCTCTCAAACAAAATCTCTTGGGTTTTTCTTTCTACTATCGTTAATGAATATGAAGTGTTGTTGTCACCTTAATTATAATAAAATAAATATATACTTTTTATATATAGTAATTAATTTTGGGCTCAATGAATATATTATGGGATTGAGTAAACAAAAATTATTATAAATTAATGCATACTATATTAACACTGTGTATAATATGATTAGAGGTAA
Source organism: Gossypium hirsutum (assembly GCF_007990345.1). Taxonomy (NCBI): domain Eukaryota; kingdom Viridiplantae; phylum Streptophyta; class Magnoliopsida; order Malvales; family Malvaceae; genus Gossypium; species Gossypium hirsutum. Next base: position 63,076,813 of record NC_053437.1, read on the forward strand.
AATATAACGTATTATTACACTCGACATTTTGTCGAAATTAAAGTATCTATCACCGACAACAATAACTAGAAGTAAACATTTTTCATGAGTGAAAATCTATCCCTAATCATATTATTAAAAGACGAAATAAACTACATCATACCACATCTCCTGATTGTATTTCTGATATATATAATCAAATCTTAGTTCTTACCGTTAACTTGTATTCGCAGAAAGACACTGTCATTGCAATCTGCATGCAGTGATGATAGGTATAGGGACGAGCCCACACTAAATCATTGATTTCAAATTGACATTTGGGTTTCAACCAAATCCAAACCCTACCCACTCATCCGTACAAGATCACTGAGGGAAAAAAAAAAGTAGAATGACAGATTTCTTGGATCTACATACAATCATTTTTAATTTGGTTTATACAATCATTTTAGGGTTAATATTACAATTGACTCCTAAACTTTTATCCAACGTGCAATGCGGTACAAATACGAATAAATAAATATCATGTGTCATTATATGATTTGTTCTGTATTGTGAATATAATTTTCGCCATTTAGTTTTCAACGGGTAAGTTTTAGGCTTTTTTTTGTTTAAAGTTTATTTTCTTTAGCTTATTGTTTGAAAAGAAAAATGGAAGGAAAATATTAAATAATTTAATCAATTTGTAAAAATCATATTCAAAACCCCAAACCAATCAAATAAATGATAGAGTTGTGTGACCCGAATCCTTGTTAAAGAAATAAAATACCACGCCGCACAAGTTGACTCCGTATAGAACTACACTTCTTCTATTTGACATTGATTAGAATAGGGCTTTTCAACTTTTAAATAGATGAAGTCAAAGCTACTCTTGTATCATTTAATTCTCAACATTAGTAAATTTCTCCTCCTCTGCTCGTGGTTTTTTTCCGAAAGGGTTTCCACATAAAATCTGTGTGTTTTATTTTTCCTTTTCTTATTGCTTTGCGATCGTTCTATATTGTCATTATCGATATTTAGTTTTAACAATAAAAAAAACATTGTATTCATTTATTTGTTGTTGCCAAGTTAGCATATAAATTAAACCATGTTAAAATTTTGGGATACATTGATATATATGGCAGATTCGTATTAAATTAAACATTTTCTTTATACAGTATCAAATTGCACATTAAATGAAAGTTGAGAGGCGAACTTTGATACAAACCTTGTTTATCTTATTATTAATGTAAACTCCACGTTTCTTTGTATAGAGAAAAGAGAGATTTATTTTACATTAATTAAGGTGGTATTGGAAGGTGAGGTGAAAAGTATAGGATGAGCCCAAGTTATTTATTTATTGTGCTTGTCTTTGTTCTTTATTGTTTGCAGCAAAGACTAGTAGTGTATTGAATTTTCAAGCCACCTCCTCTATCTTGAGGTCGCTTCCTAATGTTGTAATGTGGCCTCACCTATGCCTCTTTTGTTCACTTTTCTGTCTTCACATGTATTTTCTCTCTAATCTTTTTTTTTAATTTTAATAAATAATATAATGTAATAAGTTGATATTCTATGGTTTTAATTCTTCTTTCTAGACTTAAATGTATCATATATATATATGAGAAGAAAGATTGCACGATATTGTTTACTATTATAAAAGATTATTTAATTTAAAAGTGGTTAAAATGAATCTTTTGTTTAAAAGATTAAAATTAGTTAGGTTTATGTTATCAAATAAAGTATAGGTTGAATATGTATAGATACTTGAGTAAATAATTTCTAATTGATGATAAGATAATTAGAAATTAATGTAAATGTGTAAGTGTTACATATTAGGATTGTGGTCTCCAAATTATGTTGGAAAAAAAATCTCGGTGTGAAAACATTTTTGTTTCACAGCGGAAAATTAAATTAGTTTGTGATATTTATAGTAATAAACCTTAACCGAACTTGTACCTGTGTTTTTGCCTTAGTGGACGTTCGTTGTTTCCGACTTTCAACCAAACGATTTTCTCCACTATTCTCGTACCACGAACTATTTTGAGTGTGGGCTCGAACCAATTGAATCGAAACACAGAACTAGAAAAGGTTTTCTCTCCTTTTGGGGTGAAAACGAAAGTTCTCTTTTCTTTAATAAAAACCGGTAAAATTGTTATTCTCAAAAAATATAGATGTAACAATTGAGAATAAATTCTCTCTATTTTTCGGCAGAATAACAATCTCTCAAAATTGTGTAAATAGCTCTATCGGTGTCATCTATTTATAGGAAGAGAAGCTAGAACTCTTATAAAGTTGTAAAAGTTTATTTCCACTAGAAAAACAATATCCTAGTTTATCTAAGATATAGGGGTTGACAACCCTAGTTAATGATACTAGGGTTTTGTTGTCCCACCTCCTTACATAAGGGGTTTTGGGCCTTTCTCACATCAGGTCCAATTACGAGTACTTCTTGGGTCTTTCTGACCTACTACTTTATAATATGATCCAACCCGATTCAATTTTTCTATTTCCCAAAATAAACTTTAATATCTACATATTAAATAATTTTCTCACCCCAATTTTACCCCAGTAAAATTTTGACAATTTTACCATCGATAAGATTTTGACGATTTTACCCCCAATAAAATTTCGAGAAAATTCGTTCAATATGTCACAACTCAACATGTTCACTGTGATAGGATGATTTATTTTCATTTTCAGGCTTCAAAACAGTCCAAAACATAAACTCATTCTTCCATCATTTTTTAAGTACTCCTATATAGGATTGCAAGTTTCTATTTCCATTTCCATTTCCATTTTTGGAAATCTACATTCATTTTCAAATGTTTCCATTTCTCCATTTCGGAGAAAACCATAATCATTCCTGAATATTTCTCATTTCTCTTTTTCTATTCATTTTGTTTATTTCTATTCAAATACGCAATTCATTTGTGGTTTCAACGAGTTAATGAAGGGATCAGTTGGATATATGTGGTTGAGGCTCAAATGATTTATAATTAAGTTCCAAATTTTCACCTATTAATTATAAACTTATTTAGTCACGAAGTCATTCCACTATAGTATCGTGACTAAGCTCTCATCAACGACATACCATTACGAAAGCAACTACTCAGTGTCTGTCCAATGACCTTGTCATAAGTGTGTTACCCTCATAGGATATCATTGATCTCTTTGGGATAATATTTGTTCTCCCAATATGATCTTATTTTACCTCATGGTAACAATTACATCTTCCTTCATAAAAAGTCAATTATAATCAAATAATGATCAAGTCATCCATCACAAAGACAGACGGCCCGTAACCACATTTACTTTTCATCAATCATGTAATGCAAATAAGATGATATCATTTACATATGTTTTGGACTATGAATTCCACTATTATGAATGGCACTACATACTACAGAAGTCGTACACCCAACGTACCAGCTTTTGATTCCTTATCTATTTGAACTTAGACTTTTACTTCATCAAACTGTACGAGCCACACATACATAGTCCGTCATCCATTCAAGATTTAGGTATGTTACATCATAAACGTCACAAGTGAATAAATCCATAAATGGATTCAGGATCTATTCTTCTTGGGTCATGTCTGATGTACTAATGACATGTTTAGGTTCGTCTACTAATACAAATTGTCTTTCTCTATTACGATCCGACCACGTAATACTGCTTAGTATTAGTTAAACTTTTAGACAACCAATGAGCAACATTTGCTTCCATTTTGCTTTGCGTGCAAAAATCATATGAGGAAAATTATACAAAGTATATTAATGTAATCAATGAATTTGTTTTATTAACCAATCTATTAAAAAAATTACAAGTGTATATTTACGAAAATATTACACTTAGGGCACCAAATCCAACAAATTATATGTAATGTTTCTAACATCCCGTCTTCATAAAAGAGAGAGCCACAATCTCTAAAAAAATGTGTAGAAAACAATTGCTTTTTTTAAGTTTTAAAGGAGCAATTATAATTAGCGCGTATAACAACTAAAGAACATCAACATAAAAATAATTGGTTATGTAGTTTGGTAAATACCTATATCTTTTGGGCCTTACCCAAAGAGTTTTCTCCTTAAAAACTTAACTTGTAAAACCAAGTAACCTGCTTATTTTACTTATAAAAAAAATGCATTCACTAAACAAATACATAATGAACAGATTAAGTGCTAAAATGAACAAATTAAGTGCTAAAACTCTCATATCTTTAACCTATACAAGTCTTGAATATATAAACCATGACAACTAATATTCTAATAAAGTCAAGGGTAACTCAGAGGTCACCAAGATATTCCTTTAAGCAAGTTGTGCCAATTTCCCTCAAACAAGGGATTTGATTTACTTGATCTGGATTGATTCAATGTTTAACGATTTATTTTTTCAATAGACCAATCTTCATAGACGGGCCAACATACTTCCATGAAATCAACTTTAAGTCATGCCCCAACTATTTTTGGTTCAAAAGATTGCCAACATCAAATGAGGGAAGTTATGAATCTTTAGTATTTGGCATGGACATCCAGCTTGAATCGTTTAGCATGAGTCTTCAACTTCTCCACAGCTTTCAACTAATTCTTCAAGTAAGTGATGGCCTTGACATGTGTTGCAATCTTAGCAACCAAGTGCTCAATCAATGGCGCCCCAAATATTGAATTGTAACAAGCATTGGCAGGAACAATTATAATTAGTCTTGTATTAGCTCTCGTAGTTGTCTCTTGATTTGGTTCCTCCTCACTAGCTACAACTTTAATGTTCACTACAACATGTTTTTGACACCCCACATCTGACCCAAACGACGAGTCTGAATGCAAGATGTCACATTATGTTGCCAAAGTAACTTGAATGTCTTTCGTTCATTAATTGGACTAAGAAATTAAATTTAAAAACATTTGTACAAAATTATGGAAAATAAATAAAATAAATTATAGGACTTTAAAATCATTTTAAAATACTTTAGAATCATTTTCTAGGTGTGTAACACCCCTTTCCCAATCCTATTATTGGGTTTGAGCTACGAAATGCTACAATCATTGCCGGAGCAACTACGGACAATTAACAATCACATTAAAGCATAATTCATGAAAACACAACCATTATAGATCATAAATTCATTATACAATCTTTCTCAGGTCTTACACGAGCTTATGTATGCTTTAGAATTAACCCAAAATCACATTAGGACCAAATTGCAACATTTACAAAATTTCAAAATGATGTTGCAACATGAGGAGTTCCTCGTCGTGACGTGACCTCCTGTTTTCTCTTGTTGTGATGACGGGGTTTCTCGTCACGCTTTGGCCCAAAAATCAGATCTCGTCGCGATGACTATCGCCTGACGTCGCGGCGTGAACTCTGTTTTTGGCACAAAATAGGTCTTTTAGCACCTAATTCAAGCCAACTATACCATTAATTCATTTGGTGCATAATTACACCTTTATTCCTGCACAAAACCAACTAAATTGCATACTATATCATCATTTAATCTTTACCAAAATCATTCAATTCAACATGCCTTAATTTGGCACCAAAACACATCAAACAACTTGTTAAAACACAAACTAATTTTCCATGCTTCTAAGTCATTCAAAACAAAATTTAACCATATCATTTTCATGTTCAAATCATACCATTGCACATTTAAATGTGTCATTTAAACACTATCCATATGGTCTCAACATATGACCAAATCATGTCATAATACATGTATAAGCATTAACATCTCATAATTCACATGCTAGACAAACTCAAACCAAGCTAATAATTCGAAGTTAATACATTTACAGCACCTATGTACATGCCACAAAATCGAGCCTTTAAAATGTTTAAAAGACTATCGAATCAATAACAAGATAATGTGAGCTTCTCGTAGATCCAATCAACACATTTCGCAAAATGGTAATTTGACAAGGAAAGTGGAAAACAACGGGATAAGCATAACAAATGCTTAGTAAGTTCATATGTATTTAAACGATAAACTTATCTCAATTTACAATTTAACGACTCAAACTAATAATTTTGCAAAGATTGTCTAACATAAAATATCACAATAACAAGGTGAGTGTTAATACAAAATCAATCATGTAATGTACCAAATTTATGATATATATATATCAATACATTACATTTGAGTACTCATAATGTATACCAAAGCTTTACGTTCAACCCATTCTTTAATATTATCTGTATTACTCGATGAAACTCAGTAAATGAACTCGAATATACCGGCGTTATCACATTTTTTGCTCGTTCGAGCTGAACATATAATCATGTCAGGTTACACGTTTGAGCTAAATCTTTATGTTGACACATCAAATAGCTTGGCCAAAGCTATACATGTACATGACAGGTTACTTGTCCGGGCTAAACCTGTGTCACATGTATCTTTGAGTCCGCAACAAATGCTAGAGCTCAATAATCACTGGTAATTAATCTTTATCTGTATCCATGTGTATGATAATTTTTCAAAGTTTCATCAAGGTAATTTCAACATTTAAGTTCATACTTACTTCTTTACAATATAGTCCAATTCTCACCTTTTGTACTAAATTGTAAACAATTCAAATTTAAATAAATTATACATATATTCACAATATTAAATACATAAAGATTTAAACACAATTATACCGTATGAACTTACCTGAAAAAATCAGCAAACAAGTTGAATTGCAAGGACTATTCGATAATTTTACTTTTTTTCGGTTATCCTCGATTTTATTCAAATCTTGATATATATAATAATTCAATTCAATTTATCAATTTCAAATAGTTTATAACAATATACTAAATGTATAAATCAGCTCAATTTTCATTTTGTGAATGTTCCTAAAGTTTTACATTTTATTTAATTTAGTCCTTAAAATCGAAATTGCCAAAACTTTCAAATTTGAGTTTCGATTTTGAAAATTGCTCTCAAATTTATCCTTCTACAGCCCTCTATTATCTATAATTATAGAAATTTAACATCAATTTTGAAATTCTTGCACTATAGTCCCTATGTTCAAAAACTAACAATCAAACTTTACAAATTAGTCATTTTTCATATCTAAGTTTAAAATCTAAAAAATTAACACCAATTTCATCACTCATTCAATAGTGACAACTTTTTAAAACTTTAATAGTTTTGAAAAATAATGTTCGGATTAACTAAATCAAGCTTCCACAATCTCAATTGTGGAGATGATGAAACATGAAAAGAAATGGCTTTGTTCATTTTTATTTCATGTTTTTTAAATAAAATAATAATATAATTATAATAATAACCTTATTTACATATAAAACATCACCTAACCCTCCACTACCTTCTGAAGTGGGCTAATTGCCCTTTTAGATCTTGATTTAATTACTATTTTAGTTCTTTATCAATTAAAAATTTATAGTGATTGAACTTTTACCACTTTTATAATTTAATCATTATACCTTAAATTAACTACTCGATTGACAAAATTAAAGGGTCAAACTTTAATTAAACCTTATACTAACCACATAAATATCAAATAATAATATTTACAGACTCACTCATCGAAAACGGGGTTCTGAAACCACTATTTTCGACACCATTAACTTTTGGATCGTTACAAGGTGTACAAGACCAAATATGAGCCTTGAAGGGTCAAAACAACTCAAAACTGGGGAGGAACCCTGTTCTACCGTATATGTATCAGTACAAGTGGGGAGATGTACCAATACATCTCCCTACTACTATAGCAATTGACACACTGCTTGACTTGTTGTGTTACAATTGGGCCCAAGTATCAATACCTTTATGCCATGATCTAAAAATTGCCTTAAAACTCACTTTTTTTTACCCATAACAACTACATACAAAACCTTGACTTATAAAACTCAAAAATCAAGTTTAAAATATCAAAAACACATACCATGGCACTTCCAAACATGATGAACATATCAATATTCATCTTAAGACATGCTCATCATTTAAACTTACATGTAATCAATAAATAACCATCATTTACACCATGTTAATGTTTCATTCAAGTGCTCCAAAACATTAAAAAAGAAAAAACTCTCATTGTAACCTATACTTAGGTACATGCTAAGCCATTAACTAATTCAAAAAGAAGATTACATTGATTTGATTGAGCTGAGGAGTGAGCCTTTAAATGCCACGTCGATTTCACGGGTGTGTGGTAGGTCGCTTCGATTTCACAAGATTACACACCGAACAAAAAAATCACAATTTTTAGGTTTTTCGGACATTCTAAGACATATATATGATAAAAAAAAAAGAAGAAGATAGGAGTGAGCCGTTAGAGAATATTAAAAAAATAACTCGAAAAATATCATTGAAGCTAATTTTTTGAAGCAGATTTCCGTCAAGATTGAAGATTCTCAGTTTATTTCTTAGTAAGTTATCACGAGTTTCTTTATTTTTTTCGGTTATATTGTATCTTGGATGTTTCTATTTTCAAGCATTAAGTAATTTTCTAAATACCTAAGGGAGATGAACCCTATGATGGATTCTATCGCTTGATTTTTATTTTATGCAATAAATATTTAGTTTCTTATTCTCAATTATGTGTACTTAATTCTTGGTTTAATATTTCTAGAGTATTGATCCATGTTCAATGTGCTTAAATCGGTGGTTGAATAAACCCTATTTAAGAGTAGATCTTGCATAATTGAGAGGAGTTGCATACAATCCTAAAAATAGGGTGATATAAATCTACCGGATTAGAGTTAAATCTAATAGGGGAATCCATAGCATGAGTTATGCGATAATAGAGGTTTTAATTAGAAATGATTTCAATTAATCAACTTAGAATTAGTTGATCTTATGTCATAATTTAGGTATTTCTATGGATCAATGTGCTAAGTAAAAGAAATTGTGTAATTTAGATTAATAGTGATAGATGAAATCTAGGCGAATTATTTCCCGGGTATTGTTTCGCTTATTGGTTGTTAATAAACTATTTTTCTGATTTGTTCTTTGTTGTGTTCGTTAGTTAATTAAATTAATTCATTTTAGTATTTAAAGCAATCACTCGAATTACTCGACTAAATAATAAAAAGACAATAATTATTAATACTTTTAGTCTTCATAAAAATAATATATTTATTCACCATAACTATACTACGTGCAATTCTCTTAATCAAATTTCTAGTTATTTTCGTCACATTACGAATTTAACACTTATTACATACTTTCCAGCTCTAATAAATAAGACCTGATTAAAACCGATTCGATAACCGGTTGGAGAGAGCTAAAGACAGGTAAGGGTGACGCGTGAGAAAATGAAGGCATAATGTCAGTTTTGATGGAGGCAGGTTTACGGGACCAGATGGAGACCTGTGATTGCACGTTTCCATTTCTCTCTCTCTCTCTCTCTATCTACCTCTTTCCCCCATTTTCACTTCTTGTTATTAGCCGACAAGAGTCCAGCTATTTGCCCCCCCCCTTTTTCTCTCCCTTTAAATTCACACACATTAGCACATATTGGTTCCATGCACCCCAAAAGTGAAGTAAAACCCCTGCAACCCCCCCCCCCTTTCAGTCTCCCCCTCACGCATTGTTGCACCCCCAAAAGCCAATGTTTTAGACACTACCCTTTGTTAACTATCACTTTCCATGCTTCTTTAAGCTCACTCTTTGGTCTCTGCTGCTCTGGTCTGGTCTCACTTGGTGGTCCTTTTATATATATATATATATATTACAAACGGAGGATACTCTTTGGAATATATTGGAGAGAAAGCAAAAAAGAAATGGATTGGAATGACACTTTTCGACCCTTTGTTTCACGACCAGAACCTTCTCTTAACTTCCTTTATAGTAACTATAATTATGATCAATATCCAGGTAATATATACATGTACATATATACATATATATATGTACTCACTTTCTTTTAATTCTATAAGTGTTTATGTTTCTCTTTTTTTTTTTGGTAAGGTATGGAGATGAAGCAACATCAAGGGTTTATGGAAGTGGGTAATGAGATGGTTCTTCCAGGTTTGAATAAGAACAGCTTCAACAACAACGTTAATCAAGACAAGAAGAAGAGATTGACAAGTGATCAGTTAGACTCGTTGGAAAAGAGTTTCCAAGAAGAGATTAAGTTAGATCCCGACAGGAAAATGAAGTTGTCTAGGGAACTTGGACTTCAACCAAGACAAATCGCTGTCTGGTTCCAAAACAGACGTGCTAGATGGAAAGCTAAACAGCTTGAACGCTTGTATGATTCGCTTAAACAAAAGTTCGATGCTATCTCCCGGGAAAAACAGAAGCTTCAAGATGAGGTATGTCGGTTTTATAATTCATAATTCATGTTTGATATTCGTAATAAAAAAATTGACATAGGAAGCATTTATCATACAAATCATTAAACCCTGTCTTGGGGTTTAACCTATTTCTTTGCTTATACATATATATATATATGTAACTATGTATGTATATGGAGCAAGTACTAGAATTGTTCATGAATTTTGAGATCTCCTAGTCCTTGGATCTTGGAGGATATTCATTATTAAGTAAGAGACAATTTAAGATAGAAACTTTCACTAAAGAAATTAAACAATAACCCTAATTATTCCTTTTGAGTATGATATCTATTACTATTATTCAAGTAAATACATATACATATTCACATCTTATGTATAGCTTTATCCAATTTTATTTAAAATATTCGTACAATTGAATAAATAAAAACTTAAAAACATTAAAATATTTTATAGGAAAAATATATCTATAAAAATAAAAATAATGCAATATCTTATTATATGCAGGTCATGAAATTGAAAGGAATTCTAAGGGAACAAGTGACAAGGAACCAAGTCTCCACAGTTTATACCGAAATCTCCGGCGAAGAGACTGTCGAAAGCACCTCAATCCGTAGCTCGAACAAGCCGAAGATCGCCGGAAACAACCACCACCCCCACCCAGTCGCCGCGTGCAACTATCTTTTCAATGTAGACGAGTATAACCCAGTTTCATCCCCTTATTGGGGTACTGTTCAACTGCCTTCTTATCCCTAATAAGCTAATTAGTGACTTAAATTAATCTTTAATTAGATAATTAGCTTTAGCTTAATTAGTGTTTTGTTAGTAAGATGAGGGAAGATATGTAGTTGTTGAAAGCCATTGTTGAAGGGCTGACATAACATTAATGAGTAATATATATCATATGTATTGTATGTACTAAAATGTTTTAAAAAGCCAAAAGGCTGCTTTAATGAATATTGGATCAAGAGCTTGAACTACTTTTTTTTGCATGAATAAGGCTGAATTTTTGTTTCTTTTTGTTTTTATACTCTTTTTTCTCGTTTATTGTGCTATTTTTGGAAATTTGAATGAACACTGTGTTGAGAAAAAATTTGTCGTTTGAAATTTATGAAAATTTAATCTTATCTTATTATTATACTTAAAATTAAAATCTTTTTATATAAAAGTAATGTAGATTAGTTAATAAATGTATTAAGAGTTGAATTGTATTTTGCATTCTTTACTTAAGAATTGTTAAGTTAATTCCTGTACATTAGATTAAAGAGCAAACCTGCCATACGATCCGTTATATAAATTGGCAAATGTTCTTTTCCATTATGGATAGCGATAGTATGGTCGATCATTGTGGGTATAATGATAGATGTCCTGGACCAAGTTATTTCGATTTTTTTTAATAAATGATTTGCTACGAAAAGATTTTTTTTAGTGAACGTGTCATTTTTTTTACTTTAAATATATATATTGTCTTTGTAAAGACGAAGAAAGAAATAATCTCTCCTAAGTGGAACTTGACATGTCACGCATACCTCGTGCTGGCATGGAAGGACTAATTCAAGTAAAATGGATGAAATTTTTAATAGATAGTAAAGTGGATGAAATTTTTTATGTGGAGGGACTAATTCAAACAAGCAGACAGTAATAGGTCATCACTTAACAGTAGAAATGAAAGGGATTTGAAATTTTTAAAAGGGCTAGCTTGTTAGATAAAGATTAATTTACTCATTTTTTAAAATAAAAAATAAAATACAATTTAATTTTTAATACAAAAGTTCTCATAATACTTTTACTATAATTTAATACAAAATAACAAAATATATATAATAAATAAAAAAATCTAAAAATTTAGCAAAAGTGGGTCACAACTCCTATAATTTATGTTAGTAATAATCCAACTTCATTTCATTGGCTTTTCGCCCAAACATATCGACACTTCCATTGTCTTTTCGAAGGACATGAAAATATAGTCATCCCTATAACTTAGACCAAAGTTAACAATCAAATAACAACTCGAATAATAAATCTAATGACTCAAGTGAGTTAATCCGATGTTTAAAATCGAGGTTTAATCTACAAATTTGTCTATGTGAGTGTAATATGTGTGTACGTAGAACTTATACAGTAAAAAGAATAATCAAATAAAAAATAATAATAATGTTGTAAATACATTAAATGAATGTCTGTAAGCCGTTAAACATATTAAAGTAATGAGATAAAACTCTTTACTTCATTTATAATCAGGAGATCATTAAATGGGGTAATTAAGAAAGCTTAATTCATGGAATGTAATACATTCACTAATTGAATGTAAAGAAACTTATAAATAGCACCTTGTAAGTGAAAATTAAACAATGAAAATTCTCCCGTATTTTTCACCCACTTTTTACTTATTATTATTTTATTAAATTTTCTATAACAAATATCACATTTGATGCCTGTATCTAAAGTAGTATATGAACTTTCATAAATTGATCAATATGGTACATAAATTATCAATATATATTTTATTATGGTACGTGCTATAACACATTAGTGGATGGTTAAACCAACCAATGAAAACTCGACACAGAATTTTGTATTATTCATGCGAACTTAATAGTTTGAGTACTACATTAAGTATTTTCACAGTACAAATATCACATTAGACATTTTATGAAACAACATTTATCAAATATTAAATTTTAAAAAATTAGGAGAAATAACCAATATTGAATTTGAATTAACACAATAAATTTAGATATTAAACTAAAGCATCAAATATTAATCCCTTTTTAGCCTAATTGAGTTTTTTTAAATTATTTAAAAATTTTAATACAAATTGAGTACAAAAATCCTACTAACTCGATAAAATATTTGAACAAAATTCAAAATTTAAATCTAGAATTGAGCTTCCTTGTCAAGGTTATTTGAAATGGATTCAACAAATTGATCAAAAACTGACCAAAGCATCAATCCAAATTAAATCAAGCAATTAAATCGATTGAACTAATGAAACTAATTTTTAATATTTTTATTTTTTTAATGATTTATTTAATCAAGATCCAATCAAACTCTTCGAACAATATATATATTTACATGTTTGGAGGGGAAAAAAATAAAGGACTAAGGTGTAAGCTGAAAAACAAAATAAATCACTGAAAACGGCATTCTCAACTTGGTACAAGACCAAGTATGCATGGCTGAAAAAGTATAAATTCAAAATCCATAAAAGCACTTCATCACAAAACTTCCAACACTGGGTTCATAGTATAGGATCAAGCATAAATGCAAAAACATCATGGCCATCAATGCCATTAACTCCATAAAATTGGCTTCAAAATAAACATACTAACCCTATTTTTATCTGGCTAGGGAAAAACAGATAATAACTTTAGCAACTTAACGCTTTCCACCACCGCCACCAAGCTTGGGGCCTTTCGGTGCTCCACCCTTTGGAACGTTACCCTTGCCCTGAGTCTTTTGTTGCTTTGCCGCTACTTCTGCTTTCTTTGCCTTCTTTTCATCCTTAGTTTTCTTGATTCTTTCCTTGATTTCTCTGCAAAATTAAGATAAATATACAGATTATTTCCCATAAATACAAAGCTTAATACATGTGAAAATCAGTGATGAAAAAGATGGACACACACCGGAGAGCAGCTTCCCTGGCAGCATCACGGACTTCGGGTTTCTCACTTCTCTTCTTCTGGATAACCTCTAAGGTGGCACCAACAATGGATCGGGAGTAAGGCTTCTTTGCTGCACGTCTTCTCTTCTTCACGGCCTCTTGGGCAATATCCTAAATGCAAGTAAACATGGAGATAGATAAATGATAGGGCACAGAAATGATAAAATATAAACGGTAGCAATTTCTAATTCAATCAACTAATCATTCAACCTTGCCCCAACTTTTATCGTATCGATGAGACGTAGAGGAGATGCACAAATTTGCTCAAAAGTTACAAACTCATATAATTACTTCAAATGCAGAAATTTTCTATATAAACTCGGATTTGCAATGTTGAGACTAACCTTCTTATGCTGCTTCCTATACATGGCTGTCCATGTAAGTTTTGAGGGCTTCAGACGGTTGTGGAAGTACCTCTTGCATTTCGAATTGGAAAAGAGGAAAACCTAAAAGAATCAATAAAGATGATTATTCGTTACAAACACAACAAAATAATATTAACTGCTTCAAATCATAACACAATGAAAATTCACCTGAGAATCTCCACGAACAAATCTGATGCCTTTCCCAGGGTATATCTTGGCACCACTAAATCGGCAAAGCTCCGTCCTAACATGCCAACATCACGCAGTTTAGTAATGCAAGAGCATCAATAGATAATAACAATTTCCACAAGGTAATTTTAAACTGAATCTAATGTATCCAAGACACGAGCCTAATCTTTCACTCGATTATTACTTAATCTGCAGTTGAAATGAACACTAGCATTTTTCAGAGTAACATAAGCTGCAAAAATTTCGATGCCAGAACTAAACTAAAACTCCAATTCCACTCTCATAACACAAAATTAATTACATTTCCTGTTTCCATCAGATATTTTAGTAGCCAATCAATCTATTTTATTTTCTGTCATTGATTCAAAGCATTTAGCTTCATTAACTTATCAAATGGTATATTAAAATTAACCGATTTAAAATATAATAATACTTCAACAACAGAAATTTCTGGTTTAATGTTCTGACTAAAATCAATGAACATGAAACCTTCAATCACATTTTCAAAATCAAATCAAACCAAAAGCAGATCCGGGTATAAAAGATTGTTTATCCATAATGAAATGTAATTTTTTTTTTTAAGATCAGATCATTAAATTTCGATTAACGAACAATTTCAAAGAAAAACGAAATAGAGAAATAGAGAATAAACGTACTTGAGAACCATGGCTGCTGCTGCTGCTCTGTTCCTTTCGTATGGAAACCCTAGAAACCCTAGCGGGCGTTGCTATGTATGTATATAAGGGTTTCGTATAATCGGCCCTTATATCATTTTAAAATTACGAATTACCCATCACTGAGAGGGCTTGCTAATGGATGGGTAACTGGAAATGGACCAAGCCCAATATCTTAAAACAATTTTTTTTCTTTATTTTAATGTTAATACAAAGGGTGAATTGCAACCAAGGTTACTAAACTATCAGTACGTTTACATTTTGGTCACTTAATTTCAAAAGGTTTCATTTAAGTCATTGAACTATTCGAAAATTATTATTTAAGTCATTGAGTTATTAAGTTTTTTTTTTAAGTCTGGCTAACAAACTCCAAGCGACTTCGATGACTAATACGATGGATCAGTACTCATTGAAGAGTAGAAGAACATACCTTCGATCCAAGTCGATCTGACAGTCAATGTTTAAGATCAAAGAAGAAAATTGTTTGAATTTTGGTTCGTAAATTTGTGGCACTTAAAGTTGTTTTATGAAATACAAATTGAACTGTAGAAGAAAAGAGGAAAGAAGGACTTTTGATTAGTGCAGGTGTTGCGAATAGAGAATGACATACAATAGCCATTTTACAAACCCAATAATTTAAATAAAAATTTTCGAATAGTTCAATAATCATTTTGTAACTTTTAAAGTTAATTGACTAAAATGTAAACTTACTAATAGTTTAATGATCATGGTGTAATTTACTCTAATTTTTATTATATATTTTAATATATTAATTTTTTTTGAATAATCTCATTATAAGTTCTGATCATATCTGCTATTTTTGACACAATGCTTAGAACTGCTCATAACTTCTCCTCAACCCATAATATAAGAGGATAATGTGCTTTGACGCACTCGAACCCAGCTTTCTTACATTGACAATAATATTTATTCCAATTAAATTAAAACTCAATCGGCTAAATTTTATTATTTAATATTTTTTTAACTTGACAAGCATATCATTAATCTCCCTTGTAGATATAGGGAAAAAAATCCCACTAATGAGATAATTATCCTTTAGAATTACTATTAAAATGATACACGGCCGATATTATTGAGAATTCCCTACCTTGACCAGGAATCTCAATTATTAAATTATTAAATATTTTGAGAAGATGGCGATGACACCTCACTCAGCCAATCTCATCATCACGAAGGATCCAAGCCCCTCCTTAAACACCACTTGTTAAAATTTAAGGTAAATTACACTCAAGATCATTCAGCTATTAGATAATTTACACTTTAGTCACTTGATTTTTTTTTATAAGTTGCTAACGGGAATTAGATGTGGCGATGAGTAAATTTACAATTCGATCACTCAATATTAGTAATTGTACAAGTTGGTCATTGATTATTAGTAAATTCGTAAGTTTACACATTTGTCACTTAATCTTTGCACTGTCACTCCCTAAGTTGATAATCCAAACAATATTGACAACAATTCAAAGCCACAATCAAAGAAAACAAAAGTACAAAGAAAGAAAGAAATAAATTATATGGTTTTAATAAGCCCCCAGATAAGACGTACAAAAGGAAAGGGATATGATAAGATCATGGAAAAGAGAATCGAAATATTAAAAAATGAGACTCAAACATATCGAATTTAGTCAAGAGTTAGTCGGAGAATTCCAAGCAACGAGCCTCAATCCAAAAGGTCAATGAGAAAGTCTCGTTGAAAAAAGGAACATATTAGAGTTAGGTAGTCATCCGACGAAGATGTAAGGAGATCGAAGTGCTTCTTCATTAGGGCTTTGAGCTTAAACTAACGAAGTTTGAAACTATTTTAAGAAAAATTAAACCATAAGGTTGAAAGAGAGGGAAAAAGCTCTGGTTCAGTGTGTTTCTTTGTTGGAAGAGAAGGCTGGACGATGGCGAGATTACTGGAATATAACTGTGATGGAGTGACCTTGGGTGTGTTTTAGTGACAAACTTGTAACTTTTTTGAAATTGAGTGACCATAGTGTAAATTTACTAATAGTTGGTTAAAGTGTAGTTTACCTCTTGATGAGTAGTCAAACATCAAATATAGCAACTTAATGATAAATGACTTAAATGATAACTTTTGAATAGTTTAGTAATTAATTTGTATCTTTCCGAAATTAAATGATCAAAGTGTAAACTCACTAATAGTTAAGTGACCTTCCATGAAATTTAGCCTAAAATTTTAAAACAAGTTTAAGAGGAGGAAGAGGATCGTAAAATCAATAGAAAGGAAAAGAAAAACACCAAATTTCAAAGTCCCTCGCACCGGGGGAATTAACAGTAACACTCCCGCACATTTTCTTTTTCTAAATTAATTTTTCCTTCAATCCAAACAGAAAAAGAAGAGGAAATTTCCTTTCTCTTTCTTTAACAGTAGCTACAAGATCTACTAATCCAGCTGAATTTAATCGAAGAACTGTTGATTATTTTTTTGGTAAAAAGATAGTTTTTACTTTTTAGATTTGGAAGAGAAGGAATGGGGGACAAGAAGGAGGAAGAAGAGTGGAGTGGAAGTGAGAGTAGCGATTACACGTCGGAAGACGAAGGAACGGAAGATTACCGGCGGGGCGGTTACCACGCTGTTAGAATCGGCGACACTTTCAAGAACGGACGTTACGTTGTGCAAAGCAAGCTCGGTTGGGGCAATTTCTCCACCGTTTGGCTCGCTTGGGACACTCAGCTCTCTGTACATCTCTCTAGCTTTATCTTACTCTATTTCTGTACTTGTTCAGCTTAATTACGACATCGTTTAGTAAATCTGTGTACTTTATTCGAGAAGTTAGCTGCTGGCTTTTTAGCTGTAGTTCTTTTTGTTTCTTTCAGTAGTCAATCCTGTAGTTGAAGAAATTTATCTGAAAAAAAAAAAAGCAAATTATTCCTCTTTATTTTTTAGCAATATTTTGATTTGACTTAATGTTTAGAAATATACAAGAGGGAATATGCAGGAGTACAAGAACCATAAAACAGTGGAAAATCAATAGGAAATTTAATTTATTCTTTTTAATAGTTAACTTGCTTTTCTTTATGTTGGATTTTAATAATTCGCTGTTGTTGTTGTTGTTTTTGTTTTTTTGTTTTTTTTAATTACAGCGTTATGTAGCTTTGAAAGTACAGAAAAGTGCAAAGCATTATACTGAGGCAGCAATGGATGAGATAACAATCTTACAACAGATTGCGGATGGGGATAAAGAAGATAAAAAATGTGTAGTGAAGCTTTTAGATCATTTTAAGCATTCAGGTCCAAATGGACAGCATGTTTGTATGGTGTTTGAATACTTGGGCGATAATCTTTTGACGCTCATCAAGTACTCTGATTATCGTGGAATGCCTATTCATAGGGTTAAGGAGATATGTTTCCATATTTTAGCGGGGTTAGATTACTTGCATAGGGAGCTTTCCATTATACACACTGATCTGAAGCCTGAAAATATTTTACTCTTGTTGATGATAGATCCGTCTAAGGATCCAAGAAAGTCAGGCACCCCTCTTGTCCTTCCTAATAACAAGTACAAGATGTTGCTGGACTCTTTAAATTCAACTAATGGGGACTTGAGTAGAAATCAAAAGAAAAAGATTCGTAGAAAGGCTAAGCGAGCAGCTCAAGGGTGTGTCGAGAAGGAAGTTTCTGCAGCTGCCGGTATGGATCCTGAAACGTCTGGTGCAGCTGAGTCATCTCTGAGTGAATACACAAATGTGGATTCTATTGAAGAACGTCCCGCTTGTTCTAGTAATGCCAATAGATTGTCTGATGCTGATACTACCAAGGATACTGATCAAGCAAGTGTAGGTAATAAGAGAGGAAGCCGCTCCACAAGGAGGAAACTGTTGGCATCAGTTGACTTAAAGTGCAAATTAGTTGACTTTGGTAATGCATGTTGGACATATAAACAGTTTACTAATGATATTCAGACAAGACAGTATAGATGTCCGGAGGTGATACTAGGATCTAAGTATTCTACGTCAGCGGATCTTTGGTCATTTGCTTGCATTTGTTTTGAGCTTGCAACGGGTGATGTACTCTTTGATCCTCATAGTGGTGATAACTTTGACAGAGATGAGGTATTTTATTTACAAAGCTCGTATCTGTTTTATGTTTGTCTTGGCACTGCATATGATTGATGTTTTTGTTTTAATGGTCTCTCTTATGTACTTTTCTTATTCATGCTATTGAAAATGGGGTTGGGGGGATGGGGGATTTTCTTTGGAGTCATCATTAATACGATAATCTTATTCCTTTGATTTAGTTCCCAGCTGAAATCCTGTAATATGTTATTAAGGGGACACAGTACTACTTTGTTAGGTTATTGTTTTGTAGAAGGATAGAAAATGAGAAGAGTGAAAATAATAGAGGTGTCTTGTTTCTTCACTTTTGGAGGGATCTGTAAAGTTTAATAGTGGGAAATCTTTCATTGTGCTTATTCACGGTAAAAGTATCATGGAAGCCCTTGTACGAAGAGTCAGATAGCGTTTTGCTTCCTCTACTAAAAAAAGGGCAAATTAGTCCATATACGTTAGATCAAATAGCAAATTGGTTCTTCTTTTACATATTCCATCTATTTCTACTATTAAAAACTGGTCCTTGTACGTCAGAAAGAGGTACATGTGGCACGCCACATGTAACTGTTTGGTTATTCTATCAGTCACGCCAGTTTTTTAACAGTAGAAACAGATGAATTTTTAAATGAAATGATTAGTTTTTTCTTTGATCTAATATACAGGTACTAGTTTGCCTATTTTTTGAGTAAAGGTGGCAAAATGCAATTTGATTATTAGTATAAGGGCCTCTATGGTACCCTTACCGTCTATTCATTTATATTTTCATTTATTTGTTATACTTCACCTTCTTCACTTCTTTTTATCCAAGATACTTTAAATTCTGGTGTTCATTTCCACTGTGTTGTAACCGTAAGTTAGTAATTAGTGTCTTTGTTATTTAGACTTGGGTGTGATGGTTGGATACGGATAAGTCAGATATAAGTATGTTCAATTTTTTCTTTCTTCTATTCATTTGGAGAGTCATATCCATATCTATGGCCCAATATGTATTGGACACATGTATTCCAAGAAAAATAAAGAGTTGGAGGAGTATACTTTAGTATTATATTATTGGAAATGATAGCTGAGCAGAATGTAAGCTATTCATGAGCCCAATATGTATGCATGTACCTATGTCTGCATATGTATACACATATTTTGGCAGCATTGTAGAGTTTATCTTACGTTGTGCTTAGGCATGAGTTCCATTAAAAAAAAGTATGCTATTCATGTTTGAGATAAAAGTTGAATGATCAATATGGTCTTTTTTTCTGATCTAAATGGTTTGAAATGCCTGTATTTTTGCTTCCTTTTTCTGGACCCTAAACTCAATTTCATAAGAATAACATTTTTTGGTGTACGCTTATAAGCTTATGATGGTGCAAGGATATTGTTTCCGAGCACTATAATGAAGAGTGTTCCTTACTTTGGTTATGTGCTTCTATAACTTTTTGTTTTTGGTATATTTGAAGAGTAGTCACCGGTCAATGTAACTGATTCAGCTTTTAGTTTTGAAAGTGCTCACGAAGCGTTGAACATGCTAAATGGCTGAATGCCATATGTGGATTACTTTTAATTGTTGTTAAATATCTAGAATTTGCCATCACAGTTTATGATATGTTAATAATAATTTTCTGTATTTTGGAATATTTATGTTATGCATATGCCTTGTGTATGCATGTACCTATGTCTGCATATGTATACACATACTTTGGCAGCATTGTAGAGTTTATCTTTAGTTGTGCTTAGGCATGAGTTCCATTATAGAGGACAAATGAACTATGGGGAAAAGCTTGAACTCGAAAACTTAAGAAAATAAATGGGCCGAAAGTTGTTTGTTGTACGGATGTTTTGATTTTGCTTTCATTTAAACAAGCACCGATCAAAATATATGCTTTACATGAATGTAATGTTATTATCCCATCTGTTCAGGACCATTTAGCTTTAATGATGGAGCTTCTAGGAATGATGCCACGCAAGGTGAGAATTCTCATTTCGACCTATTAATATTTTTTTGCTTTCTTTTAAGACTCCTGCATTTCAACTTAAATCATGTATTGAATTAATGCGCAGATTGCCTTGGGTGGTCGTTATTCACGAGACTTCTTCAACCGATACGGTGACTTAAGACACATCCGTCGGTTGCGTTTCTGGCCATTGAATAAAGTCCTTATTGAAAAGTACGAGTTCAGCGAGCAAGATGCAAGTGACATGACTGACTTCCTGGTTCCAATCCTTGATTTTGTGCCCGAGAAACGGCCTAGTGCTGCTCAGTGCCTTGTTCATCCATGGATTGATGCTGGTCCCCGACTTTTAGAGCCATCAGGGTCTTCATCGCAAACCCAAGTAGCGGTTTCTGAGAAAAAAACGAAGGAGATGGATGATATGGAGGCAATGGAGGTTGCAATGGGGAATATTGCCATAAGTGCAGATTCTAAACATGCCAAAGATCACCAGCCTCCTTCGAAACCCTCCAACGCAGCCATTTCTTCTTCCAGGTAGGAGCTTGCCTCTTTATTTTATATATGCGTAGGCTAGTTTTGTGTCTGTATCTATGCACGGAACATGTAATTCTTTAAAAAAACATATTTTTTATAAAATATAACTGAAAATGAAATTACATTCATATGCACTGGAAATTTGCTCTTTCTTTTTAAATTATTTTTCATTTTCCAGAATGTTTTGTTTTCTTTCATCACTAGAAATAGATTGGATAAGTTATAATAATTATTATGGTGGTGTGGGAAGATAACAATAAACAAAGGTTTCAACTTTCTATCATTTTCTTTGGTTTTATTTTTCATCCTTGTATATTTTGGTATGAAAAAGAGTTACAATAAAATCATTGAATCTTAAGGATACAATAAAATCTAATGATTGTTTACCTTTTGTATCGATAAAAATAATTCATCGAGCATTCAGCAATGTATAACAAAGCTATTAATTTTTAGGGTAAACTATCATGTTAGTTACCCAACTTTCATAAATTTTCATTTTGAATTCCGAAAATAAAAAATTTGCAACTTGAATATTGTCCTTATATAGTTTTATCATTTTAACCATTTGTTATTAATTTGTCATTACATACTTGCCAACTTCAATAAATTTTTATTTTGGTCATTTTTTCTTTAGAAATATATATTTTTTTTAAATTTGGGCTTTTAGAGGAAATTGAGTTGTTTAGCTCTTGAGATGAAACTCAAGTTTACTAAATTCCATATAAATAGACCTGATCATAGGTCAGGTTGATACAAGGCATCTAAGCTTATTTTTTAGGCTTGGGCTGGGGTTTGTCCCAAAAAATAGGCAAAAAATTATGCTCAATCTCGGTCTAGATTTAAAATGTTAAACCCGAACTCGATTTGACCCGTCTATATTAAATTATTTTAGATTATTTTTATATAAAAATAAAATTTTTAAAAATATAATACATCAAATACATTAAAAATATTAAAATAAATGTTTCCCAACACATTGAAAATGCATTAAAAAATTATGCTTAAATAAGACTAAGATAGTTGTAACTTAGTAAGCAAATGTCTTTAAAATAGTAATAAAATGAACAATAAAACAAGAGCTATACAATATCTAAACAACAACAATAAAATAGTGACTATAATAGCGAAATAACAATATGACAGCAGCAAAACAACATTAAAAGTATCAGTGATTAAGATTCGGAGGTTGGGTAGGTTTTTTGGGTTTTAACTTTTGTGTAATAGATTTTGTTATAATTGAGTTAGTGATTTAGTATAATATATATAACTATATATAAAATTAATATAATTATTTTTTATAATATAATACATTTAGGTCAAGCTAAAAAAATTTTACTCGAACCTTAATTTTTATTCAAGTTCATTTTTCATATTTATATTTTTGTTTAAACTCTCCCACTTTTCAAAGGGGTCTTTCATTTTGAGTGAGTAGCTTAATCCATGATCAGGTCTAAATGTAAGTGGCCAAAAAAATTTCATGTAAAAAATCATTTTTTTCCTATAAAAATTCAAGCAGTTAAAACACCATACTTTTTTCTTTTTACTAAAAAAACTAAAATTAATTTTAAAAAATTAAAAATAAAATAAACTTTCTTGTAAAAAGTCAAGTTTTTCAAATAAAACCCCAGATAATTTCTTATAAAACCTCAAGTTTGTCCCTCTTACTAATAAAAACTAAAATTAATTAAAAAAAGAAAGAAATTGAAGAAGATAAATTGGTTCTTTTTTATAGTTTTTCTTGTAATTAAACCTCGTATTTTTTTTACACCTCTTTTTTGTATTTTACAATTCATGATTTTATGTTTAAAGTTTGCGGTTGTTCCTCCTAACGTCTTCTTCAAGGATTGAATTTGTGTTCTCTTCTTAAGAGTGTAATATTCCTTACTATTAGACTCAATACTCATTGAACTTTAAAAAAAAATTGAATTTGATATTCTTACGCAAGATATATTTAAACAAAGATATATTATTATAGTTCACCAAAAATCCTTTAAATATATGAAAATCTTGAAAAAGAAATAGTATACACCCAAGTTTGACACTCTTATTTAAATTCAGTTACCTAAATCCGAGTAAAAGAAAACCCATCACCAAAGTCTAACATTTAATCTTTTCAACCAAATAGAATGAAGTATCATATGAAAAACATCATATCTCTTTGGTGTAGAATTCAACTCAAAATGCCTTTTAACTTGAACAACTCTTTTTTGCATTCTTTTATATTGCCTTTCAGGTATCCCCATCAATCTTTTCTTCAACTCCTCGATTTCCTCGATCGGAACCGTCACCGAAAACGTTTTCCAATCCAAAACATCGCTAAACGGCGGCACGTAATCTTTCGATATCAAAATCGGGACGCATCCGTTGTACAAAGCCTCCACAACCCTGGGGCTTGCAACTTCGTAGCCACTGGGACAAAGGCAGTATTTACTTTTTCTCATCAAGTCAATGTAAGATAATCCTTTCGGAAGGTACTCGTAAACTTGGATGTCTTGATCTTTTCTTTTCCAATGCTTGAACAATATTGGTCTAATGGGACCATGGTTCCCTCCTGCAAAGAAAGCTAAGATCGAACGCTTCGATGGAGATAGTCCACCGTTATTGAGCCCTTCGAGTTTATTGCCTCTGATATTGATTTCTGGGATCGATACATCTTTCATCGGATCGAACCTTTCAGAGGTGTTTGCGTTGCATAAAGCACGAATTGAGTTTCTCACTAGCTCCGGAACATAGAAGCTACTATAAGGCCCCTGAAACACAACTGAAAAAAGTATTTAGAAATAGGCTAATTCATTAGAACTTCTATCAACCTAGCGCTAAATGTTAATTCGAATATAACGTAAAAAATATTTAAAATATAAGAATAAAAATTTTGAAATGTATGCTTATTGCATGAATAACTTGAATCTGGTGTATTAAAACTTAAAAGTAATAACGTTCCTAAGTTTTAAAGTTAAAATATACTTTAAGTCTCTATACTTTTCATATATTTAAAATTTAATCCTCTTACTTTCATTTCAATGAATTTAGTCCTTCTACTTTTCAGATTTAAAACTACAAATTCAATTGTTAACATCGTTAAAATTCTTTTGTTAAATTCAAATTCATTACAACATAATTTTTAAGTTATATGGTTATCAAGTAAGTATTTTTTTTTTAATTTCAAAATGTCACACCAATAAATTTAACAAAAAAACGATATTAACAATTAGACCTGAATTTTGAAATTCGAAAAGTTGATGACTAAATTCTTGGAAATAAGCGTACATAGATTAAATTCCAAGTTTACGAAAAGTACAAAAACTTATAGCATGTTTTAACCAAGTTTTAATAATACTATATGTTCTTTTAATTGGTTGATACTTTAAATTGATCCCAAATTTTAAAATGTTCTAACCGAGTTATCAAATTATTATATCAGTTAAAAATCCTTCTGTCAACTTAGGCTTTAAATGTCAAATTGATTCAGACATGGATCATATTTAGAAACATATAGATCAAATTTTAAACACATGTATCCATTGTATGGACAATTTAGCTTCAAGTATTTTAAGCACATTAGAAATCCAAATTGTCTATACATCAAATATACATGTGTTAAAAATTAGTTCCACATGTCTTACATATGATTAGTATCATATCCGAGCAAAGCATTTAATACTCAAGCTAACAAAAAGATGTGATTGCTTAAATCGATAGAAAACATTAACCCAAAATCATAAATGACACAAAAGGTAAAGTTACCCAATCATGGCAAGCAAGGATGAAGTGATCGGCGCCAAGGCTCCGGTTCCAGTGTGGGTGTTTAGCGGTGATAATGTTGACGTAGTCGGCGACGATCCTCCCAAAGGAACGCAAATCATGAAGGAAATGGCGCATTCTTGTGACACTGTAAGGTAAGAAGAAGGCATGGGCATGGTGGGGATTGTGGGTGCGAAATTTTGTATTGATTTCCATCTTATTGATGAATTGTCCTTCTATGGTGTATATCATCCTGCATGGACCGTCGTGAAATAATGGAACCTCCCCTTCTTTGTACACGAATATCTTAAACTGTTTCTCCATTTCCAGGTAGCTCCTATTTCCATATGGTGATTTTTTAATTAGTTGGCACAATAAGAAGGTGAACTCAGAAGTTATTTTAGGGAGGGTCGAAATTGAATTATAGATTTTTTTGTGAAATTAAAGTGTAATTTTATTTTATATTCACTAATGATTTCATCATTTTTATCATATAATAACTTTTAATTCTATCTTTTATTAAGGGACTAAAAAATAATTTTTCCATTTAAGGAGGGAGGACAAGGCCGATACCTACCCTCTAAATTCACCCTACATAACAAAGGATAACAATGTTAAAACAAGACGGGATATACTATAATGATAACCAACCTCATCGGCAATGCTCATTTAGTGCCTAACTTTTGTCTTGCCAATACGATTATCTGAGTGGCACTATAAGATAAGGAGTGACTCATTGTATAAATTCAGGAGCACAAGGGAGAGCGGGATGGATTCCACAACCTCCCTGCCTTCTCATTTTTTATGGCTCCTCGCCCATATAGGTAAATCAGCCTCACTTTGATCACCTCCTACTCTTTGTTGGCACTTGATATCAACAATATGTAAGAGTTCTCAAAGTTTTTATTATCAACATTGAATAAATTACATATTATGTGAATTGGATTGGTCAAACTAAAGTCTCGTTTTAAATTCAGAAATGTTTAAATAAAAATATTAATCAAATTTTGGTAATTGAATTGGTCACATCATCAATTTTCGGTTCGATCAAATAAATTATTAAAAATTTATAAAAATAAAGTATTATATAGAATTTGAGATTTAGTCTATGTGCTCTAAAAGTTAAAATTTCAATCCTCCTATGTTTTCAATTTAAAATTCCTAATTCAATCATTATCATTATTGATAGTGTCTATCAGAATTTGTTACTTTATCATGTTTACTTTCTGTCATTAATCATATGTATTATCATTTAAGGACAACTTAATCAAAATTTCAAGTTGACAAATTTTGACAGAAAATTCTTTACGATTTTAATAATTAGACGGAGACTTTTAAATAAAAAATAGAACTTATTTTTTAATTTTTTAAGTAGAATAACTAAATCTCAAATTTCGTCAAAGTATAGGGACTAATAGCATATTTTAACTAAGAAAAAACTGTTTCAACCAATTTAAGTGGTTTTTTAGCTCAGTTCAATCAATCCGTACTAGTTTATAAATCAACTACTTTAACTCATCTTTTTGAATTGATAACCCGACTAATTTTCAATCCAACTCATCCGATCCGATTTATATGGAAGTGATTGAAAAGGTTGTAAGATGCACACTTTATAAAGTTAGAAAAGAAAGAGAGAATAATAATATGATAACCTAATTATTAAAGTTAATTAGTGATGAAAATATATGAGTACCTGTGAAAGACTTTAGCATTCCAATAAATAGGACCATCTGGGCTATAATCAGGGTCTTTTAATCTACTCCCATTCATAGCTTCTTTAATGGCAGCTCTTGCTCTTTGTAGACATCTTTCCAACCTATCCAAATCACTCCAATACCACTGTCTTCTTCTATGCTTCAATGGCCGACATCATTTAACTATGAAATAACAGTTAAATCAACAACGAAAAAAAGCTTGTTTAAAATCAACAAAATCAAACATACCCTTTTTGATATACCACAAGTTGCAGCCAAAAATGAAGAGAGAAAAAAGTATAAAAGAATTGTTTCTTACAGTGTATTGAACATGTAGGAGCTGTTGCTGTTGAGCAACACTTGATGAAGAAGAAGAAGAAGAAGAAGAAATAGAGTTGTTTTTAATGGGGGTCTCATTTGAAAAACCTTCTTTTATGGTTTTTGAGTAAGGGTTAGTGGAACTGAAACCCCAAAAGGACCTTTTTGAAACTAATGAAAAAGATAGAAAGCTTGTAAGCAAAATCAATGGTATCGCCACTGATAATAATACTACTTTCATGGATGATGATGGTGATGATGTTTTAATGGAAGAGCAACAAGTTTTGAACCTTATCACCATAGCTGAAGCTTTAATGGGTTTTTTTAACTTATGGTGATTGCCAGTTTCTTTCTAGGAACTTGATCTTTGTGTTGGGATTTTTTTTTCTGAGAAAATTAGCTGTTTATGATATTCAGCCAATTACTGGTTCTAGAAAAGGATAAATATATTTATCATTGTGCAGGACAAAGGCTTTTTTACTGTTTTGAATGGTGATAACGGGGACCATTTTGCAAATATTTAAAACAGTATTATTGAGTTTGATTATAATTTTATATGTTTTTTGACAAATGAAATGATTTTCTATTTGGGTTGAAATGTATGGTTAGTTCTTATATTTAAAATTTTAAATAATTTTTTCATTTAATAGTTAATATTGTTAGTATTTTCAGTCAAAATTTGTCAACTTGACACGTTGATTAGGTTATTTTTGTATGATATAATATTTAATTGACGAAAAATAAATATAGTAAGTTGACAAATTTGACTACCAATAATGATAATGATTAAACTAGGATCTTTAAATTAGAAAAATAAGAGGATTGGATTTTTAACTTTTAAAATATAGGGATTAAATCTCAAATTTTATAAAATATAGAGACTAGTAGCATATTTTAACCTTCTATTTGATAGGGAAAATCAAAGAGAAAATCAAGTTTGCTGATTCCAGAAAATAAATCTTTATTTTAACTAATTAATCTTATTTTCTTTAAATAAAAAATTAATCAAACACGAATATATATTTATCAATTGGGCATAACATCGTTACCATCACTGACCCTAACATTCAATCTTCTTAGCCAAATGGAGTGAAGGATCATATGGAACACATCGAATCGCTTCGGTGGCGAATGAAACTCGAAATGTCTCCGAACTTGCAACACTCGCCTCTGCATTCGTATGTATTGCCTCGATGATATCTTCATTAGTATTTCCTTCAATCTCGGGATATCCTCGACCGAAACCACCACCGAGAACGACTTCCACCTCAGCACGTCACTGAATGGTGGCACGTAGCTTTTCGATATTAGCACCGGGACACATCCGTTGTAGAGTGCCTCGACAATCCTCGGGCTCGCAACTTCGTAACCACTAGGGCAAAGGCAGTATTTACTACTTCTCATCATTTCGTAGTAATTAATACCTTGCGGAAGGTATTTATGTACTTTGATCTCATCATCCTTACCTTCCCAATGCTCAAGTAGGATGGGTCGTATCGGTCCATGAACCCCTCCTGCAAAGAAAGCCAAGATTGGTCTTCGAGATGCCGATGGCCCGCCGATCAAACCGGTTAATTTTCCAGTTCGAAGGTTCATTTCCGGAATGGACACATCCTTAACCGGGTTGAATTTTTCCGAAGTGTTTGCATTGCAAAGAGCACGGATCGAGTTCTTTCCTAAGTAAGGATTCGAAAAGCTAGCTTCCGGCCCCTGTATTTTTCAAGTCTCGGACTAAATATCTACAATTTCTCTATAATATCCAAATTTGAATTAAATGAAGTCAACAACTTACCCAATCATGGCAAGCAAGCATGAAATGATCAGCGCCGAGGCTCCGATTCCAATACGGGTATTTCTCCGATACAACATTCACATAGTCGATGACGGTCCGTCTGATGGGACCAAAATCACGCGAGTCGCGCAAATAAACGAATCGGACCATCTTTGCTACACTGAACGGAAGGTAAAAAACATGAGCTTTTTCGGGATCGTTAGTTCGGAACTTCGTGTTGACATCCATTTGGTAGATGAAGTTTCCTTCCATTGAATATATGCTCTTGCAAGGACCATCATGAAACACCGGGGGCTCCCCTTCTTTGTATACAAACACCTTGAATTGTTTCTCCATTTCCATATAACTCCTACAAAAAATTACCAAGACATTAAAAACAAACCAGGGGCAAGATTGAAATTAAATTATATATTTTTATGAAAGATAATATGCAATTTCACCCTTATTTATGATTTTTAAACATTTTTTAGAGGCCAAATTATAATTTTACTATAGATTAATTTCAATGGCATGGGGGACGTAAACAGCAACTTAACAGTGTATTAGGCCCCCACTACCTCTACAAGTATAAAGGAAAATGACTATTCAAGTGTCAGATTATTCATTTATCTCAGCATATATTCGACTCATTTTACTATTCATTTAATAAATAAATATTTCGAACTTCAACTCGACTCGATCTAACCATGAGTAATGCGGTTTAACTGTGTCTATAGCTAGACCCGAGCCAAGTTTAGATTAAGTGGTATCCATGTTACCTATAGGTGCTATATAAAGTATAAATCTCACCAATTTTCTTAACGGGTGAAAGTGTTTTCTTTTTGTAAACCCGACGAGACTTTCAATGAAAACAAAAGAAAAATCTTATCGAGAACAATACCGATCAACCCATCGACGGGTTTATCGACTTCCCTCAACAAAGTCCAAGTTTAATATGGTCCCTATTTAGAGACCCAAAACTCATGTAATCATGCTTATTGGAAGATCCAGTTCAATGATGATGACTAATGATATCAAAATCATGACAGAGGAAAAATATAATTTCATAATGATACTGAATTTTGAAATTTAAAAAATATAGAGATTAAATTTTAAATTTATAAAAGATACAGGGACCTAAGGCATATTTTAACCCATATTCTTTTCACATGGCTGGACAAAAAATCATCAAATCAAGGTCTATGTCATTCCTTTTTCCACATATTTCTAATAAGATTAGAACGAAGAGTGGTAAAAAAGATGATACGAGAATTCTTTTGTTTTCCTTTTTACCTGTGAAAGGCCTTAGCATCCCAATACATGGGACCTATCGGAACGTAGTCGGGATCCAGTAATTGACTCGAGTTTTTAGCGTCTTTGATCGCGGCTCGAGCTCGTTGCAGTCCTGCTTCGAGCTTATCCAATTTGGTTCGGACTCGTCGGTTTCGTTTTAAAGGAAGAGATATCGACTCGTTCAGGGATATCGTAGCGTTCGGGACACCGGTGACGGAAATGTTTAAGTTGTTTAGCTCGTTGGTGGTGATATTTAAGCTAGCTTCCTTTGTTTCATCCTGTTGGATTCACCCAATGGCGGAGTGTCACAAAAATTCAGTGATAAAAATAATAAGAGCTTTATATTTATGTAATGGTTCAATTCGGACAGATAATATACAGTATTATAAATTTTTAATCGAAATTATATTAAATATCAAACATAATTGAACCGAACCGAACCAAACATTTCAGTTTAAATCGATTTTCAATTTTTTATTCAAATCTTTTTGCTTAACTTACCTCATATTTGTTGAATACTTGAATTACAACTTACTCATATCAATATTTTTCAGAAAAAGTATTTTTTTTATACAATATTGAAAATGAGAGATGAATTGATAGGGTTTGAACCCGTGTCAAACGAGTTTGTCTCATAAAAACTTCAACCATTGTTCCATACAAACCAAAATTCAAGAAATATTTTTATAGATCTAAATTCATATTAAAAAGAATTGTTTTTATTTAAATTTAATTATAAAAAAGTTCATGTCAAAAAACTCGAATTCGACTAGATCCCCGACTTAATTTTACTATTCATATATTATAAAATATTAAAAAAATTATAATAATAATTAAATAAAAATATTTCTTTATTATTTAATTTGAATTTAATAAAATATATTATATAAATCTAAATCGAACCTGAGAATCCGACTGGTGGCTCGGACAATATAAGTAACAAAATAAATAAAATTAAAAAAAAAACACCCAAGAGAAATGTTTGACCAGCGGCTGCTAAGGGGTATAATTGTACTTTCTCACATTTTCAATGTCAAATGCCAATCTTAGAAACCAATTAAAGGCTGCCGAACTTATGAAATAAAAATTTAAAGGTAAAAATATGTAATAAGTTCTTATATGTTTTATAAATTTAAAATTTAATCCTTATATTTCTATTTTCAAGAATTTAGTTCTTTTACTTTCTAAATTTTAAATTTTAAGTTCAATTGTCAATGATATTAAATATTTTGAAATAAAAAAATACTCATTTGATAGCAATATAATTAAAAAGTACATTATGCTAAACTTGAATTTAGCAAAAATAATTTTACTAGTGTTAATAGTTAAAACCTAAATTTTGAAATCTGAAAAAAAATTGAATGGACTGAATTCTTAGAAATAAAAGGTATAGAGACTAAATTTCAATTTTAAAAAAAGTATGGGGAATTATGACATATTTTAACCAATTTAAAAAACCCATTAAAATAAAATAAAAAACTAAAAAGAAACTTGATTATTAAGAGTTAATTTTTTAACACTAATTATAGCATGATTTACCCAATTGTTTTCTTTATATATATAATTTTTTCCAGATTAAATTATTTATTAAATTATATATTTTTTCCAAAAATTTAAAAAAATTAAAGGAAAGGGACATGCATTATATCCATATTAAGGAATATTAGGAATATAATTCCTGATAAGAATATCAATAAAAAAAATTTTGCATGAAAGAGAAATCACTTACAAATTCGTGAATTTCCATGACTTGAGCTTCAACATCAAGTGACTTATTAGTTGACCGATTAAGCGTCGCCTCACCCGACACAGCCACCGCTTCCGCCGCCGTTGATACTTCTTCACTAACTGCACCGAAATTCCCAGTACTGCTATTTCCAGAAGGAGAAACATAAACCCAATACCTTGAATTCCTTGGAACCAAAACGAAAATGACGAACGAAACAAGAATCAATGGAACTGTAATCATCAAAAGCTTGATCGCCGTTGATGAAGAACCCGCCGGCGTCGGAAGAAAACAGTTTTTGAACCTATCCCCATTCATTTCTTCCCTTTTTTTTTTTTTGGGTATTTACAATCTGTTTCCTACCAAAAAATCATCTTTCAAAGCTTTAAAAGGAGGTGATTTCTTGTTTTGTTCTTTATAAATTTTTGTTTTTGATAAGTAAGAAACAGGTGGAAAGAAAAACCAAGAAAAAGGGTATTAAAAGTACAAACATGAATGACAAGCGTCTTCCAGTTTATGTTCTCTTTATTCGAGTTTCTTCATGCAATTTTGTTTTTAATTTTCCAATTTCACCCTTCTCCTCCAATCACCGATTCTCTCTACTTATTTTGCCTTCACGCGCTCTGTTTTTTTCTTTTCTTTTTTTTCTTTTTGAGTTAATTAGCTAGTAATAAAGTGAATTTACTTTTTATTCAATGATTTCAGAATCGGATCGGTAGTCGTAACTCACAAATTCGGTTAACAAATTATTTAAAAAATTATAAAAATAAAAATAAATTGATTTAATCTGTCTGTATCGATTCTCAAGTCAATTAGATAAATACTTTAATCCAAATTGATATCTCGACCAATTCGATCCAGTTTAAACAACTTTACATTTTTCTTTCCAAGACTTCGATGTTACTTTTTCATCTATAAAATCTGAACTCGAAATTTTCCTTAAAAAATCCAACGACTTAATAGACATTAATGTAGGTAGTGGACTTATTTGTATGAGATTGGAATAAAACAACATTTAATCTTTAAATTTAGTAATTTTTTTTGTTCGTATTAGTTTTAGAATTTGACTTTTTTTTTTCAAATTTGGTTCCTACAATGATATGACACTTTAATATTATGTGATATTAGTAGCTAAAAAATAAAAATTTTAGGTGATAAGATGTCGTAATTTCATAGGGACATGTCATCAAAAGAACCAATCCCCCTAAAATAGAAAATTTTTCATTTAAGTTCTTTAAAATTTTAACTTAGTAAAGGAAAAATTGCACTCTGGCCCCCTAAAAATATAAATTTTTGATTTAATACTTTAAAATTATAAAAAAAAAGATATAGGCTTTTAAAATGATGAAATTATATTTTTACCATCGTAAAAATTACAATTTAATTTTGTCCCCCTAAAAAATTTTTCTGGTTTCGCCCCTAAGAACCAAAATTGAAAATTGTTATCAAGTTCCAAAACTAATTTGGATCCAAATAAAAATGTCAGTGACTAAATTCAAAAGATATTATCAAATTTAAGGATTAAATGTTGTTTTATCCCTATTAAATTTTTATTTTTAATAAAAAAATTTATTTAATTTTCAATAATTACAAAAATTATTCAATTTTTTGTACAAAATTTTTAAAAGATACTATATAAAAATTAAATAACTAAGGCTTCTATTAATTAAAAAAAATATTTTATTCGTTATTTTTATAATTTTTTTGGTAATTTTTTTTATTTTTTTTTGAACGTAAATAAAAGGTAAAGCATTAATAACACTTCCTATATTAAAGATTACATTAATTAATGTGATTAGGCAGATACTTTTCACATAACATAAAGTAAAGGAATTTATGAAATTAGGTCATACATAAGTTTCCTATTTTTTGGTATATTTTTATCTGGTTAATTTCTATTGTTAGTCTTTGTACTATGCATAAATTGTTAATTTGGTCCTTTTTAGTCTTTATACTTTTTAAATTTTAAGATTTTAGTCCTAACTCAATGGTAGTTATTAATTTCATTAAGTTGCGTTATGCTATTTTCAAACTTTGATGCGGCAAACAGTTAATAAATTTAATGATTGTGGTTTGTATTAATACTGAAATTTTGAAATTCGAAAAATATAACAACTAAGAATGATCTAATTGGAGAACATGTACTAAATCTATAATTTTATGCAATTCAAGATTAATAGCAAAACTTAATCAATCAGATTTAACTATAATTTTTTTATAGGGGCTAATAACAAAATTGATCAAAAGCATAGATATTAAATCCACAACTTATGCAAAGTATAGGGGTTAATAGAAAATTTTGACCTTTTCTTATTTTTACTACTGAGAGCCTGAAACAGCACGTGGGTCGACTTTCACCTTCATTATTACTTTATTGCACTTAACAGATTTTACTTTTACAGCTCCCAGCCATTCATCTTTAATTTTTTTTAATTTCGATATTGAGTAAATTAATTTTTTTTAAAAATTAGAGTAATTTAATCTCGTTTATTTCGAAAATAAGTAATTAAGTATAATTAATTATGATGCTAATGTTATTCATCAATTGTACATAATTTATATTAGTATAATAATAAATTTAGTCTTCGATATTTATATATTTTATATAAACATTGACAGAATGTGTAACTGTTGCAGGCTAAATTTATTAAATTAGAACCAAAATTGACAAATATGTCGACTTTAAAAATTAAATTTATTATTATATCAATAAAATATGTTATAATTGAGAAAAAAAATTAACGTTATGACTAATTACCCTCAACTGCTCGCCCTCAAAATTAGAAAATATTAAATTGCTCTAATTTTTTTAGAGGGACTAATTTGTTTAATATAAAATTAAAAGGACCATAGATGTTGTTTTACCTATACTTTTCACATTACAGACATTGATCAAACTTCTCACAGCACAGATCATTAAATTTCACATAGGAAGGCTATAATTGTCCTTTTCTTGTTATTTTTTGTTTGTTAGTACCACTGTCGAGAAAAACATGCAAGGGGTAGTTTGGTCTTTCAGACATGATTTTAATTTTGCATTATTTATTTATTTATTTATTTTTGCAGTGGGCAAATTTTATATTCAGAGTACAGAAGAGAGCCAAATTTGAAGCATTGAACTTCAAGCATCAGCACCCTAAATTTGTGCACTATTATTGCCTTTCTTACATCATACCCCTCACATGCAATTTCTTTTATTTTCCAAAAAGTCCACATGCAATTTTCAACTATAGAGGAAGTAACTAGTCCAACCTTTCTCCGAGGCGAAGTCAGAAAATTATTTTGGAGGAGGTCAAAAATAAATCATAAAATTTTGGAACATCGAAGTGCAAGTTTATCATTATATTAACTTGTAATTTTTTAAATTTTAAAGGGGCTACAAGTTAATTTTACCATTGGGAGGATGCCATCGCCTACCCCCTTGCCTATGCCTCTACCACATCTCATTTGAGATAACCCAATGCACATCATAACGCTATTCTATTTAAGTTTATGACACCGAACCACTTCCCTTCACCTATCAATAGCAACCCAACACATGGCACATCGAGAGAAGAAATTAAGTTCAACAATACATCTCCACCAGTTATCATTGTGTCAACAATGTACTTTTTTTTTAAAATATTATCAAACTTTGAAATTTTCTATTAATTTTTTATTTCATTCGAAATTTTGGAATTTCTTTATTAATTTTTGAATCTTATGATTATTTGTATTTTTTTTCAATTTTAAAAAAATTAAAATTCAACTAACATTGGTTGGATACATGTGTACTTTTTTTTAATTTTAAAAAAATTAAAATTCAAAAAAAGGTGAAGCCCTTTGAAGAAAGTAGCGAAGATGAAGGACATGATTAGACGATGTTGGATGTGGAAGTTAATTTGATAGATAAATGTATGATCACACTATAAATCTAAAACGATGAAAGTATCATGGTGGTTCTTATACTAAGACTCAAATTATATTTTGTCTCATTTACTCAAAAAATGAATAAATTACTCCTTGTACGTTAGATCAAAGAGTAAATCGATGTTTCTGTTAAAAAATTCATTCATTTCAACATGAGGTACACGTAGACGACACATGTCACTAGAGGTGCTCATGGGTCGGGTCAGGCCGGGTTTAGGTTGAGTCTAAGCATGATATTAACATACTTTATGCTTGCCCAAGCTCGGCCCGACCTAAAATTTTGCCCAAACCCGCCTATATTTGCAAAAGACTAACTAAAGCTCATTTTAGGCCCATCCATTTTATTTTTTTATTTTTTAAATGTTTATATTATATTATTTTAATATTTAATAATTTTTTATTTATTGAAACTTTTTATATAGTCATCTTAACATTATTTTAATGTTTACATTAGAGTAGTATTATATATTTAGTATAAGTTTTTTTTTAAATGTATTCTGAATTACATAATATATAAAAATAACATAATATAAAGTATTATAAACTTAAAATGGGTCGAGCTCGGGCCTTGAATGTTCAAGCCTGAGCCTGATCGCCTAATTTTTTTGCCCAAGTCCATTTTTTGGGCCTAATATTTTTATCCAAACCTTCCCAAATTTCGAGTCTGGGTGGGTAGCCTGGCCCATGAACAGATTTACATGTCACGATTTGGTTATTTCGTCAGCCATGCCAGTTTTCAACAATAAAGATGGATGAAACTTTTAACAAGAATGACCACTCTGCTCTTTAATCCAATATACAGAGACTAATTTACCCATTTATTAAGTAGAGAAGCAAAATGCAATCTAACACCTACTACAGGGAACTCCATGATATATATTTTTCTGATCTTAAACATAAGGAACTTAGAAAAGAGATGAACCAATATAAAGTCGAGTAAGTAAAACAAACAAAATCCTTACAACAATGCCAGGATGATCTAAAACGGTACATATACGATTTACCGAATTAAAATATAATAACATAATTTAACCCATAAATAAGATAAATTTTCTATTTTTCATCATAGGTAGTTTTGAATGGTACATCTCACCTTCTTATTTGGTGAAACATTAAATATTTTTGCAAAGAAATAGCATAGTATTGAATTGGGTAGTATCACAATTAGTGGAGTTATTTCCATTTATAGTCCCTTTGGTATTCGTTGTTTTCAAACTGATCCGGAAGTACATTTATAGAAGAAATAGCAAATCACATGATAATGTCACCAACAACACGACACTCTTTCTAGTAAGTACATCACATGCTTATTATCAGCATGATTTATAAATGTTTGAATATATACCAATAGTTGTGCTTCTAGAATTTGGATTTATATTTTAAATATAATGTAAATTATTCGAAAATTTTTATTTAAATCATTGAATTGTTAAAATTTTAAGAACGATTGATGTGGTCGTTAAATTATTCTTTAGCATATATAACATAATATATAGTAGACATGCAATTTCCACGTGATTTTTACAGTCACGACTAAAAAGACTCGAACTTTATCATGTATAATTGTCATGTGCGGGTTCTTTTAAATTTATTTAATATTATTTGTTATTTGTAATATATTTATACCTATAAATTATATATATAATTAATTACAAACCAAACATGAAACTTTTGGCAATTCCTTTCTAAAATTAAACTAACACAACATGTTACAATATCATTGAAAAATGAACTTCACAATCAAATTAATAAATTAAAATACAACTAATTAACTTTAACATAAATATCAATTTAATTTAGATAAGACTTCTCATGAGATTTTAAAAATAGAATTTCTATTTAACTTGTTTAACTAAATGTTTTGACTATTAGTATACATCCTCTTTAAAATAAAAAAAATTATATATTTAAGGTTAAAATGCGTTTTTAGGCCATGTACTTTTTATACATTTGAAAGTTAGTGTCTTTACTTTTATTTTCAAGCACGTAGTCTTTCTATTTTTCAAAATTTAAAATTCAGGTTGAATTATTAACATTGTTAGAATCAAGCTAAATAGGCAATATATGTCGAATTTTTTTATTTGGTCAAATAGGTTGTTTTTTTTTTTAAGATTTAAGGAAATAAGTCGATTTTGGAGAGAGTGTGTGAAAGAACGTCTAACTAGGTGAGTTTTATGCTAACATGTTGGGAGAGTACGCACAGCTGGAAGCGTTTTCTGAAAATTCCAAAGAAAACGTGTACAGCTGTACGTGCTTTCCCTGACATGTCAGCAAAAAGCTCGCCTAGTTGGAAGAGCTTTCCTACCAACTGTGTAGAAAGCGTGTCCAGCTGGACGCGCTTTCACGCACTCTCTCCAAAATAGACCTACTTCCCTAAATGCTGAAAAAAACGGCTTATTTGACCAATTAAAAAATTCGGCATATATTGCCTATTTAGCCTTAAAATCTTACTGTTATATTTGTTTATACGACATTTTGAATGAAAGAATACACACACTTAGCAACCATCTAACAAAAAAAATACATTGAATTGAACAAATTATTTTAAGCTATGTCAACAATTAGACTTACGTTAAATTTCAAATGTGTAAAAAGTAGAGGGACCTGAAGCATATTTTAACTAATATTAAAGAGTAATCTTTTTACTTTTTTGAAAAAAATAGAGCTTAATCAACTCTTAATTATTGAAGAGAGAGAAAAAAGTGAGTGTGTATGAAGCAAGCGTGGCATGGTTGCCACGTGTGATTGAAGCCAAATAAAGAATAAAGACAACACGTTGTCTCTCTCTCTCGTCGGTTCCCACACACTTCGTTTTCTCCGAATCGCTAATTATTTTGGTTAAATTATTTTATTGATGGAGGCTTTATATTATATTATTTTATTTTATTTTAAGATTAAATTAAATTGATTTTTTTATGTAAGTAAAATAATAGTTTAGAAGATGATAACGTGGAAAATAAGAATTTTTTTAAAAAATTCAACATTTTCGGAACACGAAAAGAAAAGAGGGATTAAAGTATAATTTTACTATTTATTAACTTAAAATTATATAAAATTTAAAAGTTTAAAAATTAAAATTTTCATTTTAGGGGCGGAGCCTCTGTTAGCCCCCTTCCCTCCGTCTTTGTTTCTAAGTTGATTCTCGATTAACAAATGATACTAATTTAATAAAAGATTTTATAATAAATACAAGTAAGAACTAAATTACTGGATTTTTTTTTTCAATGTCATTCTAAAATTGGAAATGCTAACATTTTTTAACTCCAACCTTATTGCCATTTACAATTTTACTTGTTTGCTTTAAAATTAAATCATAAGGATTAAATTGTTGACTTTAGGGGGATTAATCTACTTTAAAATTTATATTCAGGGACTGCTAGATAATTTGACCTTTTTCATTTTGTCGGTAATTTCTCAAGCTACTAAGCACGAACAAGCCTGACCGCGAAAACAAAAACACATGAACAAGCCTATTTCTGATATTTGAATCGGCTGAATCGGCTGAATCGGTTTGACCATCAATTCTTAGTCCATTCAGTTTAATCTATCGGTTTATCTAGTTCAATTAAATAAATTATTAAAAAAATATAAATATTAAAAAAAATTAATAAGTTAACCAGTCCAACCCTTTAGTCCAGATCGATACCTCCATAGGTTTCCAATTCTATTAGTCCGGTATGGTAGTGAAAGCAGTGGTAAAAACTAATAGGGTAAACTACACTAGTAACCACTCAACTATTGGGATGTTTCTTTTTTCTTTTTGCCACTCAATTATGAAAAATTACAAAATGATCACTCAACTATTTGATGTCGTCTTTTTTTATCATTAGCTGTTAAATGGCTAACGAAAAAATGATATGGCAGCTTTTAAATTTAACATAATAACAGCTTTAACTTTTAACATTTACACATTGTGTAAAGGTTTAAATTTTTTTAAATGAAAACTGAATTGATACAGTGTATAATTGTTGAGAGTTAAAGTTACTATTATACCAATTTTAAAAGATTCCAATTTATTAGAGGCTAGTGACCAAATAAAAGAATTTTTGAATAGTTAGTGATCATTTTATAACTTTTTATTGTTGAGTGACTGAAAAAAAAATTTACTAATAGTTGAGTGACTACCGGTGTGATTTACCCGAACTAATATTATGTATATTTCCATTGGAATCAATATATAGCAAAGATAAAATAATCACCAATAATCCTTACAACAACACTGCCCATTTCTAAAGCAATGAAAACCAGAAGCATCCCTCACTAAAATCTCTCTCTTTGTAATAATGGATACATATTTCATGAATGTATGGCAATCTCCACACATATGGATGTTCTTCACTATCCTTATGGGTTCCCCATGTTTGGTCATTAAGATCCCATATGTTGCTGCTAGTTTTGCACTATGATACAGCAAGAATTCCTTCTTTTGATGCTCCTCGACCTCGTGAAGGACGAAGCTTGTGTCTGGAACATACCCAGCTTTTTGGCATTCCATCACGAGTATTTCTAACCCCCGATAGATGTCTTTCGTTTGGGGATGTGATTTGTCCCTTGTGTAGAATGGGTGTATGTTGTTTTGATGAATGATCCAACTTCGAGCTGGGTTTTTCCGGAAACCCTTTTCTCTCATGTCTTCCCTGACTGTCTCGGAGCAATGCCATCTCCCTGATGCAGAGTATAGATTTGATACGAGTATGTATGTTGATGGATCTTGTGGCTTCATTGCTAGTATGCGCTTTGCTACTCTTTTCCCGATCGTTGTGTTCAAGCGAATTCTACAACTGTCAAGCAATGCACGCCAAACGTATGCTTTAGGCTCGACAGTCATATTCTCGATTGTTTCTTCGGCTTCTTCGAGAAGACCCCATTGTCCTAAAACACTAACAAAGGAAGCATGATGCTGCGAAGTAGGCTCAATGTCGTAATCGGTTCTCATGGAGAGAAATAGTTTACGACAATCATCAACTAAATCCAAGTTAGTGTGTCGATAAGCCGAAAGAACTAAAAACAAAGTAATCGTATCTGGCTGTATCCCTGCTTCCTCCATTGCGGGCCAAACAGCCAACGCCTCATCACCCTGCCTATGAAGAATATGACCAGCAATCAAAGCATTCCACGAAACTACGTCACGTACAGGCATAATATCGAAAACTTTGATCGCATCATTCATGTTCCCACATTTGGCATACATGCTAATTATGGAATTTAACACTCCCAAATCAGTCACAAACCCGGTTTTAAGAGCATAGCAGTGAATTTGTTCTCCCATCCTTTCAAACCCTAAAGTTCCACATGCACCGAGTATGGAAGTTAAAGTTACTTCATCCAAATCCATTGTTCCTTCTAGTCGGCATCTTAGGAAAAACAAAACTGCCTCATCAGGTTGCCCATTTCGAGCATACC
Source organism: Gossypium hirsutum (assembly GCF_007990345.1). Classification (NCBI taxonomy): domain Eukaryota; kingdom Viridiplantae; phylum Streptophyta; class Magnoliopsida; order Malvales; family Malvaceae; genus Gossypium; species Gossypium hirsutum. The sequence goes on from NC_053437.1 coordinate 63,118,311, forward strand.
CACATAACATCGATGTACAAACAACAGAGTTATCGTGTTCAACTGGCCATATCCGGAACATTTTCTCAGCATCCGCCATCCTTCCACACCTAATGCACATATCTAACAATGCTGCTTCGACACAAACATTTGATCCAAAACCAAACTTGAGACAAAAGCCTTGAATTTGTTCACTAGCTTTCACATCCATGACCAACGCACATGCGTTAATAACGCTACTCAAACTGAAATCTGTTAACTCTAAACCTTCCTCCACCATTTTGATAAACAACTTTACCGCCTTCAAACCTTCACCATTTTTGCAAAATCCCGCCATAAGAGCATTATAAGAAATGCAATTCTTCTCCGGCATCTCATTGAAAACCTTCATAGCCAAATCCACTAACCCGAATTCCATATAGGCAGTAATCATTTGAGTCCAAGTAATAACATCCCTAATCGGCATGCTCTCAAACAAAACCGCAACATCTCGTACTCTACCAAATTGAGTATAAAGTCCGATAAGCACATTATTCACACTCAAATTACCCTCTAATCCAATTCTAATAGCGTGAGCATGAACTTCTTTGCCTTTCATAAAAGCATTACTTCCTTCACAAGCACTCAGAATAGAGGAAATAGTGAAAAAATCAGCTCTAAAACAACCAATTCCTTGCATAACACGGAAAAGTTCAAATGCTTTTTCATACATCCCTTCCTTCACTAAACATGAAATCACGGTATTCCATGATGCAACATCTCTTTGAGGCATTTCATCGAACACCTTAAAAACAGGCCTCAAATTCCCAGTAAATTTCCAGTAAATCCCCATTAAAGCATTGGCTACAAAAGTACTATCCAAAAAACCCATTTTAACAACCAAACCATGAATTTGAAATCCCAATTCTGACTCCAAAACCCTAATACAAGCACTTAAAATTGCAACGAAAGTGAACTCATTAGGCTCAATACCTTCAGTCCTCATCTTCATAAAAAGTTCTATCGCTTTGCTTCCTTGATTCGATTTCGCAAAACCCGAAATCAACGAAGAGTAAGTTACTAGATTAGGGCAACAAAGAGAGGCAAAAACGTTGAGAGAATGGTTAAAAAGACCCAATTTCAGGTAAGCTAAAACAAGAGAATTCCCTAAATGGGTGTCTTCTTGAAGCTTGAGAGAACAAGCATGAACAGCTTTTGCCAATTCAGCGTCGGAGTACTGAACTGAAAGGTTAAGCAAAGTGAGTAAGGAATTAACGTCATTACAAATGTGGGGTTTGTAGTAGAGTGTGTGACAAGAGACAGCGGTGGTGGAAGCGAGGAGGAGGGGGCGGTGGTGATGGGATTTGGGTTTGGGGAAGGAGAGAGAAGAGGAGCACGGTGGATATGGCGGTGGTTTGGTAGGGAAGAGGTGGCGGTGGTGGGGGAGTGGGACTGGGTGGTTTTGGGGATGGATAATGGTGGACATGGATTCAGACAAAAATTAGAGGCGCCAAACATACATTTCTACTATAGTTTCTTTTAACTCTTGTTTATATCGTTTTATTGCTCGTTAAATTATTACTAAGTATATTTTATTCCTTCTAACTTTAAAAAATTATAAAATAGTCATTAAAATATTTAAAAAATTTTATTTAAGTCATTAAATTATTTGAAAGTTTTTATTTAAGTTATTAAAATGTTATTCTTTTTAAAGTCTGACTAACAAGCTTTAAGTGACAAATTAATGATTGGTATGATGGATTAGCACTCACCGATGAGTAAAAGAATATACCTTAAATTTAAGACGATTTGATAGTCAATGTCAAAGACAAGAGAAATTTTTTTTAAAAATTTTGATTCGCAGATTCATGATGTTCAAAGTTATTTAATGCAAAAAAAAAAATTGAATAATAGTAAACAAGGAAAAGGACCACTTTTAATTGATATAGATAATACAAACGAAAAGAGCTATACAAATAACAAATTTAAAAACTCAATTATGAAAAATTAAAAAATAATCATTTAACTATTCGATTTTATATTTTTTTTATCACCGATAATAAAATGAGTAACAAGTATGACTACTTTTTAAATTGACATAATAATAATTGATGATCATAATAGTAATGGGTAATAAAATTACACAATGTATAAATATTAAAAATAATTTTTTAAGGGTAAACTATACCCATGGTCACTTTTGTTTATCTTAGGTTACATTTCAGTCACTTATGTTTGAAATGTTACGTTACATTTTAGTCACTGACGTTATTGTGTTGTAACATTTTAGTTACTGAGCCGTTAATTGTCGTTAATGGTGTAATGGTAAGCTGACGTGGCTGTTAAATTATCATTTCAAACAAAAACTTTAGGTTAAATTATACAATTTGTTCCCATAATTTTTCGTTTTGAGCAATTTAATTCTTTTATGTTCTTTTAACTTTCTTTTCTTTATTTTCCATTCTCTTCTGCTTCTCTCTCTGTTTTCCTACCTTCTTTATTTCTTTTAACATATCAGGAAGTTGAATTGGTAATGAAGAAAAAAGCATGGTATGGGTTTATGGGTTTTAGTTATAGGGTTTTGGTTATAGGCAAATGATGACAGTCGACTTCCTACTTTTTTCACTGCCAATTCGACTTCCTAATATGTCAAAAGAAATGGGAAAGATATGAAAACAGAGGGAGAAACAAAAGTGAATGAAAAAAAAAGGAAAGTTTAAAGAACATAAAAGAAAAAAAATTAAATTACTTTAAACAAAAAAAAAATGGGGATCAATTGTATAATTTAACCTAAAATTTTGTTTGAAATGATGATTTAACGTGTCACGTCAGCTTAACGTTACACCATTAATGACATTTAATGGCTCAGTGACTAAAATGTTGCAACATGATAACGTAAATGACTAAAACGTAACATTTCAAATATAAGTGACTAAAACATAACCTAAAGTAAACAAAAATGGCTATAGGTGTAGTTTACCCTTTTTTTAAATCAAGACTAAATTGGCACGAATATCTAAAAATAACAAGTTAAAATTACTATTATATTAATTTTAAAAGCTATCAAATTATTTTATTAACTCTTTTGATCAGTAATTTTACATTTGTTAAGAAAAAATTGAATAATTTTATAACTTTTCATAATTTAATTTAATGACTAAAAATAATAATAATTGGTTGACCACAAGTGTAGTCCACCCTGAAAAAAATACACTTTTTAAACCATGGAGAAGATTTGGATGGGGGTTATTTCAAGAGGGAAATTCATTTCAATCAACATATTTAAGAGTCTAAAAATCTAATTGCCTCACTTGGCTAAAAGAGAACATTTGGATGTTGAATTATGCAATTTCCCCTAATTTATGTTATGGGAAATTTCCCCATCGTTCTAAATATTTTTTCTAGCACAAACAGTATGGTACTGCCTGCGTGCAGAGAAAAAGAAAATCAACTAGCAATAGCATGAGCACCAAAAAAAAAAAGTGATTAATTATTTGTATATGAGAGCATCACGACCAGGTCCGACACCGATGTAATGGATAGGCACACCAACAAGTTCCTCTATCCTCTCGACATATTGTCGTGCAGCTTTCGGAAGATCCGAATAATTTCTGATAGAAGAAATATCGGATTGCCATCCAGGCAAAACTTCGTATTCCACCTATACACACACAAAGGAAAGGAAATGAATTGCAAATTGCTTTGTATTGACCTTCTGACAAGTATGTAATAAGCTATTAAGGTAGAAAAGTTTACCAACCTTCAACTGTTCGAGAAGCTGAAGATCACCTGGGAACGATTCCACCGGTGTACCATCAACATGTTTATAAGCAACGCCTAATTTAATTTCCGGAAGATCAGATAAAACATCCAATTTGGTGAGGTTTAGAGAAGAAAAGCCATTAATCTGACAACAGAACTTGAGAGCAACTACATCAAGCCAACCACAACGACGAGGGCGGCCAGTTGTGGTGCCAAACTCCTGCCCGGCAAACCTAAGGATATCACCGCCTTGACCCAGGATTTCGGTGGGGAAAGGACCAGAGCCAACTCTTGTGGTATATGCTTTCACCTGCACACAGTGTTTAAATTTGATGAACCATTTGATTTTATGTTTGCCTGTAATTCAAGCCACCAAGAAAAATAATAAAAAAGAATATTCACTTACAACTCCAATTAGATCACCCACAACTCTAGGAGCAATACCGAGCCCAGTACAGATTCCACCAGCTGATGGACTGGAGGAAGTTACGAAAGGATAAGTACCGAAATCAATGTCGAGCATAGTAGCTTGACCTCCTTCCACCAATATCCTCTTCTTCTGTGCAATCGATTCATTCATTACGTGCACAGTATCAGCAATGAAAGGCTCCAACCTCTCGGCATATCTCTTGTAGTTTTCAACCTCTTCTTTGAGCACTTCTGGAGTATAATTAAAATCCGGGAACCTTGAATTCACGTCAGATAATAGATTATGAAGCTTCTGAGGGAAAGTATCCATGTGCCTCAAGTCACTTACTCTGATACCATTCCTGTTCATCTTGCTCGAGTAAGCAGGTCCAATCCCTCTTCTAGTTGTACCGATAAATGACTTGTTAAGTTCAGCTTCCCTTAATCCATCAACTACTTGATGAAAATCAAATAGCAAATGAGCACGATCAGATACCAATATCCTCCCTTTGCAAGAAACCCCATTAGCTTCCAACCCATCGATTTCTTTGAATAAACCTGGCAAATGTACTACCACCCCATTTCCGATAACACATAGGGTCTCCTCGTTAAGGATGCCAGAAGGAACAAGGTGAAGGGCAAACTTCTTTCCCTCTGAATTGTAAATTGTATGACCAGCATTCGCTCCGCCCTGACATCAGAAAAGAATAATTAGAAACCACAAATTTGAGCTGGCTAATTAAACTCTTTATATTATCATTACACGATGTACTTGCACCCTATCTAATGACTGTAATCTGACTCCTAGTACAAGGGTCACCATGGTACTTTTACCAACAATCAAACTCGTATGATATGGAAGGGCAAGTCATACCATGTTACTTATGATCAGTAAACGAATCAGTAAGTAGTCCTGACTGTGATTTGAACAATCGAACCCATATGCAAGGGCAAGTCATACCACTTACTTATGTATGAACTGTAAAAGTTCCTAAGACTACCTAAGTCATATCAGAATATATATACACATAATATATATCTGCTTAAAAAAACGCAAATAGCTAAAAGCTAAATATTCAAACATAAATGACTAATATAGAAGTATAATCATACAAAATATATTTCAGTCATTATTCAATAAAAAAATCAGCTACTATATGTGATATTCCGAATAACAACAAAATTAATAAGATTCCATTCCACCTCAAGCATTTCGTCGACTTGCTAAGTTACATTGCAGAATCAATTAAGCTCATTATCCAAAAATTAACAAATAATAACACTGATAATTAATAATTACTCTTTTTTCTAGAAAATAAATGAAAATTTTTTTTCTAAATACATCTAAAATGTTGCCAAAGCAAAATGATATTATAATACATTAATTAAAATAATAATAAAATGGCTTAATTTGCACATCAGTTATCATCTAATCTTCCTCGGCGACATTGTTTTAATCATCAATAATTCAAAAATAAAATGCATATAAAAATAGGCGTATAGGAGTAGTACCTGACAGCGAGCAACGATGTCGAAGTGTTGAGCCAAGATATCAACAAGCTTGCCTTTGCCTTCATCACCCCATTGAGATCCCAACACACCGGAAACCTGACTCAGCGAACCGATTCGATTCAGAGACTCGCTGGAAGCTGACTCGGCAACGCTCAAAGAAGAGGAGGCGACGGGCTTCAAGGAACAGAAAACGAAGTTACGGCGGTGGTGTTGAAAGTGGAGAGTGGGCCGCCGGTAGCAACACCGGGAGGTGGCAACTGGGGTGGGGTCGAGTACGAGAGATGAGCAATTCATTGTTAAATAAAAACAGGCAATGAGGCGAGGGTTTTGGTTTTTGAAGGTAACAGAGAGAATGAAGTTTTAAAGGAGTTTTTACGCTAAAATTTAGGTCAGCTCTTGGGAGCCGTTAGATCTAATATTTTAAAATCTGAACCGTTTAAATAAAGAAAAAAAATCTAAAAAAATAAGGGTACCCTACTTGCTATAATATAGTCACTTAACTATTCAATCGGTTCTATTTTAGTTATTTTAACTATTAATTTTTTCGATTTAGTAACTTAATCTTTTTGAGTTTAATATTTTAGTCACTTTTCTCTTACTTGTGGATAACTCGAAAGTCGTACTGGGCTTTTTATTGGCTCAATAATAAATTTAGTCTTCCAATATTTATATATTTTATCAACTTGATCATAAATAAAAAAAAATTAACAAATTTAACATTCAATGTTTACAAATTTTTAGAATTAAAATTAAAATGAAAAATTCTCAGGGCTAAATTTGTTGAATTTTTTATATTTAGGATCAAATTGATAACATTTAAGGGCTAAATTTGTTATTAAACCAATAAAAAAGCTCACGTTAACGGTAACTAACAGTATGTAACTAAAATATTTAATTTCAAAAAGTTGAATGACTAAATTAAAAAAATTAATAGTTAACTGACCAAAATAAAATCAATTGCATAGTTAGGTGATCGTTCTTGTAGTTTATCCAAATAAAGATAAAAGCATAGAAATCTCAGTTAAAAGAAGACTTAAATTCCGTCGATACGGATTTAATCATTACACTTTATTTTGGTCATTTTTTGTCTGGTTCTTTATGAATTTTAAAATTTTAATTTATTATTTTCAAAATTTAATATGACTAACGTATTATCACATATATAATGTCATGTCATATTGCTATTTAAATATATTACTCATAAAAAAAAGTCAGTTATGAATTTAAAGACTAACGCTTGTGTTGATGCCGAAATTTCAAAAAATATAGGGACTAATAATCATATAAATGAATAACATGGACTAAATCAACGACTTTAGGCATAGTACCAAGGATGTTTGAACCAAACAAAACCGGCCGACTAGGGTCCCAATCCAAAGAATGGTTCTGAATCGATTAGATCGAGAATCGACACAGAACCAGTTGAACTAGTTAAAACAAATGGTTGAATCGACAGTTAAACCGGATTTTTCATTTTTCATTTTTAATAATTTTTAATCGAACCAGTTGGACTGGTTCGACTACCAATGTAGTCTAAAAAACATTGTACACGGCTAATAGCAAAATTTAACCAAACAAATTTAATTTCTATTGTTTGACCCGCATTAAAATTTTAAAATTTAGAAAGTAAAAAGACTAAAATTGATTAATTCAAAAAGTACAAAAATTAAAATTGAACAAAACCAAATTAACAACTTATGCAAAATAGAAAGACTAATAATAGAATTTAACAAAAAAAAATCCAAGAAAGTACCAAAATAAAATCCAACCGTCCAAGACAAAATTCGATTTTTTGTTGGCAGTTGACAAAAAAAACTTAAAAAAAACAAAATTATTTGAATTATTACACTCGGAATTAAAATATTTATAACATATAAAACTTAAAATTATTTGAATCCATCATAACCCGCTTGACTCGATTTGAACTCAAATCCCAAAAGTTTAAACCTGAAAAAATTCGAGTTTTAAAAAACTCGAGTCCGAAAAAATTTGAGCTTGTAACAAATCTGAACTCGAAAAAACTTGAACTTGAATTAACCCAAACCCGAAATAAACTCAATCCGAGTTTGCCCATTTTTTAACTCTACTTGATATTAATTAAAAGGGAATAAAAAAGATAAATATCAATTTATAGATGAAATTTATTGCAATATAATTTAATCCACGAATTACTAACATTATTATTCCATATTTAAGTTATAAATGAAAATAAAATGAATATATTATTTTTAAATTCAACATAAATATAATATAATTAAATTATTTCACATCTACTGTATGTGTGAAAAACAAAATTATATAATAAATATATTTATAAAAAATTGATATGAATAAAATATTAGCCTTTTTTTTGTTAAAAAACAGGTTAATTTTAGTTGAGATGGTAAATTATAAATTTTAAAAATTATAGAAGTTCGGGTTCAAACTTTAATGGGTAAACTACAACATAGGTCATGATAATTTTTTTTTTATCACCAATTATGGTTATGTTTTAAATTGGTCATCTAACTAATTGAGATTGTATTTTTTGGTCCATTTCTATTAATTGCACTAACGGGAGAGTGACATGGTAGTTGAAAATTGATATAATAACAAATTTAGCCATCAAATTTGATATATTATATCGATTTAGTCATAATTTAAAAAAATTAACCTTCAAGATTTACAAATGGGTTTAATTTGATCCTAATTCTAAAAAATTCAAAAAAAATTACATAAATATTTAACAAATTAAAACTTATATTAATATTAAATAAAAATTAAAAAACCTCTCTCCCACTGTTTCTTCCCTAAATTGGCCGCCTAACTAATCTAGAGTGTATTTTTTTATCCTAATTCAAGGTGATGGGGAGGGAGGGGGGACGGTGGGGGAAGGGTTTTTTAATTTTTATTTGATATTAATATAAAATTCAAATTCAAATTCAAATTTATTATTATTTTTTAAGATATTTATGTATTTTTGAAAATTTTAGAATTAAGGTCAAATTGATATCATTCGTAAATTTTGAAGTTAAGTTTTTAAAATTATGATTAAGTCGAGATAATTTGTAAAAGTTAAGGTTAAATGTGTTATTATTCCAATTTTTCAACAGCCATGTCACCCTCTTGTTAGTGCAATTAATGTAAATGGACCAAAAAATACAATCTCGATTAGTTGGTTGACCAATTTAATAAAAAATCATAGTTGAGTGATAAAACAAAAGAAACAAATTCATAGTTGGTTGACGAATTTTAAAAAATCAATGTTAGAGATTAGAGAAAAAATTATTTAAATTATGATTAGCAGATTCATGATGTTCAAAGTTGTTTAATGCAAAAAAAAAACCTATAGAGGAGAAGAGGAAAGAGAGTCTTCGATTGATGTAGGCGGTGCAAATGGAGAAAGTCATACAACAACGATTCGATTTTCCCTTTTTTTTGTCCCAAGTAATTAAGTAGCTAACGAAAATATGATATGACTACTTTTTAAATTATCATAATAACAAAAATTAGAATCATTTAAAATATGTTTTTTTTTCACGTATAACGTATTCATTCATGTAGTTATTAAATTTATTAAAAATATATAAATTTATGCTTTGTACATTATTAAAAAAATTAGATGCCAATTAAATACTTTTAGATAATTTCGGTTATATATTAACCTAAAATATAATATGTAAAAATTAAAAACCAAACTGAATGTTTACATTGTATACAAACAGGGTACTAATATAAGAGTAAAATGCAAAATTTAATTCTATAAAAAATGACAAAAGAGAGTGTTTCCAAATTAATTATTGGAATCAATATTGACTTTAACAAGGTTAAAAAACACCTGTGAATAGTAAAAAGAATTAGGAAAAAAATTAAGCTAAAAAAATGGGATAAAAAGAATGATGTGGGTATGAAAAAATTATGTAGGTATCCTATTTTTTTGACTCAAGAGATCCATATCCAAATGGGTTCTTACTGGCCCAGTTCCATTGATCCTTGCACATCTCTTCAATGCCATACTTTGCTCTGTGAATACATCCAAAGTTCAACAATATGAGTGGTCTTTGACAACAGGATGTATGCAAGCAGATACTGAAGCTACAATAATATATGTAAAGCTCTTACTTCCATTTCAATTCAGTCTCGGCCTTTTTTATTGAAGCATAAACGACTTCGGCATCGCCGGGTCGACGTCCGGCTATTTGAAGAGGGATTTTCTGATAAATACCATGAATAACAAAAAGTACAAGTCAATATATGAAAATGATAAAGAAAACTACACAAGGAATCATTTACCTTCCCGGATGCCTTTTCAAATGCAGTAACCATTTCTAAAACTGATGTTCCCTTTCCTGTTCCCAAGTTGTATACCTCACAACCTGTGATTGAATAGGTAATGAGGACCAATTCTACTGAATTTTGAACTTCAATATGTATACTATGTTATATAATACAGATATACCTATTTTAGGATCAGATAGTTTTTTTAATGCAGCAATGTGGCCATCTGCTAAATCAACAACATGGATGTAATCACGAACCTGAAAAGACACAAGGAATATGAATGAAACAAGATTCATTGGAACCTAAGAAGGTGTCATACAGAAAAAATCTTACCCCGGTACCATCCTTGGTTGAATAATCCTTTCCAAACACTGTCAATGCTTGCCGCCTACCAACAGCAACTTGTTGTACAAAGGGCATGAGATTGTTTGGAGTACCCCGGGGATCCTCACCTATGTGGCCACTGGGATGAGCACCAACCGGATTAAAATATCTTAGTAGTATGATCTTCCACTGAGAATCAGAATTCCGGAGATCGCGGCAAATCTCTTCAATGAAAAGCTGAACCACCATGTCAGGTATGATTAGATGACACTATTCCTTGAGCTGCTAAATAGTATGCACTTAAATGCTCATTGCATACCTTGGTTCGTCCGTATGGATTCACTGCAGACAGGGGGAACTCTTCTGTACAAGGAACCTTCTTTGGCCAGCCATAAACAGTAGCAGATGATGAAAAGACAAGCTGCAATGTATCATATTAGATCGATCAACTTGTAAAACTCAAGAAGCCAAAACAATCCATAAACTGAATCTTGGTTCAATCTCTGGTGCTAAAGATGCCAAAAGGGAAAAAAGAGAGCAAAACAAGGAAGGGAAAGAAATGTACATTTTACATCCATGTGCAGCCATGACTTCCAACAGGGTAATTGTCCCAACGATATTGTTGTCATGATAGAGCAATGGTTTACTTACACTTTCACCAACTGCCTTTAGTCCAGCAAAATGAATCACAGCATCAAATCTGATAATGTAATAACCTTTGAAATTTGAGCAAGTAGACAAGGCACAATAAAAAACCAACATATAATATAAATTCCTGACAGTACTTTGTCTGAGCAAATACTTTTTGAATGGCTGCTCTATCACGAAGGTCCACCTGCAGTTCAAACCAGTGGTCCAAATATTACTTAATACATCAATCACTTCATGATTCTTGTTAAATTTGGGACAACAATACAGCAGCACATGATGGATTTGATTTATGCAGACAAATCCCAATGTGTATTAATTGAAGCAAAAACATAATAATAAAGACCCTTCAACAGCTTTCCAGATGCTAACAATTAATTACCAGAGAAATAATTATGTTTAAAGCTTTTAAATATCATCAAGAAAAACAATCAATAGATCTAATCATTTCCCAATCAAAAGAGTCCTTCCATATATAATATATTTAAAAAAAGGTAAAATACAGATCAAAAGACATAGGAAAAAACACTTTTTGGGTACCGACAATAAAATAATACTATTGAAACAAAAAACAAAACCAAAAGGACTATATTATTATATTTTTATATTTAAGGAATATTTGTGAAATTTTTTAATTTAGTAAGTAAAAATAAAAATTCGCCGAGTCTCTTTTAAACTTTTAAGTATTACTATTTAATATATTGATTGACTCTTAACTTGATTGACATGGACATTATTTGCGTCGAATGTAGATTTAAATGTGTACTTAATTCTAAACATGTCACCGAAATTAGTCTACTATTTGCAATTATTTCAACAATTTTTTTTTTTGGTGTGTGTAAAAAGAATTAAACATCATATCACCGAAATTTTACAACGCAACACGTTGCCGGCTATAGCAAATTCGATTAATCAAATTTAAACTAATTAGACTCCAAATTAACAATGAATACACAAAGATTAAATGAGATTTCTTTGTCTGGCAAACCAACTAAGCAATCTAGCCAGCGGCGGAGCGACCAGGGGCATGGCCCCTAAAACTGTAAATTTTCAATTGAGGTGTTCTATAATTTATAAAAATTTAAATTAATAATGGTGAAATTACATTTCGACCCTTCAAAAATGATAAAAATTTAATTTAACATTTTAAAAATTATAAAAATAATGAATATAAAAACATATAATTTAATTCCCAGAATTTTCTGCCTGCGCTACTAAATCTAGCATTAACATAGTTACAAAACTACACCTCTTCAAAATTTTTTTATTTAAATGAAAACAAAACGTAAATAGGTGAATTCAATCGTTCAACGAACCTGATAAAAGGAAAGGTTCCTGCCGAATTCACCGGCGAGTTCTTTGACTCTCTTGAGAGCAACATCCGAGGAATTGTCGAGATTATCAACAACCACTGTTTTGTAACCGCTTAACAACAACTGCAACACCGTGTGGCTCCCGATATAACCGGCTCCGCCGGTCACCAAAATAGTCTTCGACATATTCGATCCAATCAAAACCAAAAAAAAGGAAAGAAGAAGAAACTGAGAGAAGAGGCGCACCTAACAGAAGGCTAATAATAATTCTTTGAAATTAAAAGGGTTTAATCTTATTAAAGAGTGAAGAGAATTAAAACGAAAAAAATAGAAGAAAAAAGAAAAGAAAGAGAGATTCTGCGAACGCTTCCGTTTCAAGAAGATGGGAAAAAGAGAGTGAATGAGAAGAATGGCCACGTGGAGTGAACAGGGCGGAAATATAAAGGCCGGGGAGGCTCCTTATGACGTGGGGATTTTGGGTGGGATGGGTTTTTGGAGTAAACTATTCTTCTTCTTCTTCTGCTGCTGCTGCTGCTGCTGCTGCTGCTCTTACATTTATCGCTGCTAAAATGTAAACCTTTATTGTGTAAGGTGTGAGGGAAGGAGGTAAGCTAAATAAAAGGGCAGAGGAATGGACAAGTAATAGAATAGAAGGTGAAGAAATTCACAGCTCATATTTGGTATGCTTCATTTTGTCTTTATAGTTACAGCCTCCTTGATCCCCCATTATTCTTAGAGTAAAGAATCTGACAGCCATCGATAAGGACTGGGGGCGGTCCATTTTCATGCCTATTAATTTAATATCTCCGTATTTTAGTTTTTTCTTGGGTAAATTACGTCTGAGGTTACTAAATTATTAGTATATTTACGTTTTGATTATTTAATTTCAAAAAGTTACAAAATGGTTATTGAACTATTCGAAAACTAGCGAGCTCCAAGTAATAATTCAACGATTGGTATGACGGGTCAGTACTCATCAACGAGTAGAATAATATACCTTAGATCCTAAGTATATATATCACTATCAACCTCAGAGATCGGAGAAAAAACCTGTTTGAATTTAGGTTCGCGGATTTATGATGTTCAAAGTTGTTTCATTAAACAAAGCGAACTAAAGAAGAGAAAGGAAATGAGAAAGTTCAATTGGTGTAGATAGTGCAAACAGTGAAGGCCATACATTAATAATTTTAACAGTCTAGTAACTTAAATGAAAGCTTTCGAATAGTTCAATGACCATTTTGTAATTTTTTAAAGTTAAGTAAGCAAAATATAAACTTATTAATAATTAAGTGATCTTGGGTGCAATTAACCATTTTTTTTAAAGAAGGAAAAGAAATTATGATTCTCAAATGTGTTATAAACTCACTTTTAGTTGTACCGACGGGAAAGTGCAAAACCTGTGAAATAAATAAATAAAATAAAAAAGAGCTCCACATGGTTTTAGAAAAACAATGAATATTTGATTGAAATAAAAAAAATAAAACATTAAAAATAATTTTAAAATTAAAAAGTTGAAGCTATGAATTTTTAATTTTTAATTTAATTAATGAATTGAAATTGGTAAAAGAATAGAGAATTTTAAACAATGAAAACCTGTGGTTTTTTTAGGATAAAAAAATTAAATTATTATTATTTATTTGCACTAAAAATATTTTGTAAAATTAAAAAAAATTAAATTAAATTGATGATATCTAATTCAATATTTATTTATACATCTAATTATTGTTCAATAAAATTGAGTAATTAATTTTTTAAAAATATATATCGTGAGCTTTTATTAACCAACATCAATAATTTGTATATAATCATATTTATGAATACAATCGAATTAATTAGTGTCAAGCAGATTGAGTTTTAATTCAATTGGCATGGGCATTGTTGGTAATACAGGAGGAAGTGAGTTTGAGTACGGTGAAGCGCATTATCCTCCTATTTATGAGTTGGGGAGGGACTATAAGTAGTTCTAAATATTGTGTAAAAAAGAACTAATATAATCAAAACATATAATAAGATTATTCAAAAAAAAGAACACGTGTCAAACAAAATCTTAATAATCAAATAAAAAAATAAAAAAATCCCAAACCACCATATTATAGAAATATAAATTTTGAGCATCAAGAATCTCATGTCACATCACATGATATAAAATTTATAATACCACCAAAAATGAATGATTTAATGGATGACAAAAAGAAGGTTCATTGGACCTTTTAAACTCAAATTTGGCATTCTTATTCTGAGGAGTTTTTTACCAAATTATTATAAAAAAATAAAAACATATCAAAATATTATGTATATTTTATTTACCAAAATATAAAAAAAAAAAGACTGATGGAGGGAAAGAGAATGGCGGCACCAATGGTGCCATTCTCATTGGCACCACTAAAGTTTAAATGTGACTAATTGTCTTCTAAGCCCTTTTTATTTATTATTTTCTTTTTATTCCCTTTCAACTCACTTTTTTATTTAATAAACAAGCCCTCAACCTATTTTTGTAGTTAAATAAGCTCTAAATCTATGATTTTTACTCATAAAAGCCCTTTATTTTATTATTAAAGTAAATATATTTTATGTTTATGTGAATTTGATGAGAATAATTTATTAAATAAAAAAATTTACTAAATTTGATGAGAATAGTTTATAATTATAATTTATTTTTTCTATTTGGGTTACATTTATGGGTGATCGGTTTTATTATTACTTTTGGTTTTTCAATAAAGTATGCCTGGTATTTCTATTAATTTTTTTAATTAAATCTAATATTAGTTAAGTGATAATTAAGATACTTAGAATTCTAATTAAGTAATAATTAACTCTACTTTACTTTAATAAAAGTAGCATTCAAATTTTTTAACTAATAACAATAAATTATAATTATAATTATCACAATTTTTTTTGTCTTTTTTCCTATATTTTATGCTTAGAGTTCTATTTAAATAACAATTCTATTTTAAAATTAGCACAATATTTTTAATAATAATTTCAGTTTAAATTATAATTATTTTGAAATATATAATTCTCACAACTTCTATTAAATTATAATTATTTTTAAATTTATAAAGATATTTATATATAAAAAAATATTATTATTTAATTAAAAAACTTGAATTCTTATTATTTTAAATTCATCCAATTATATTCAATGATTTTATAGATTTATAGTTTTATTAATTAATAATATATTATGTTTTTTTAAGTAGAGCCTTTATAATATATGACCAAATTAATTAATTTGACATTAATATATTATTATTTTAATTAATCTTACTTTTTATTATTATATAATAATATTAATAATTTATTATTCTAATGTAGTTTAGTAATATAATTAACAATAAAGGATATTTTTGTCAGCTCAAAAGTTTTTTCAAGACTCGTGCTTTTATATATATTATAGATAGATATTTTTATGATTTTTATCGGAGATATGAAATTAAATCACAACCTGTCATATTTCGTCATCTAATTGGTTCGTTAATTGATTTTAATGGTTAATGTAACGAAATGTGAAAATTATTAATGCAAGAGCTTAGTTAATTTTCAGGTTAATGATAATGGCTCAACTGGGTTCAAATTAAGTCAATGGGCTTAGTAACTTTTTTTTGGTTTTTTCTTAAGGGACTATTATAGCTATAAGCCTTTGATAAACATAATTTTTTTTTATTTAATAAATTATTCTCATCAAATTCACATAAACATAAAATATATTTACTTTAATAATAAAATAAAGGGCTTTTATGAGTAAAAATCATAGATTAAGAGCTTATTTAACTACAAAAATAGGTTGAGGGCTTGTTTATTAAATAAAAAATGAGTTGAAGGGGAATAAAAAGAAAAAAAATAAATAAGGAGGGCTTAGAATGCAATTAGCTACATTTCAACTTTAGTGGTGCCAATGAGAATGGCACATTGGTGCCGCCATTCTCTTCCCCTCCACCAGCCTCTTTTTTTTTTGTATATTTTTTTATTTTTTATAATAATTTAGTAAAAAACCCCTATTTTGAGCCAATGAAAATTTTAAAAATTGAAATAGGAAGCTTGTAAAATTAATTAATTTGGATATTAAGTATTTGTTTTTATTCAAAAATTGGTTGATGATTTTATTTTGAAAAAATTAGAATTTTTTTTTCTTTAGTGAAAAAAATTCCAATTTTTTTTTTAAATTAAATGGTCGATCAATTTCTTTTAATAAAAAAAACAAATATCTAATACATAAATAATTAAATATTTTAATACACTTTTCAAATAATGCTTTAGTTAAAATTAAATGTTTTAGATTTATTATGTCTTGAGGTCAAATCTCATTATAATTTAGTTTTTATTGATTTTATATAAAATATAAAAAAATTATGATAATAATTAACTTAACCTATTTTGTATATAAAAGGATATTTTAATGATTTTTAGTTGAATTGGTGCCCAATTAACTCATTACACCAATTTAGTCAGAGGCCTAAAAAAATTATGTAATAAATATATTCGTTAAAAGTTTATATAAAAACCAAATAATCCTATGTTTGAATCTATATAAAAACCAAATAAACCTATGTTTGATTCGATATAAAATCAAACCAAAATAATTGAATTGATGCCTAGTTGATTATATATACTCATAATAATATAACTTACATTAAGGGTGAGTAAAATCCGATTCGATTCGAAAAATTTGATAAAAATTTTAATTTTTGAATTAAATAGTTCGAGATATTCGAATCAACTCGAATAAAAAATCAAAATTTTCTGTTTAACTCGAATATGAATTACACAATTCGAGTTATCTAAAAATATGAATAAGAAAAGGCAAATTTACGTCGTTCTGATAAATATTTACCTATTAAGTTAAAAGACAAAACCATTATATTGTTTATATATATAGTTAAATAATATTGTACTTCGTCTACTAGTTAAATAATCGGTCCATGTAAACACAACATTGAGTATAAATAATAGGATTTGTTAACTCAATTCAAAGCTTTTTGACTCGATTCGGAAAAATTTAAATTGAGTTCAGTTGCTAAAATAGGATTTATCAACTTGACTAACTTGAAAATTTTCCTCGACTCGATCGATTGCTCAATTCTAGACTATAGATACACAAATATATTAAAATCTATAAATATAAAATATTCACGTATGAAAATTAAAATATAAAAAGAGAAATTATAGTAGCAACCTGTAATCCCTTTATAGGCAATGATTAGGGAAGTAAGGTGGTATGTTGTCCATGTTTTTGTTGCCACCCATGTTTCCCGCATCTTTATCCAGCTGTGTAGTTATTGAAATGTTTCAAATGGTATTGAACTATTGTTTAAATTTTTCAAAGTTGATGCCCCAATTTTTGACCAATCCAGCCAGGACAAGAATGTTATGCACAGCCTAACTAACTACATGTGTCGCCCATTGGTTAGCCATAGAAACTGAGTTCTTCAGGGCACTGAAAACGGAAAAAATTTGGAAAATATTGTTCACATTTGGCCAGAAATGCAAATAAAATATTTCAGGCTTCCTCAGCAGAAAAGCTTGTCCTGTTTAGAAGCTCAAGTTGGGGTTGGCTGAGCAACACCAGCAGCAATGGACAATGGTGCAGAAAAGCTTGTTGTTTTTACAAGCTCAAGTTAAGTTGGGCCGGGTTGGCTGAGCAACACCAGCAGCAATGGAGAATGGTGCGGAAAAGCTTGTTCTTTTTCCAAGCTCAAGTTGGAGTCGCGTGAGCAACACCAGCAGCAATGGACAATGGTACAAATGGGTGCATGTTACATTACAACTTTCTCAAAAAAGACCCAGAATCAGAATGATTAAAAAAAGGAACATATTTTTTTACGGGTATTGAAAACCTGGTCCATACATAGTCCATATACCTCCTAACTGGAAGAAACTCCAACTCTGGCATATTTATCGATCATTCTAAGAGTATCAGATACCCTTAACGATGGTTGCCAAGGCAAAGCTCTAACGGGAGAGACAAAAGGAAGAGGCGTTGTTGTATACAAAATTTTGGGTGAAAGTTTTCTGTTTGGAGGAGAAGCGAGACAACAAAGATGAAGAAATGCTAATTGAAAATACAGTGAGGGCATGGAGGTGCGGGGAATCGAACCCCGTGCCTCTCGCATGCGAAGCGAGCGCTCTACCATATGAGCTACACCCCCTCATTGTCTGATTTGAAAGCTACGTAATTTTTTAATATAATCATTATGGGTAAGTTGCCACAAATCTTATGTAGTGCTTTACATTAGAGTTGGCAAAACAAGCACGAGCATGAAAGCTCACCCGTGTCGATCCAACCTATAACGATTCAATTTTAAGAAAGCTCAAGTTCGTAAGAGATCTGAGTCTGAGAAAGCCCAAGTTTAAGAAAACTCGAGCCCATAACAGGTTCAAGTTCGAGATTAATTTGGCCTGAGCCCGATATAAATTCAACTCAAAGTCCAAGAAAGCCCGACTTTATGACTGAACAACCATAATAGACATTAATAATTAATATAATTTTATCATATTACTTAAAATAAAAATAAAATAAAAATAAAGGATAACTTTTTTTTTGAAAATGTATTCATACATATTGCATATTTATATTAAAATTTTATTAATAGAAAAAAGTAAATAATAATTTTTTATATTAAATTATAAAGTGAAATAAAAATTGAAAAACATTGATTTAATATAATATTTTTTTAATAATCTCATTTTAAATTCTGATCATATCTGCTTTTTTTGACACAATGCATATAACTACCCGTAGCCCCTCCCCATCTCATAAATAGGAGGATAATGTGCTTTAGCATATTCGAATCCACATCCTCCTACATTAGCAACAATGTTCATGCCAATCAAGTTAAGACTCAATCGAATTGAGTGAAATTGTTTGAGTTAAATTAAAAAATTAAACATGTCAAATTAAAATATTGTTACAATATAAATAATTCTATGTTAGAGAACATAAATTTGAAACCACATATATTTGAAAACTTAAAAAAAAAACTTTAATATGATAAACATGAATCATTAATTAACTTATTTAGGTGGTCAAAATTATTATTTTAGAAAATTTTTAAAATTTTAACTTTCTTTATATATTCTTTGGAATTTTTTTAAAAATTTTTATATATTTTTTAAAAGTATGAATTTTGAAATTTTTATAAATATTTTGAAATTTAAAAATTATTTTGATTTTTAATTTGTAATTTTTGTTGAGAGAAAGACAAATTTATTCATTTTCAAAATTGACAGCAATCAAAAGGGTAATTACACCAATTTGTTACTCAAATTATTTATTCAAGCTGATTCGAAAAAATTGAATAACTCAATTCCATTAACTCGAAAATTAATTTTTTTTTCTGATTTTTTCAAATTAAATTTTGATCGCCCCTACGTGGTGCAATGTTAATTAGTCATCTGCGTATTTGGCAGCTAGAAAAGATACTTATCCTCTACAAACACCATTAAGGTATTAACACTTCTCCCAGTGCTCTAAGAACCAATATACAGCTGGTTTGCCACAATTTTCACATAAAAGCTTGAAAGTAAGTTTATGTCCACTAGCAAGTTCCAGAAAACAAGAAACCGAGCTTGCATCTGCGTAGGTAGGCAGAGTTTTTGTCAAACAGCTTGTCCTATCCTTCAGTTGCCAAACCGGCTTCTTCCCCAAGGCATTCTTTGTTGACCACCACCGTTGCGTTGAAAAGCGTTGGTCTGACGTAACAATGCCCTATTCCGCTGCTCCTTCATATTGGCAAACAGTGAGTCCAGTGTTTGAGGTCTATGCTTTCTAACTACATTTCCTTGCTACTCCTGCTGTTGCTGTAAAGATAAACAAATTTCTCACTTGGCAGTCGGCATCAATTCAGTATGACTACTATAACTGTTGTTCCAATAGGGTCGGAAGCGTGTAAATTATTGTACTAAAAAATCACACAAAGTTCAATTCCCAGGGAAGAGAGGTGGATCACATGGATCTCTTAAATACCAAGTCTTTCCTTAGACAGAATATCCCTTCTATAGTAATTTAATAGCACAATTAAATACTACTATTATACCCTCAAATATTGAAAGAAAAATAGGACAAGAAAGAACACAAGAGTTTTAACGAGGTTCGGTAAATTATACCTACGTCCTCGGGCACTAACACCAGATGATAACTTTACTATCTCCAAAGTATTACAAACAAATAGAATTCCTTAAGAATTCTCAAATGGGAGAAGAGAGAAAACTAAGGGAGAAAGATTGGTTGGGATGATTGAAATGAGAAATGAGAAGGCCTATTTATAGTTGAGGTTCAAGGACCAAACAATAAATAGCCCATTATCTCAAGGACCAAAAAAAAATTATCCCATGCCACTTTTTCAAAGTCAACTTTAGGGTGCTAAACTTGCACCACTTTGTATTGTTTGCCATTAATGTTGTCTCCCATTAATGTTAACAATCTCCACCTTGAAGATTTGATTAGGATAATCACATCTTCACACACTTCCTTCAACTCCCCAAATTCGATAAAGTTATCTTTTGTAGTGCCTACAAATGCACTCTCGAGCGCCATACACCTGAAGGTGCTCAAATTCTCAGGATGTTAATCAAGTTCAAACAATGATTAAACTTGATTGTTGTTACCACCTTGGTCATCATATCTGCGGGATTATCTGCTGTCGGAATCTTCTGAAGTAGAATTTTTCCTTTTTCAAAGACTTCCCGCACAAAGTGATATCTTACGTCGATATGCTTGGTTCTTGAATGATAGACTTGATTTTTCGCTAAATGAATAGCGCTCTGACTGTCACAATATAAACTTATGTGACTTTGAACAACTCCTAAGTCTTTCAACAATCCATTAAGCCAAATAGCCTCCTTAACAGCTTCTGTAACTGCCATATATTCTGCCTCTGTAGTAGACACAGCTACTGTAGACTGTAAGGTAGACTTCGAACTTACTGGGGCTTTCGCAAGAGTAAACAGATACCCCGTAGTTGAACGAAGTTTATCTAAATCACCAGCAAAGTCGGAATCAACATATCCAACTACAAACTGACCAAGTGCTTCATCCTGTTCAAAAATTAAACCAACATCTACGGTTTTTCGAAGATACCGTAGAATCCATTTCACAGCTTGCCAATGTCCTTTTCCAGGATCATGCATATACTTGCTCACAACTCCAACAGCTTGTGAAATGTCAGGCCTCGTACACACCATCGCATACATCAAACTCCCAACTGCATTAGCATATGGGACTTTCGCCATATATTCTCTTTCATCTTCAGTCTTCGGAGATAATTGAGCACTAAGTTTCAAATGAGAAGTAAGTGGGGTACTTACATATTTTGTGTTTTCATTCACACCAAAACATTGTAATACCTTTTTCAGATATTGCTTCTGATTTAAACAGAGCTTGCCTCTCGGTCTATCTCTACTTATCTCCATGCCGAGAATCTTCTTGGCCTCACCTAGATCTTTCATCTCGAACTCTTGATTCAACTGAGCCTTCAGCTTATCTATCTCATTTTGGCTCTTCGAAGCGATTAACATATCATCAACATACAAGAGTAGATAAATGAAAGATCCGTCATGCAGCTTCTGCAAATATACACAATTGTCATATTTGCTTCTTGTGTACTTCTGCCTTCTCATAAAGCTATCAAATCGCTTGTACCACTGCCTCGGGGATTGCTTCAATCCATATAGCGATTTGTTAAGCTTACAAACCCAATTTCTACCACCAGCATCTGTGTATCCTTCTGGCTGAGTCATATAGATCTCCTCTTCTAACTCAGCATGCAAGAAAGCCGTCTTAACATCAAGTTGAGCTAGCTCCAAATTTAACTGTGCTACCAAGGCCAACAAAATTCTAATGGAGGAATGCTTCACAACAGGGGAAAATACATCATTGTAGTCAATTCCCTCCTTCTGAGCGTAGCCTTTAGCTACCAATCTTGCCTTGTAGCGAATATCCTTCTTGCTAGGAGATCCATCTTTCTTTGTGAATACCTACTTGCATCCGATTGCCCTTTTACCTTTCGGTAATTGCGCCAACTCCCAAGTATTGTTCTTCCGGAGAGACTGCATTTCTTCATCCATGGCGCTTTTCCATTTATCACTTTCTAAGCTTTGCATTGCTTCTTGATAAGTGATAGGAATATCATCAACAACGGGAAGGGCGTAGGCCACCATATCAGTAAATCGAGCAGGTTTGCGAATTTCTCTCCGTGGCCTTGCAACTGCAACTGGTTCTGGTGTACTTAGTGGTTCTTGGGTCAGAACCTCTTCAACCTCTAATTCCTCCATTGTGGCTGGAGAATTAGACTTATTAACTGGGCAAATCCCCATCTGCTCAAACTCCACCTGTTTTGGAGTACACTCCACCTGCTGTGGAGTATTACTCGTCTGAATATCTTTATCTGCTACATTTTTCAATGTGGCAGATTCATCAAAGGTAACATCTCTGCTACAGATCATTTTCTTTGTGCTTAAGCATCAAAGACGAAATCCCTTCACTCCAGAAGTGATTCCCATAAAGAGAGCTTTCTTTGCCCTCGGATCTAACTTTGACTCCTTCACATGGTAATATGCAGTGGTTCCAAACACATGTAAGGAATCATAATCTGTAGCCGGTTTTCCAGACCATACCTCCATATGAGTTTTTCTTTCTAATGCAGATGATGGCAAACGATTAACAAGATGGCTAGCGTATGTCACAGCCTCAGCCCAAAATTGCTTGCCCAACCCAGCATTGGACAACATACATCGAACTTTCTCCAGTAATGTTCGATTCATACGCTCTGCCACTCCATTCTGTTGTGGTGTATCCCTAACTGTGAAGTGTCGAACAATACCATACTCTTGGCACACATCGAAGAACGGATCACTTTTATATTCCCCTCCATTGTCCGTCCTAAGCCGCTTGATTTTCTTGCCAGTCTGGTTTTCGATCATAGTTTTCGATCATAGTTTTCCATTTAAGAAAAACTCCAAGCACTTCATCTTTAGTTTTCATGGTATACACCCAAACTCTTCTGGAAAAGTCATCAACAAAAGTAACAAAGTAGTGTTTTCCTCCCAACGAAGGTGTTTTGGAAGGCCCCCACACATCTGAGTGAATATATTCCAAAATACCTTTTGTATTATGGATAGCAGTGCCGAATTTCACTCTCTTTTGCTTTCCCAGAACACAGTGCTCACAAAATTTTAATTTGCAAGCCTTTGCACCTTTCAACAATCCTTGCTTTGCCAGAATTTGCAAGGATTTTTCGCTGGCATGTCCCAACTTCATATGCCACAACTGCATTGAGTCCAAGTCTTTGTTACCGGAAGCTGCAGCGACTGCTCCAATAACTGTACTACCTTGGTAGTAATACAAGTTATTTTTCCTGATGCCCTTCAATATCACAAGTGCGCCAGATGTCACTTTCAAAACCCCATCTCTCATAGTAACAACTGAACCATTGGATTCCAAGGCTCCCAATGAGATGAGATTTTTCTTCAAACTGGGCACGTACCGAACATCAGTCAGAACTCTGGTTGATCCATCTTTATTCTTTAATTGGATTGAACCTATCCCAACAGTTTTACAGGCATTGTCATTGCCCATATAAACAACTCCTCCATTTAGTTCTACTAAATCAGAGAACCACTCCCGGTTAGGGGACATATGATAGGTACAACCCGAATCCAATATCCACTCATCTGAATGGAACGACGATGATGATGCAACCAGTGATAGTTCAGAGTCACTAGTATCATGCTTAGCAACACAAGCATCTACAACAGTTTTTCCCTTATTCTTCAGCTTTGGACAATTTTTCTTCCAGTGGCCTTTCTCATGACAAAAAGCACATTCATCTTTCCCGAGTCTGGACTTTGACTTTGATCTCCCCTTTTGAGTTTTCTTCTGAGTGTATGAACGACCTCGGACTACTAAAGCTTCTGTATCTCTGATTGAGTTTTTCTGTTTGTCATTCTTTCTCTGTTCATAACTGTATAAGGCCGCACAGACTTCGTTCAGAGATATATCACTCCTGCCATGAAGTAGAGTAGTTTCTAGGAACTCAAACTCCTCAGGAAGTGACCCCAACAGCATCAAAGCCAAATCTTCATCTTTGAATGTCTCATCCATATTCAGCAAATCAGTGACTAACTGATTAAATTTGGTGATGTGATCATTCATTGTGGTACTTGGGACGTATGTGAAGCGAAACAGTCTTTTCTTCAAGTGGAGCTTATTTTGACTGTTTTTCTTCAAAAAATTTTCTTCAAGTGCCACCCACAACTTATTTGCAGAAGTCTCCTTTGAAAAAGCATACCTCTGCTCTCGAGAAAGGCATGATCGAATTGTGCCACATGCCAACCGATTGATCGCCTTTCAATCTTTCTCCTGTACATCATCTGGTTTCTTTTCATCAATGGCAATGTCTAGACCCTGCTGAAAAAGGGCATCTAGAACCTCACTTTGCCACATACCAAAATGGCCCGTGCCATCAAAGATCTCCACGGCCAATCTTGCATTTGCAATTGTCGGTCTTGTCCACATGGACGATGTTGAAGCTCCTACACCGACCGTTTTCTCCATAATCTTTCAATATACCTAAGGAAATCTTTTCTGATGTGGAAGATCAGTTCAAACTGCAACCACGGAGCATACTACGATTAACCTTCGGCTCTGATACCACTTGTTGTTCCAATAGGGTCGGAAGCGTGTAAATTATTGTACTAAAAAATCACACAAAGTTCCATTCCCAGGGAAGAGAGGTGGATCACATGGATCTCTTAAATACCAAGTCTTTCCTTAGACAGAATATCCCTTCTATAGTAATTTAATAGCACAATTAAATACTACTATTATACCCTCAAATATTGAAAGAAAAATAGGACAAGAAAGAACACAAGAGTTTTAACGAGGTTCGGTAAATTATACCTACGTCCTCGGGCACTAACACCAGATGATAACTTTACTATCTCCAAAGTATTACAAACAAATAGAATTCCTTAAGAATTCTCAAATGGGAGAAGAGAGAAAACTAAGGGAGAAAGATTGGTTGGGATGATTGAAATGAGAAATGAGAAGGCCTATTTATAGTTGAGGTTCAAGGACCAAACAATAAATAGCCCATTATCTCAAGGACCAAAAAAAAAATTATCCCATGCCACTTTTTCAAAGTCAACTTTAGGGTGCTAAACTTGCACCACTTTGTATTTTTGCCATTAATGTTGTCTCCCATTAATGTTAACAATAACATCATGTTTAGACATTAGACTACCTTTGGATAGGTGGTGCTCCAATCCTGCACGCAGAGATGAAAACCATAATTGGATGGATGGTTGAAACCGTATAAAACGATTAGAGAGTTCAAGTCCAACAATAGCTTTAACCCAACAAGCCTAGCAACCAGCAGCAAATCTTACCATCAAATGCAGACTATATCAGTTTCCAATAAATGCAAAGATAATACAAACTTCAACAACATAATCATGACTCTAAACCCCAATCTGTAAATGCTTTTCTACCACAAAAAACCAGAGAGAAAGCCCTCAAATGCAGTAGCAAAAATGAGGAAAACTGTAAGGGTAAATGCTCCAGACTGTCAAAGAAGCAGCAAACTTCCATTTGAGTAACTTCCCCAAGTCCCATCTTCTGAATAAAGTCAACATATACCAAAGATGACACAAAAGGTAGCATTAAGATGTCAAATTTACTCTGAAGAACAAGATAGAACCAACTTAGTCTTTCAATACTCCCAAACCCAATATTCTTCCTCTTCCTTATTTCTAGCTCAGAGATTTCAATATGGCACCAGGATGTTTAATTGGATCTTCCTTAAAGTAAATTGGGTGTTGTTTATAAACAAGTTGACCGTACACCGGTGGAAGCATTCCCAGCTTCTTCAACTGTTCAAGAAGATGAAGATCAGCTGGGAATGATTCCACCGGTGTACGGTCAACTTATTTATCTAATTTAATTTCAGGTTGATCCGATAAAACATCCTATATATTTATGTATTTTTTTATGATTCTTGAAATAAATTTATAAAGTAAAATCATGCAATATTGTCCTACTAAATTCATGCTCTCTATATTAATTCTCAACTACATTATTTCTCAATAAATATTGCATTCTTTCATTTAATCACTTCTCACTTTTGGTAAAATTGTAATTTAATCAATCTTAATTTTTCACTTATTCAATTTAGTCCTTCATGCCAATTCCATGTCATAACAAATTGAGTTATTTTCATTCTTGATCCTTTAACTTACTTATTTTTACACTTTTACCCCTCAGATTTTAATTATTTACACTTAAGCCACAAACTTTTCACATATTTACAATTTAGGCCTTGTTTTAAATTAATGTATCACAACATACTTCTTAATTAAAATTTTTCCTTGGTATCACTCAACCTTTCTTTTATCACCTTTATATACTTTTCTCACTTTATCGAAAAATCAATTATACATTATTCAATTTAACACCCTGTTCAAAATTAACAAATTTAGTTATCAATATTTACAGATTTGAAAAATTAGAACTAAATTGACAAATATTTAAAATTTTGAGGGCTAAATTTTTTATTTTTTTTGAATTAAAATTAAAATGACAAATTCTCTAACACGAAGTGCTAAATTTGTTGAATTTTTAAGATTTAGGATAAAATTAATAGAATGTGTAAACATTTGAGAGCTAAATTTATTATTAGACTAAAGGAAAAGCCCACGTTTACGACAACTAACGGTGTAGTCACTAAAATATTTAATTTCAATTTCAATTTTAATTTTAATTTTTTATAGTTAATATCTTTATAATTTTTAAAAGATTTAAATCAAATTTTTATAATTTTAGGGGGCCAAAGTGTAATTTTATCTTTACTAATTCAAAATTTTAAAATTTTTTAAAATGTCAGCCCCATGGATTCGCCTCTAATTGTTTTCAAAATTTAGTATGATAAACATATTATCACATATATATAATGCCATGTCATGTTGCTATTTCAATATATTACTCATAAAAGATGTCAATTATAGATTTAAATACCGACATTTGTGTTAAGGCTGAAATTTAGAAATTCAAAAAAATACAGGTTATAATAATGATTTAATTGAAGAACATGGACTAAATCAACAACTTTACGCATAATACCAAGGATGTTTGAACTAGACCAGACCAATTGACTAGGGTCCTAGTCCAAAGAATGGCTTTGAACCAATTAGACCTAGAATCGATGCATACCAGTTGAACTAGTTAAAAAAACGGTTGAATCGACAATTGAATAGGGTTTTTAATTTTTAATAATTTTTTAATCCAACTAATTGGATTATTGGTCAGGGACTAAATTCACAACTTGTGCAGAGTACAGGGACTAATAATACAAATTTAACCAATAAATCCAAGACAAGAACCAAAATAGAATCTAACCGTCCAAGACAAAATTCGATTTTTTGTTGGCAGTTGACAAAAAAACTGACAAAAATTAAGGAAAAAAAACAAAAATATTTTAGCTTCGATTAGCTTCCTTTGGATAATCATCTCTCAGTGATGGAGGAACCTCGAAAACAACAGGTTAGGGGCCTTTCGCTTGATCTATCAATTCGATTAGGGCTTTCTAATGATTCAGATTTACAATTAAAATCTTTGTATTTTCTTCTTTTCTGACTTCATTAAATGTTAAAATCCTCGATTGGGTTACCCCAAATTCAGGTATCGTTGAGAGGAGCAAGCGCAAGAGAAATATCAAGAGATGCGCTGCTTGAGAAAGTTTCTCAAGAAAGAAAGCATCGCAATTATGCTAGAAAAGCTGCCTCCGCTTCAATCTTTATCCAGGTTTACTTTTCACAATGTTTCTGTGTGTTTTTTCTTCAATTAAGTTGAGTTGTATTAAAATTTCTCTGGTTTTTTTTTTAATTTATATATATTTGTAGAAAGTTTGGAGAAGCTATGGTGAGACAAGGAAAGTGGCTATGAAATTTCAAGAAGAATGGGAAAGTTTGGTGAAGTATCAAGCTGGAATTCTGACTGGGGAATTGATTTCCAGCAGTGTTTTAAGGCCTTTTATTTTCTTCATTACACGTTTATCCATTCGGCAACGGAAGATTCTTGCCAGAGAATTAAAATGTATGCAGACTTGCTTTGGGATTCTCTTGGAAAGCATAAATTCAACTGGTATGCTAATACTTTTAAATCGAATTCAATTATCCTATGCTCTATGAAATGTGCTGCTGTGTATTAGATGTAGGACCTCCTTTTCTTTTTATCTTGGCTAGGTTAATTGACAGTTTTTATTGATTTCCTTGTTCGCTGGATAGATTCAAGGAAGAATATTTGCTCCCTGATTGTTGGCACGACTGAACAGAGAAGAACATCCATGTACCAAATGCGAAAGCTGATTTCACTCTGCTCATTTATTCTCTCTGAGTGTGATACGTCTCGTGCAGGAAGTCAAGATATTGTTGTTCTGACATCTCTTGCATTGCGTTTTGTTGTTGTCTTAACTGATCTGAAAAGTTGGAAGATTGTTAATGATGAGAATATTGGGGATGCAGATGCTGCAGTGAAGAACTTTGTTAGCTTTATGGGTAGTTATAGAAGTGGTCTTTATGCATCTCTGAGAAGATATATAAGCAGAATGGATGCTTCTTTTTCTGCTAAAGTGAAAAGTATTGTCCAAACTGATGATAAATTCTTGATCAGCGCAAGTGCAATTACTATAGCTATTCGCCCATTTAGTCTGACAACCTTCAACCCAGCTGATTGTATTAAGTTTGATGTGCATTCTGCTGCTGAGCTGTACTGTTTGTACTTACTCACAATTCCTTGGCTCACTCAACGTGTACCAGCTGTTCTTCTACCTGCTCTAAAGCACAAGTCTACTCTTTTACCATGTTTGCAACTTTTACTGGTAATACCCTATTAAATCCCAATCTCCCTGTGTCCTCTTTCTCATGCATTTTCAAGAATTTTGCTTTGCAATCATGCATATGACCATTAGTTATGCTAACGGAAATTCATACTATCCAAGCATTTGATGCTATTTTTTTTCTTTTTGTTTCTCAGTCATCATTACTTGTCTTTGTTGGCAGTTATATAAATTTTTTTTTTCTATGATTCAATTCAGTTCATATATAGCCTACTTTTATTGTTACTCAATATAGTACTCCTTTCAAGGGCCATGTACCGGCTTCCTATATAGCAAGCTGAAATCAATGAAGCCATAGCTAGCATTAGTCTTACTAGTTAAAATAGAGACTAATAGATGTACCCTGGGGCAAGCTGCGGTTATTTTCACTAATTATTGCATCTGTTGGAAGTTCTATGCAAATGTGCAAAGTGCTACTAACTTGGTTCGTTTTGTATTCAAATGAAAGCATAGATTTGCTTTTATTGTCTCTAGAATATCATATTTTATAGAATGTGGCTTTCATATAAATCCATTACTTGTATACTAGGTTGCCTTTTCATTTATGCTCTTTTACTATTTATCCTTCAATTCATGTTGAAAAACCCTAAATTTCAAATTGT
Organism: Gossypium hirsutum; assembly: GCF_007990345.1. Classification (NCBI taxonomy): domain Eukaryota; kingdom Viridiplantae; phylum Streptophyta; class Magnoliopsida; order Malvales; family Malvaceae; genus Gossypium; species Gossypium hirsutum. The sequence goes on from NC_053437.1 coordinate 63,147,984, forward strand.
TTTACTTATTAGACAACTCTATGATTTGAGGCATGTGGAACTGATCAAACTATGGCAGGTGATGACAGATTTCAAAAGATAAAATTGTCAGAATGATGTCAGACATTGATCAGTTTAGCAGGGACTGTTCTCTGAATGCAGTTCCACCAATTGGTTGGGCTCTTGCGAACATTATAGGCCTAGCTGCTGGGAGTGAGAATGACTTTTTGCATTCTGAAGCCTTAAATCAAGGTCTCGAATATGCATCCTATGTCCATGTTGTAACCATTCTTGCAGACAACTTATTGTCATGGCTTCATGATGCTGGGTGGAACGAAAAGGGGAATCAGAATCTTGAAGGCAATGATGGAGCTTATGAACCACCTGTCAGTATGCAAGAGAACAAGACAATATGTGGGTCCTTAAAGACATCCTTTATTGACCTAATTAGACCTGTTTGTCAGCAATGGCATCTTAAAAAGCTTTTGGAAAAATCAAAAACATATGCTTATACAGATGAGAGTAAGACCAAGATCCTACCTCCAAACAACTTAGAATCTTTGGAGAACTTGAGATTGCTTGATATTGCATATTTTTACTCATACATGCTTAGGATATTTGCGGCATTCAATCCCATGATTGGACCGTTGCCTATTCTCAATATGCTATCTTTCACTCCTGGATTTCTTGGCAACCTTTGGGGAGTGCTAGAAAGTTCCATTTTCCTAGGAAATAGTCACACCATTGGAGATGCTAATTATGCCAGAAGCAAAGTTTCAGGGAAGAAAAAAGGAGTTGATAAAAAACTAAAACAGGCCAGTAATGACAGAGTCAGTAAATGGGCTAATGTATTGCAGAAGTTAACTGGCAAATCACAAGTTGATTTTTCAGATCCAGCTGATGATCATCAGGTTGATGAGGATGCTTCTGATGTTTGGGACGTAGAGCCTTTGAGGCATGGTCCTCGAGGTATTTCAAAAGATATGTCATGTCTGCTTCATCTGTTCTGTGCCACTTATTCTCATCTGCTGTTAGTTCTTGATGACATAGAGTTTTATGAGAAACAGGTAAACTGGTTATTTAATTATCTCTCAGTTTTCTATCTTTGTCTCTGTTGTTCATTGGAGTATTTTGTGCATGATTTAGGTTCCATTCACCCTGGAGCAACAACAAAGAATTGCTTCAATGCTCAATACACTGGTCTATAATGGCCTGTCTTGTAGCGTGGGCCAACAAAATGCTTCCCTTATGGATTCTGCCGTCAGATGCTTGCATCTAATATATGAAAGGGATTGCAGGCACCAGTTCTGCCCCCCTGCTTTGTGGCTTTCACCAGCTAGAAGGAGCCGACCTCCCATTGCAGTAGCTGCTAGAACTCATGAAGTTGTATCAGCTAATATCAGATCAGAGGATGCTGTTGTTGTTCACAGCACGGGTTCTGTAATCACCAGTATGCCACATGCATTTCCATTTCAAGAAAGGTACTAAATCTTAAGAAATTTAATTGCTATACCATGTAATTTAGGTATGCACTTTTAACTCACCTTGTTCACCAGAATTTCATCTACCACAAAGTCAATGGTTCTATTTTGAATGTGCTCATAATGTTGTTGTGTTCAAATGAGAAGTTACATCGGACATATATTAGATGATCACTAAATCCTCCTATTACTAGATATAGAATGGCCTAATTTATTTGATCGAGCCAAAGCCTTTTGGTTGACATAGTTTGTATCTTTGGCAGGGTTCAAATGTTTAGGGAGTTTATCAGCATGGATAAAGTCTCTCGGAGAATGGCTGGTGAAGTAGCTGGACCTGGTTCCCGATCAATTGAGATAGTAATTCGTCGAGGTCATGTCATTGAAGATGGCTTTCGACAATTAAATTCACTTGGCTCAAGGTTGAAGTCATCAATTCATGTTTCATTTGTTAGTGAATGTGGCCTCCCAGAGGCTGGTCTGGATTATGGTGGATTATCTAAAGAATTTTTAACTGATATATCTAAAGCAGCTTTTGCTCCTGAGTAAGTTGTACTGGTTTTTATGCTGAAAAAGTTGTTTTATTCTTCCTTCTTTTTTAAACTTTTTAAAGTTAATTTATTTTTTCTATCTAAAGGTATGGATTATTTTCCCAAACATCAACTTCAGACAGACTTCTAATACCTAATGCAGCTGCAAGATTTCTAGAGAATGGTATTCAGATGATTGAGTTCCTTGGAAGGGTTGTTGGTAAAGCACTTTATGAAGGAATCTTACTAGATTACTCTTTTTCACATGTTTTTGTGCAAAAGCTGTTAGGCCGATATAGCTTTCTTGATGAACTGTCAACACTTGATCCTGAGCTCTACCGGAACCTTATGTATGTCAAGGTTAGCCCTCATGAAGATCACATGTGTGATCAATTTGATCTTTATTCTTTTTTGAAGACGACTCTCCTAGTATGGCTAAATTATCTTTTGACTAGAGAAATAGCTTTATAGTTTTAGTTCGTATGCCACTTGATGTTTATGTTGCATTTCGAAGGGTTAATGGAAATGAGTTTTCTGGGTCTGCTTTGCATATTGAGCTCATTGTTGGGCAAGAATTAGCAAGATACTGCCATGGGAAGGTAATGAGGTGGGATATGTGTTTAATCTGCAAGTGACTCCTGTAAGTGATAGGATGAAGTATATAATGTCTGCATTTTTCATCTATTTGATCAAGTCAACAAGGACTGAAACCAAGGCATGAAATTCCTCTAGCTTGCTTCCTGGATATTTGATGATATTTCCTTGTTATCTTTTTTGGAGGACAAAATTTTTTACTTTCTTTCCGTGCTCGTTATAACATGGATTCTCCATAAACTACGGGGAGAAGGAAAATGGGAGAAGATTTTAAGCTTCACCAATCATTTGATCAACGGTGAACATAAAGAATGACGAAGAGGCTAAAGAAGAAACAATAGACTTTTTAAGATGGAAAGGCAAGAAAGCATTATATATTCAAAAGGGGGGAAAAGAAAAAAACTAAAAGAGAATGTGATGTTTATATGTTCTCTGTGCAGTATTTCTCCATCTATATGGTTACATACCCAGGCTCAACTTGTTGACTTTTTCAAATAGAAAGTTTTGCCAATCTTTCTGCTCATTGCGATTGCTTAAATATTCCTCAAGGGAGAACAGACTGCAAAACCTATATCCCATCTTATGGATGCTACATTCCATTTTTTCCTACATCACTCTTCTAGGATACTGGAAGTATTACCCCCTTTGCATCATGATCTAAATTCTTTTAGATTAAGGATCTAGTATTTGCTTGTCTTGTCTGCTTTAATGTAACACATTTATTTATTTTTTTCCTGTACACGAAGGTCCTAATGTTTGAGATCTATGCATGTAAAGGAAAATTTTACAACTTTTTAATCTTGTTGAATACTTTAACTGCAGCACTATGAAGGTAATGTTGAGGATCTCTGTCTAGACTTCACAGTTACTGAAGAATCTTTTGGTAAACGGCATGTTATTGAGCTTAAACCTGGTGGCAAGGATGTTTGTGTGACTAATGCGAATAAGATGCAGTATGTTCATGCAATGGCATTTTACAAACTCAACCGACAGGTCTATCTTTATTTATTTCATAAATATTATAGAAATATGTCTATGCATCTATTAACTTGTTTTCAATGTTGGATTGCAGATGCTTCCCTTTTCAAATGCATTTTATAGGGGGTTAACTGATCTTATATCTCCATCTTGGTTGAAGTTATTTAATGCAAGTGAATTTAATCAGGTATACTCCTGATGCTTCTTTGTGGAGTCATAATTGTGAATAGTATTAATTAATGATGGGCTGATTAGTTTTCTTTTTATCACTTACTGATAGGCTGACTAATAGCACACAATGCTGACCCACATTACTGCCTGTATGCAGTTGCTTTCTGGTGGAGACCATGATATTGATGTTGATGATTTAAAAAATAATACACGGTATACTGGTGGCTATTCTGAGGGAAGTCGAACTGTTAAACTTTTCTGGGAGGTATTAGCATAATGGAAGTTTAATTGATTTTTCTCATGTTTGACTTAGTTCCTCGAATGTTTTAATCATGTAAACTGCTGCATGAATACAGTTCTGTTTTAAATTTCATTTAGGTTATGAATGATTTTGAGCCCAAAGAACGTTGCATGCTGCTAAAATTTGTGACCAGCTGTTCGCGAGCTCCTTTATTGGGGTTCAAATACTTGCAGCCGGCTTTCACAATTCATAAGGTACGCTGTTATATCTGTTAAAAGTTTTCCCAGTTTCTACTTAATTAATTTAGTGAACTAGATTGCAACAAACAAAAAAAAAAAAGGAAGAAATTTCCCAAGATTTAAAAGAAAACTCTATTGTAAAGGGCAGGGATGAACGATAACTGTAAATGGAGAAAGGGGTACACGACTATCCTAAAATCTCATCTACAATTGAAACTAAGTCAGGAATCTTCTTGATCTTGTATAGGTTGCAAGTGATGCTCCTCTTTGGGCTGCAATCGGAGGTTCAGATGTGGAGCGACTTCCATCAGCTTCTACATGCTATAACACTCTCAAGGTACAATAATGGGGGATGGATGCTCTCCAGTTTAATAATTACTATGTTTAAAGGCTCCATAACAACATCAAACTTTAACACAAGTGATTTTTTATCATCTCATATCTGTGTTTTCTTTCTCTATTGGATGGTTACAGCTTCCAACATACAAGCGGTCAAGTACTCTGAAAGCAAAGCTTCGTTATGCAATTAATTCTAATGCTGGATTTGAACTTTCTTAAGGACCTGAGATTTTTAACTGGCGCAGGTGAATTTTCTTATTATCTAAATTCATTTCTATCTACCATAAGGATTTTAAGATATTAAAAATTTTATGTATGTCTGTGCTAAAGGTCAAGTGTCTTTCAAGTTTTAATTGACATATAGTTTATTTATGGTTAACATTGGAGACTGTTCGGATAAACAGAGAATTGTTACAAGAATGGAAGAATTGATTAAATAGAAAATGAAGCCTGCTTGTGGAAGACCTTAAATATCTTGAGCATAATTAAATGATTTCATCATTCACAAATTTTGATTATGTAGGAATATGTGATAGATGTGAATCCCAAAGTTGCATGCTAAATAGGGCAGACTATGCTATAGATGTGAATCCCAAAGTGCAATGCTTACACTATCATATGTCTATATTATACAACAGCCTGCATTTGCTGGCATGCTTGAAGAAAGCTATAACTAAATTATTCACAAAGCAACCATATCATTTTTTATTGAGGCAAGGATCAATAAATTAACTTCCCTGGCAGAAATGCTGCGATATACCCCTGCTAAAAGCATAAATAAGGAGTTTTTACATGTGAAAATATCCTATTAAAACAGTCGTACCAACGAAGTACATATTTTAGACTAATAGTAATGTCAATATCCTCCATATGAGAAGATTACAGGAACAGGTAATAGTGTTTTCCTTTTTCTTTTTTCCTTTTACCCCCTTCCTATGACATAGCTTCAAGATATGAGGGACACTCCCTGTGCTAGCAAATCGCCTGCCAAGACCTGGTTAGCTGCTTCGGAGGGATGGAATCCATCCCAAAATACATATGATGTAGCATTGGAGCATGTCCCTAGGGCCCTGGAATTGCAAAGCAAGGAGGTCTCTAGTGTACCTGTTCCACAGCAAGCTCTTCTTGACTCAAAGAAACCTGCAACAATAATAACTCCAAATTCTCAGGGAAAAAGTATATTAATGAATAATGAGTCACTTCATTCAACTGCCAAATCATGCAAGTTTACTAGATAATAAAACAATGGAAGGATCCACATCATTATGAAGTTGATATACATGACTAGATAATAACCCAAAATTTTACTAGTGTCATGTTACTATTATTAGTAAAACTTTATCTTATAATACTAGGTTTTCCTTGGTTAAAGAATGAAATTTGGTAATTGAAAATTACTTTCGGAAAATCCGATCTTGTTGATTCAGTTCACTTCAAGTTTGCAGCGGAGTATATTTCACCACGGAAACTTTATCTTTTAATTTTTCCTACTCATACGGAAGGTTGATTCATTGTATTGACTAACTACTCTATTGCAGAATAGGTGGTTTACCATTATCACTAGGCTTTGTAACCATGTCCAAGAGAGGCTGGTATATGTCGAAGACCACAAGTTTGAGACCAGGCAATCTGTCCTGTAGGCTTAGTGACGTGCTGTTCAGTTTATTGTTGAAGGCAATGGCATCTTGGTTTAACCTTGCAACACACTGATTACTTCCAGCACCAAATAGGGTGATGGCTGCAGGTAAACAACCCGTTGGTGGTAAGGTTGTCACTCCAATCCTCCTTGCTCCCAGTCCATACAGATTCTGTTTCAATCATAAAACAGTTGTGTGCTTTAAAAAAACCAGTATGTAAGAAGCTCGCTTCTCTCTTTTTCTTTTGTCTTCAATAAATGTTGTTTTGAGCTTCCATACAAAAATTCTTTTTTTTTTTTTTACAGTTCACAAGTATATTATTTCTTGTAACATGGTGTCTACTTTCCTGAATGGTTAGAGATACATACAAACATGATTCACAACAGACATGAATTTCTCATGTAAATGGTCCAGATATTATATATGTTAAAAGTTGCGTGATCCTCATAAGCGTTTTCAGAAAACATAATAGCCCCTGTAAGTAAATACAAATGCTAAATGATACCTGAATGAAAGTAGTGTAGGATCTTATGAGAATATCAGAGAACTGATCGGGTGTATAGATTCTGCTAACTAGAGGATTGATGTAGTAGTTCTGAATATAATCACTGCTTCCTGCACTCAAAAGATGTATGGCACCAGAGATTATGTTGTTGGCTCCATTGTTTCCTGCCATGTTCACCAGTTTCGTTTGGTACTCCCTGTAGTAGTTTAACTGCTGGGTCAATGTTATGGCACGCTACAAAAACCAATAAATCAGCTTATCTTGTTAGATAATCAGGCTTCAGAGTCAAAGAGCATAGAGAGAAAAAGAGGGTGAATTGAGGGGTTAGGGATCTTAATTGTTTTACATATAGGTTTGCAGTACTGTCATATAAACCAGAGGCAGCTGAAGCAAAATTGGCTCCAGTCAGGAGAGCATTTCCTATGGCATCTCGACTAAGGTAAGCCGGTGGGTATGAAGTAAACCCAAGGTACTCAGCTGTGCATGCAAGAATGAAAAAGCTCCATGAGAGAAGAAGGTGAAGGAACCTAAATTAATGAAAAAAAAGGTACGGGTTCTCAAGGAAACATTACCAGTGAAATCTGTAGCAAGTTTTCCATTGCAGAATCTTCCAGTTGGCCTGTGATTAACAAAATCTCTTCCATATGGTGGAAAGTTTGATTTGATAAGTGTGTTGAGATTGTTGTTATTCCCCACATCAACAACCGAGTCCCCAAAGATGATGAGTGCAGGAACAAGGGGATCTCCATGAGCCACTGAAGAAACCGAAACCAGCACAAGAACCAAGGTAGCCAAAAACTCACTTGAAGCTCTCATTTTCCTTTTCTCTTTTGCTCTTTGACTTAACTGTAAACCTCACAATGCATGTATACTAGAGAAAGAGAGAGAGGTGTAAAAGAGAAGTGAATGGGGTGAAAGAAGGGGCAGGTGAAGGAGAATTTAAGGAGAAAAAGCCATAGGTGAAAGTTATGGTCAAACTGAAACAAATGTCTTTATGAGAATGGTTCCATTAAAGGTGCTTATTTCTAGGAGAAAGAGGCATGTTAGCCTTATAAAAACAAAGTGACAATCATTTTGTATGTGTTCTAAATTTTTTTTCTTTAGGTGACATTAGAATCAGTTAAAAAGTTCTATTTACTTTTTCGAAAAAGAGTTTTGGTTGTTGCCCCTTCGGTGTGCATCCACACATTTTGCATAACGTTCAAGAGTTGGCGTGTCTTCAACAAATTTTGCCATTTTTGTTCAACTAGCATGATCACATCGGCCATCCCAAACAAATCAATTTGTTTCTTGAAGTACTCTAGTGTCTCACACTTGTCTCCGTAGTATATCCTGATCCCAAAGACCCCAAATACATGAAGTCCTCTGCGTCTCACACTTGTATCCGTAGTATATCCTGATTCCAAAGACTCCAAATACATGAAAAATCATATGCATTACATGTCTGACATTTTCACCCAAGTTCGATTAACATAGCATAGAGGTTGACCTAATTGGTTAAAATCCTTTTGAGTTGGACTACAACGTAAAGGGATAGTCTTTCTCTTTATCTCCTTTTACCTATATTTTTAGTGTCAAAATTAGGTCAATAAATCTTAAACTTTCTTTGCATTTAAAGGCATGTTTTTCATCAATATTGCACATTAGCCTAAACAAACCACATTAAATATGAATCCTTCCTTTTAAGAAGGATCTTTTTGAAGTGAGGGTTACTATTATCCCAAATAATGAGGTCACTTCACTAGGGTTTGTTGATGTACATATAAGGGATAAATCAACATTTAGCCTTTGAACTTGATAGTATTTCCCAATTTGGTCTTTGAATTTTTTTGGGTTTACATTAATCTTTGAGTTTGATAATTTTTTCCATTAAAGTTCATGTATTTATACTCAGTAAATCATTCATTTTAATCGCCACTCTATTCGATAGAGAAATAAATTAGATAAATTTAATCTATTATATAAATATTTATTAGAAATAAATAGATATTATAAAAAGAAACTAGATTATATTAATAATACAAAGTATAAGATCAGTGATTGGTTTAACAAAAACATAAAAAAGGAAGTTAACTTTCATTTTTTTTCACTTTCATTCATTGATTCACTCATTATTACGACGAGACAGATATGTTTCTATCTCACACTAAGCTGGTAAATTAACAAAAAGCAAATTGAGAATTTTTGGAAGAGACAGTAAGAATTTATCGAAAATCATGTGATATGATACTTTAATATTGTGTCATGTCATCATCATTTATATAGAAAATTTAAGTAATGATAAAGTACATTCTTAAAATGTCACGTTAATTGAAAAATTTTGTCAAATTTAATAATTAACGGGAAAAAGAAGTTTAGAAAATTAACAAATTGAGAGACTAAACTATATCTTATCCTCGCATAAATAAAGGCCTCCTATCTTCTAAACACACCCATAAAAAATTGCAGAACATATGCCTTGGCTTTACCCATATTTGTTTCTGGACACGTATTATGGACTATATTCATCATATTCCTCCTTTAAAGGAATATGGAGTTGGTTAGTTCAAGAAAGGTGATAGTGAGGTGGATATGATAAATCACAAAAAGGAGGTGAGTACTTTAAGATGTGTTTCGATACTTAAATTAATATTTAAATTAAAAATCTTTGAAACAGTGTACAAAAATCGAACATTAAATAACATGTCAAGTAAATTAATAATCGATAAATTTATGAGATTTTTGTCTTTACTTAAAAAGACATTAGATTTCTTATCACTCGACCCAATATAAATTTCTCTTTTTCATTATGTTTATACAAATTTTATCCGCTCTCACCTGACATAAAAAAGATTATTCAATTCAACCGCTAAAGAAGAGTCTCGATAATAAAAATAATAATAATAATAATAAATAGCATTAAATAATGAAGAGTAGCTAAGAGTGCCTGCAAAAGCAAGCATGCAGGCAAAGGCATTCAAGGACCACAATCCCATTGTTTAAATGCTTCAAGTTCAATCAACAGTTACTGCCTCTTTTCTAAGGGTGAATGTACTTGAGAGGTCTCTCTATTAAAGAGATTTAATCGAATTAGTCCTTTACTATTAAATGAAATAATTTAGTCGTTTTACTATTAAAAAGAATTAAATAATGCCGAATTAGAATATAGTTAACATTTAATGTATAAAAAAAATCATTTACTATTTAACAAATTTAATATTTTTAAAGTTTTTATGGTTCTATAAATGAAATCTTTTGTTTGGAATTGAACTGCAATTGAAAAAAAAACTCAAGACATTTTTTATATAGTAAATATTAACTCAATAACAATTCGGACTTATTTGATTTATTTTAAAAGTATATGTACTAAATTGATCTATTTAATAATAGCGAGATTAATGTGATCCAATTCCTATAATACAGGGACCTCCCAAGTACTTTAACCCTTTTTCCCTTCAAACAAAGAATCCATATTTGGACCTATTTGTCCATTCACTCTCTTCAATTCTCTTGACAAATGTGGATCAAAGGGTCTCTTGGGGCAAAATTACAACTTGTAAATGAATATGAACAAATCCAAAAAGATAAGAGTTGGTTTTAAAATAGAACAGCAAATGCAATTGAATTAAGTGAGCCCTCATTAGGTGCTAGTAATTAAATTAAGTTAGCCCCCAAATCCCAAAAATTGATTTTTTTTTAAATTGTCAATTTTAATCCCAGTATATTTTTTTTTGAATTTTGAAACTTTAGTCTTATCTAAATAATAACAGTTAAATTCGTTCAATTAAATTCAATTACTAGTCTTATATTGTGTGTACAATTGTAGATTTAGTCCATATTTTTTAATCGAATAATTCTAAGTAACGCAAATAACATTTGTTAATCCATTAACTGGAATTTTAGTGAATAATATGTGGAAATAATAAACTGACATGCATTATACATATGATAATATATTTGCCGCATCAAATTTTGGAAATAGCAGAACTTAATTGTTTGACGAGGACTGAAATATGAAAATTTGGAAAGTGCTTAGCTAAAAATTATCAAATTAAAGTATAAGAATTAAAAACACAACTTTCATAAAGTAGAAGGACTAATAGCAGAATTTAACACAAAAAACTTTTTTTTCCCTGGTACAGAGGAATCCTTTAAATATGTGGATGATATTAACCATGTTATCTTTCATAACCAAATAGGAAGTAACTCCAATGACTTTCACTTCTTAAAACTGTGTCAATGGAGCTCTCCCTCTTCTCTTACCATCAAAACAGCTTCAGTCTCCTCCACAAACCTTTCTTCTCACTTCCCATTTCAGGTAAATAAAAACACATCCATATCTCTTTTATTCATTTGCGTTAGTGTCTACGTGACTATGTTACTCGAAATCGAGTGCGATATTTGTTTATGTATTTTTATAATGCAATGAAACCATTTGTTTGAACCTCAGGGAAGAGAGTTCCAAAGAGAGATCCATTTCTATTGCAATGTCACTGCACGTTGTCATCATCTTCTAATGATGATGATAATATAAAAGCAGCAATTGTGTCTTTGCAGCATGAGGGAAGAAGGGTAGTGCTTGGTTCTCTCCTCACAGCTGGTTAGTGCTTTAACATCAGTCCCACTTAATAATGGGTAATTAGTGATGTGTTTCATGTTCTGATGAACTTCGTTTCATGACTGATTCAGCTGCTGCAATGTATATCTCTGATGTGGCTGAGGCAGCTAGTACAAGTAGAAGAGCTGTAAATATAATCCCATTGTCAAGCTTTTTTTTATCCTTTTCTTTGGTATAATTTGTTCGCTATATGTTCGATTTTTTGCAGCTTAGGGGAGCTAAAATACCTGAGACTGAATTCACAACTCTTCCCAATGGGCTCAAGTTAGTAAATTTTCAACCCCTTTCCATTAATTCTCAATTTCTCATCTTATACCTGGAAAAATGTATGTTATATTCAAGATATTAATGTGGGTGAAAGTACCATGGAGGCCCCTGTACTAAGAGTCGAATTGCATTTTGTCCCCTCTACTCAAAAAATGGGCAAATTCGTCGTTGTACTTGCGATCAAGGAGCAAACCGATCATTCTGTTAAAATTTCCATCCATTTTTACTGTAAATTTTTAATTAAAAAGATCAATTTGCAGTAAAAATTATGACATAATCTATAAAATGCAATATGACTTCTAGTACAAGGGCCTCTATGGTACTTTATTGGGAAAACTACATTAAAATGGTCCTCATATATGCAATGCAAACGACATAACCTATAAAGAAAGAAGTGATTTCTTAATGGCAGTGCTTATACAATTTTTGACATCCACAATCTTCTCCAGGTACTATGATTTGAAGGTCGGCAGTGGACTTAAAGCTGTTAAGGGATCTCGGGTTGCAGTACGGTTGTGAACTTGTTAGATTTCATTAAAGCTCTATCATATATGTACTTTTTATGATTTGCTTTTATCTTACATTCTACCAAAATGAGGAATTTAGCTGATTATCATTAAAGTTTGGGAAAACTTTCACTATGTCATAGAGCCATGTTTCCAAGACCGATGATCTAATGTCAGCGATGACAATCCGACACCGTTGTGATATTAATTAGTGTTCACTGAAAGCTGAAGTGATTGAATGGAATAGAAGGAGAAAATCTCAAACATAATTAAGCCTGTTCTGCCTTAATGATCTATGCTCATATGAAGTTTCATGTCACCCTCTGATAAATCCTGTAATTGTTCGATTGTTGCGTTTGTTTGTTGCGGTAAGTTTGAAGCGGTATGGTTGGTTTTTTTCGTAGGTTCACTATGTTGCAAAATGGAGAGGCGTCACGTTTATGACTAGCAGACAAGGACTTGGTGTCGGAGGTGGGACGGTAAGACCGACATGTTCCGTAGGCAGTTTTCATGCTGTATAACTATAACCGCCATTGCTATTAATCTACTGTAATGACATCTTTGGCGATAGTGATATGCTTGAATTCATGCATGCAGCCTTATGGTTTTGATATTGGCCAATCTGAAAGGGGAAATGTGCTTAAGGGACTGGATCTCGGTGTTGAAGGAATGCGGGTCGGAGGCCAGGTGAAGATCATACATACATACATACACGCACACACAACATGCATGCATACATACGGTTCCTTGATGTTTAACAAATAGTTTTGTTTACAGAGACTGCTGATAGTTCCTCCTGAGCTAGCATATGGGAAAAAGGGAGTACAAGAAATCCCTCCAAATGCAACAATTGAGGTAACAATCATCCTTTAAAATTGGACATATAATGTTATGATACCAATCACTTGTGATCAATGGCATGGGCAAATAGTTGCACTTTTTTCACTTAACAATCATCCTTTAAAACTTGGATTGTACTGATATTTGGTCAATTTGTTGGTTTCTAGTAAACAACTGTTAAGCTCCTTCTAATGCCTGATAGTCTTTTATCAATTCGTTACTCGGACTCTTCATTTTCTTTTAAGTTAAATGCTTTGAGATTAAATAGAGTTGCTCACGTATAAGCCAAACCTTTCAAAATGATTATTAAATAAGGATTACACATTTTTTAATATGCTTAAATAAGAACTTTTCAAATACCATATATCATATTTCAAATTATGTCTTTATTTCCTCTTTTCTTTTCCAGTAACTACTAACTCCTTATCATATGTTATATTCCATAAATTATTATTGCATTTCCTGAACTCATTTTTCTGCACATTAACTAATTGTATAACATGCAGTTGGATGTTGAGTTATTGTCCATCAAACAAAGCCCATTTGGGTAAGTAATTAAGTATGTATAATAATTAATGATAAAAGTACCATAGAGATTAGTCCTTGTACATTAAATCAGAAAGTAAATCGGTCTCTTCTATTAAAAATTTCATCCATTTTTACTATTCAAAATTGATCCATTTATGTGAACATATTTTTGGTTATTTTGACAGCTACGTCAGTTTTATTAGAAAAAATGGATGAATTTTTTAACAGAAATGACCGGTAATGTACTAGGCCTAATTTTCTCATTTTTAAATATAGAGACCACAATATAATCTAACTCTTAATATAAAATTATTATGATACTTTTACCAACAAAAAAAACTTTTCTAGCATACCATAAGTATTTAAATAGTCCCTAGCAATTTGATTAACCCACTAATTTATTTGTGGTGCAGAACTCCTGTAAAAGTTATTGAGGGTTGATTCACAATTTGACACAAACTGGGGAAAATTTATACATGTATTTTTTTTTTTGGTTCTCTTGTAATCTCTCTCGATTTGATATACTACTAAGAAAAAAATTTAATTATTTAATTTTTTTTTGAAGTGTTTGGTATCCACAATGAATTTTCACTTTAATTCAAAATTTTCAAAAAAAATAAATTCAGATAACATAAATTAATAGTACTTTACATTTTAGTACACTCTAATCCCCTGTCTGCATTTTTTGACTGAACAAACAAGGAAAGAATGAAAAATAAGTATGAACATTTTTTTTATACCACTAAAAAAACCAGACACAAAACAATGAGTTTTACAAAATTGACCTGCAAACTTAGACATCAATTGTCTATTTCTACATCTCTGACCAAACCAAACCCGAAACAGCAACCGTGTAAAGAGAAACGAGCACCGTTTTTCCGCACCCCGAATCCGGTTGAGAGTATACAGATTTAGCTATCCATAAGAGGATAAGACGTCCCGGTCCGTCCACGAGCAATCCAGGCCAGAATAAGAACCTTTACTATCTGAGTAAGAAAGCACAAACGCCTTGCCGATCACAATAAATAACCGATCGGACAATCTACTATATAGATCGAAGAAAGAATGAATTTTTTTTCGGGGAATCGAGGGTTTAAATTACAAGAACTGGAACTCAACGAGCTCTAACAGTTGTATTAGGAAGGTTATAAAACTCAAAGGTATGAGCTTGAATAACATCTCTTTCGTCGAGCTGCTCACGCTCAGCTGCCCTTCGTTTATGAAGTCTTTACTTGAAGTAATCGAGACATTTACAGATAATGAACCTAACAAAGTTGAGAGTCCGAGACGATGTAAGAGATAATGTTGCTAAATGAAAGCAAAGCTTACGGTAAAAAGCGTATAATCGTACTGTAAAATTGAACTTACAATCATAGTTGGCCCATCCGATTCGTTGATGAGCAAGATCATAAACAAATATCTTATCTTTTAAGACAAGATCTGCAAAAAAAAAAAAAAATCGAGTAAGTCACCAAAATGGTTAAATTCATATTCTCCGTTCAAAAAGTCCCAGCTTCAATGATTTTTACGAATTCAGGCAGAAATACTACTTACAGTAGCTTTATACTACGGAGTAAACTTTATTTGATTCAAAGAAAACCGTAACTAACCTCCTAAAATCGATATTCCACCCTGAACCTTTTGGAAACCGATGCACCACATTGTGGCACCATCCTGTCCAAAAAGAAACCCCGACCCATTACACATCATGGAACAGAAATTCGATTAACAGCAATCGTTTTTTAAATTCATAACAACTTACGTAGAAACCCGAGCGTATAAGATAGTCTTCCGGTTTTAACATCATTGATGCACCAGAAGCAAAATTTAGACTAACCGGGGGGAATATCTGACTTACACTGAAAATACAAAAACGGTTGTCAGTCTCATTTATACAAAACTATGAAATTACGACATAAAAGATAAAGCTATAGAATTAACCTGGCGGCGACTAGATAACACTGGTTTCCTTTAGAAATGGTGGGAGTAACGGAAGGTGAAACAGTAGCAGTTATCTGTGAATTCAAATACGAGAGTCAATGATTGCTATATGTCACCGTTTACATTTTTATGTTCAAAGAAAATCGAAAACCGATTCATAAGATATCATACTTACAGCAATAACAAATGGATCATATGCCTCTTGCACGAGGTATGCCAAAGTTGTTCCGGAGTCAACAATAGTACCACGATTACTAGATGTTGCGAAAACTGATGGATCAATTTGTAGCAACTGTCCGTTGACAGCAATGCTCTGTAGCATTAAATTATAATGAGGCCTGAAAAAGTCAAAACAATGAAGTCATCAAACCTGCCATAAACAGAGGGAACTAAACAAAAATAAAGAAACTTGTATAATTGTGGCACGAGTGTATGCAAGAAAGGTGACATACTGTGATGGGACAAGTGGACTATAAACAATGCTAGGTTCCATAATCGCACCGAGAACCATTATACCCCCTCCACTGCCATCCCCTTTAAGACAATGTGAGAAAACTCTAGGTGTTATACCCCGTGATGATAATTGTGATATTACAGACAGATCGCCCCGGCCAAACCCGAATATCCCATCCACAGCTTTATCTGTCTTCGTTAAGTCACCGGACTGATATGTGCTGCACCTGTTTCCGTACAATGCTCAAAAAGGAATAAATTTTTAATAACACAGTGAGATTAAAATAAGACATACAACCATGAAGATATTATACATGCAACTTAAATGACCAAGTTTACATTCCTTCTTGTGACTCAATTAATCTGACATTAACCTCATTTCCGGATCCCTTTACTGAAAAAATGAGCAAGTTAATCCCTGTATGTTGGATAAAAAAACAAACTGGTCCTTCTCTTAAAATTTCCATTTATTTTTATTGTTAAAAACCAGTTTTTATAAGTTAGCATGAGGTGTGGCACGCCATGTATAACTGTCTGATTATTCCACTAAACATGCCAATTTTAATAATAGAAATAGATGATTTTTTAATAGAAAAAACCACTTTGCTCTTTAATCTAACGTATTGGAATTATTTTGCCCATTTCTTGAGTAAAGATGGCAAAATGCAATCTGACTCCAAATACAGTAGCCTCCATGTTACTTTTACCCAAAAATCTCTATCAAGTCATGGAAGCTCACCCGAACACAATGAGAGCCGAAGAGTTAGCAATCGAAGACTGTCCCATAACAGCATCAAAAGACAACATATCAGCCACATAATAACCAGATGTTCCACTTCCATCCCCGTATTGAAATGAGTAACTACACTGATTACTCTGAGAGCACTGAGTTGCAGTTGTTTGATATTCTGAAGAACACATTGGATCCGAACAAGGAACCATCCTAGCGGATGACGAACTCGTGGTGTCAAATAAACTGAGCTGAATCTGTACAATACACAACATAACAAGTTAGCAATTACATACTCAACCATCATTTTTCCTCTTAAAACTTCTCAAATAAGGGAAAGGGATTTTACTCCAAGTCCACTGGATTGAGGACAATCAGTACAAGAACTGCAAGTCACCCATAGTATATCACTTCCAGTATCTATCTGCACATTGAATTCTCTAGGAGGTGATCCGAGTTTAACCCTTGTAAAATAAAGCCTGAACAAATGAACACATAAAGGATTTAAGAACAAAATCAATGTCACTAATCAAGATTCAAATGCTAAAAGCAAAAGCAATTTAAGAGAACCAAAGCGTAAAAGTACAAGGCTCCTATACTAGAAGTCAAAGTGTATTTTATCCTTTTACTAAAAAAAATTAGCAAGTTAGTCCTTGTAGGTTAAATTAAAGAACAAATTGACCCTTTTTGTTAAATTTCATCCATTTCAAATGCTAAAAATAAGAGTGGCTGATGGAATACCCAAAGAATTACACGAGATGTGCCACATGTAATTCATGCTGATGCATACAGATCAGTTTTTAACAGTAAAATGGATGAAATTTTTAACAGAATTACCGGTTTGCTCCTTATTCCTTAATCTAACATATTGGGACTAAGTTACCCATTTTTTGAATAAAGGGAGCAAAATGTCATTCGACTCCAGAGCTAACAAGTTTTCATCTTTGGATAAAAAAAATGGGAAAAAAAGTTTTTTTTTTCCCTTTTTCCTTCAACATTTCATTATCTTCCACAGCTGTTAAAAGAAGCGTAAAGATAAAGCACTAAACAATATCCAGAAAAAATAATGAATTGATATATAAAGAACCTAAATTTAGCAAAGTTTCATACTTTACAAATTCACAAAAACAAAACCCATTAAAGAACATAAAACTACAAACTCATTAACAAGCAAAAAAACAGCCATAAAAATGCAAAAAAAAAAAAGAAACAAGAAACAGAAAAAGGGGTTAAGTAAACAATTACCCAACGAGATAGGGATCAGAGGTGCCTTGAACAGAGAAATCGACGACTCCACCAACGAGACCTTGCAACATACGAGAGTGCCTGAGTTGATCACGAGCTACGAGTTGGCTCAGCTCAACTCGACCATTCAAAGGAAAAGCTCTTTCAAGTGGGATAACAACACAAGAAGCCACCGACAAGACTGTTAAAAATCCCAAGACCAATAGAAGCCTCAAAGCCCGCATTTTTTTTCCTTCAAAGGCTTTGAGAAACAAAATTCTAATGAACAAAGAAAAATGGGTTTTTGTTTTATAAAGATAGATCGAAATTAAAAGATCGATCTTGCTTGATTCCCCGCATTGAGAAAAGGAGAAGAAAAGTAAAAAAGGAAAGCAAAGAAAATAAAAGAAAACGAGAGTGTTACTAAGGAAGAGAGTATTTTTTATTTAAAAAATACTCTTGCGAAATGGATTGGATTTTTTGATTATTAGCCAGCTAAGATGGGGGATAAAATATAGGCGTTGTGACCTATAAAGACTAAAATACCCTTTATTGAGCAATGATTTTGCACTGAAATTTCTTGGTAGTTATGGTATATAATTTTGTTTGCTTCATTAAATTAAAAATAAATTAATAGTTGAAATATTTGAAAAAAAATAAAGGATAAAAATCTAAATTTTTATTAAAAACAAATAATAAATTTGATTTCTCGATTTTTAATCGGGTTTTTTTCCCTTAATTTTTATTTTTTTTCATCCATTCAAACCGTTCGAACTATTTTTGATATCAACGAGTGAATAGGCTGGATAATCTATTTCTAATAACCATGTTGCCACTTGACCTAACAAACATTAGTATACATGATTTTTCATTCTTACGAAGAAAAGTAATTATTTTTGTAGTAATTTTTGTATAATGCGCTTCAACGTACTCGAATCTACGTCATCTTTCATTGACAATAGTACCCATGTCAATCGAACTAAGACTCAATAACGAAAAGGACGATATTATATATTATTATGTGTAAAATTGTTAACAAAATTCATAATATACATCAATTAGTACACTTTTTTACATCAATTATTAATAATCATTTATGCAATTATGTTTAATTTATTTTTAATTTTATTTCTAAAAGTATTTTTAGATATTGGTTTGTGCAAAATTAAAAAAAATTTAAATGTACTCAATTGGCAAGAAAGGCAGAAATGTAATGAAGTTGACTCAAAAGTCTTTGAGGGTACAAATTTATAGGATATTTATTATCATTTGACTTTAAGTTGACCCTCTCATTAAAACAACAAAATATTAATAAAAATATAGTAATTAAATAAATATTTATATTATGTTACTCTTTATTGAAATTTTTGAATAGTCGTATTTTGAGTTCAAATAGATAGAGAGAATTCTCACAAAAAATCTATTGTGAAAATTGTTCTCAACAAGCAATTTACTTGACAGGAAAAACAACTTATTAATTGTTGTATCAAGTTACATTTGAGACTACCTGGGGTTACATCACAATATCACTCTACCTTCCATCTGACTCATCATGTGACATCTCAGGATATGGGACGACCAACATACGTAAGATTAAGAACTTAAGAAAAGAACCCTTATCTCAATCTTTCCCATCAAATCTCAACGGCCTTCTTCTTCCTTTGCAACTCCGGCCACCTTATTCGTCAATCTTCCATCTTGTTATACTTTTATTTTAGGAATTCAGTCCTTTAACTTTTTAAAATTTAAAATTCAAGCCTAATTGTTAACACTATTAAAATCATTTTGTTAAATTTAAGTCATTACAATGTCATTTTGTTAAAAATATAGAAAAAAATTAAAAATAAATGGAAAATCAACCAAAACATGATAAAAATCTAAATTTAAATAATAATAATAATAACTTTGGTTTCCTGATTTTTAATTGATATTCTATCCTTGATTTTCAATTTGTTACTGATTCAAAAAAGTTCTGATTATTTACAATTATATATCACCGGTTGAACAATCAATTCTCAATTTTCTACTTAAGAAATATTGTCTCCTTATCATTTGACCCAATAAATATCGGTACACATGGTATTTCATTCTTATGAGAAAAAAAGATTATTATTTTTCTAATATTTTTTTTTGTATAATGCATTAAAATGATATATAAAAATATAAATTATTATATTTAATATAATATAGATCAATTAGTACACACTTTTACATCAATTTCTGATAATAATTTATGCTAATATACTTAATTTTATATTTCTAAAAAATATGTTTAGAAGTTGATTTGTGGAAAAAATAAATTTATTTAAAAAAAGATCATGTGATCAATGTTTGGATGAAAGGAAAATGACAAGAAAGGCAGAAATGTTATCAAGTTGACTCAAAAAGTCTTTTGAGGGTACACATTTAAAATGATATTTATTATTATTTGAGTTTAAGTTGACTTAATTCTCTCATTTTTGGAGTGTTTAAAATATTAATAATAAAAAGTTAACTAAGAATAGAGTAATTAAATAAAATATTTATATTATTTGTTACTTTTTATTGAAATTATGGAACAATTACATAAATCTCTCGTGAAAATCATTTTTGACAAGTAATTTGCATAACAGACAGACTCATTCATTAACTGCCATATCATTGTTCGCTCGAAAGAACTCAAGTTACATCACAATGCTACCTTACTTAAACTAATAGCATCAGGCCACTTACCTTTGATACACCAATATCGATTGGTCACATGACATATCGGAACAAAGGAAAGAACAAAGCAACCGTTTATCTCGGCCTTTCTCGCTAAATCTCAACCTACTTATTTCTTTACAATTCTGACTACCTCATTTATCAACCATTCCTCTTGTCATAAATGGGATAAACTGATCATATTGTCATTTGTTTTTTTTTGTACATTAACAGATTCGATGTAAATTTATATTATTATCAATTAATTAACTTTTTTCATATATTTTAAAATTTTTAAAATCGTTACCTTATTATTAAAAAAAATTATGATACGATTAAATATTAAAAATATATCAAATATTCTTAAGAAAGTTTTAAATAGTTTTGAAATGTGGACAGCGTACGGTGCGTATTTGCTCGCCTGAATTGACCAAAAGAGCCAGCAGCATACCCACGCGCAGCTGTTGGGAGAGACGACCAAGACCATAGACTCATATATATATATATATATGTATATTAGCATAATAATCATGCTTAAAATCTCACATGTTTGATTAAATGAAGAACTGATTATCGTGGGCTGAGGAGGTGGGTTAAAAAAGTTGAAGGATTTAGATAAAAAAAAAAGTAAAGTTCGTTTTTTAAATAGATCGGACTTTGGATAATATTTTTTGGTCCAAACTTGAATTTGTAAAAAAAAAAAATTTATTACTTTTTGTTGTTGTTTTTACTGCTTTTGTTGTTGTTTGTCATTGTTTTGGTGTTGTTTGGCTATTATATTGCGATTATTTTGTTGTTATTGTTTAGATATTATATGACTCTTGTTTTATTGTTATTTTTACTATTATTTTAGAGTTATTTTTACTATTATTTTAGAGGTATTTGCTTGATAAGTTGCACCTATCTTAATAAATAAATTTTTAATTTATTTTCAATTTGTTGAAAAATATTTATTTTAATGTTTTTAGTACATTTGATATATACTTTTTAAATTTGTTTTTATATAAAAATAATAATATAAAAAATCTCAATACAGGCAGGCTAGGCTGGGCTTGAGTTTTAACATTTTTATTCAAACTAGACTTGAGCAAAATTTTAAGCCAATTTTTTTAGATTAGACAAAGCCTGAGCCTAAAAAACAGACCTAAAATTTACATAAATTATTAATTTTGTTTTAGTTTATTTGAAAAGTCAATATCAATCAATAAAAATATTTTTTATAGGATCTCATATGCTTTAGGGGTAAAACGGGATAAAAATTGATAGTTTAAGTATCAATTTTGATCAAAATAAATTTAAGTACTAATATGAGAACATTGAATATTTTAAGAGTCAAATTGCTTATTAAGCCATTTGAATTTGAACTCAACCCAATTTGATAAGGAGCGGAAAAAATTAAACGCATCCAACCCGAATAAGGAAATAATTTGATTCAAACTGAAATAATTCGTACAGATAATTCAAAATATGACTCCACTCAAAAAATTTGACCCACAAACTCAAATGGTTCAATTTTAAAATGACCCCAACTTTAAATTATTTGAACCCAAATATACCAGTTCGAAGAAGGAGGTTGAACTGGTTGACTCACAAATCGGTAGGAGCATATTGAATTGGGCTAAAACCCAATTGAATCGAATTTTTTTATTTTTAATGATTTATTTAATTAAACCGGACTAAACAATCAGATTGATAATTAAAAATGTAGTCTGATCACCGATTCAGTTAAAAAAACATAATTGTCAGCAACAATAATTATATATTTTATTTTATTTTATTTAAATAACCTCTAACTTTTAACTTCAATCCAAATAAGCTTGTAACCTATATCTAAAAAATCTCTTGAAATAAGACCTTACTAGTATGGATGAAGTTAAAATTTTGTATTAATGGTGGGATAAAAATGGGTTAAATTATAAAAATATTTTCTTTAAATAAAGTTATGAAACATTGACCAATTTTTCCTTACTAAAAGATAGCTTTTCTTGTTGAATAACACTTTACAAAGGGCAACACTCATCCCTTTTATTTATTCGGTTTTATTTTCAAAAGTCATGCATTATATATATATATATATATACACTGTTGATCTTGAATTCAAGTAGCGGGTTATTTTGTTGTTGATTAGAAAATTATTATTAAAGTCTTCGTATTAAAAGTTGGATTATATTTTTTTATATTTTCTCAAAAAATGAGTAAATTAGTTCATATATGTTAAATTAAAGAGTAAATTGATTCTTCTGTTAAAAAAATCATCTATTTTATTATTAAAATTTGGTCATTGTACATTAACATGAGGTGCACGTGGCACGCCTGATATTACCATTTAGTTATTTCAGCTACGCCAATTTTTAATAGTAGAAATGTATGGAATTTATAACTATTTGCTCTTTGATCTAATGTACAGAGACGAATTTGCCTATTTTTAAGTATATAAGACAAAATACAATCTAACTCTTAATATAAGGGTGTCTGTACTACTTTTACCTCCTTAATTTTAATGTAGAAAGAAAAAAAGTGTTAATCTAACTATTAAATTATAAAATAAAACAAATAGTGGGAGTACTTAAGGTTTTGTCTCTTGAGAAGGGGTGCTTTGTGGAGAAAGAGGTGGTTCACAGAGAGTTTGCGTTTTTAGATGACGAGATTTGAACCATTATAGGTTCTTATCATATATGTTCTTTTTTATACAATGTTTAGAACTACTCATAGCCCCCCCAATCCTTAAATAAGAGGACAATGCACGTCAACGCACTCAAACCCACATCCCCTGAATTGACAACAACACCAATGCCAATCGAACTAAAACTACTATAATGGCATACAATTTTAAAAGTTGAATCTTTTATTGAGATTTCCCATGTTTTCTGCCATGCAAGTATCATAAACTCAATCTTGGATCTTTTGTATTGTTTTTATTAGCTAGCAACATTAGAAATTCTATGAAGTATAACACACTCAAAACAATACTCTCGTATGGTGAAATCATTTATACGTCAAACATTAGAGATATACATCAATGAAGAAATCTTATTTTGCTTCATTCTTTAGCAAATTACCAAACCCCTTTAATAAAACATTAACCCATTTTTCTTTTTCTTTTTCCAATGTAATAAGATTGCTTTTCTTGCTTACAAATTGACAATTCTTCCTTTCCATTTCCACTTTAATGCTTACCAAATTATCTTCTTCTTTTCTATTTATTAAAATCGGGTTTCTACTCCTAACAAACGGGCTTTATTCTTACGTGTTTGAATTAAGCTCGAATTTTAAAGTTGCTAATTAGGGACATGAATTGTAAAGCAGATTAAGATATCCATAGTTACGGAGTAAATTAGACTTTCTGTTGAAGTCAATGACATTTCTTAGCGTTCATCCTAAAATTATTTAGAATTTTACCTCTTTGCTTCGAAACTAAATATTTTAAGAATTAAATCGCTCGCTTTCATCCTAAAATGATGGATTTGCTCCCAGACCTTCTATGAAAATGAATTATTTTTCGTTTATTTAGAGAATACAAAAATGAAAACAATATTTAAAGAGAGTTGTTGATATTGGCTAAAAGGGTAAAAAAAACAACTCAAGATTAAAGTGCATTGTTCACCTAATAAATTAAGGAGGAAAATTTGAAATTTGGTGAGAATTTTATTTGAATTGAATGATTTGGTCCCTATAATATTTGAAAATTTCAATTTGATGGTCAAAAATCATATGGTAACTTTTATAAGGATCACCTTTTTTTTCTTTCTTTCTTTTGACACATTTATTTTCAAAAGAAAATTTGTGGGGCAGAGGTAGATCTTCAATATTCAATAATATTGAATCTTGATTTCAACATCCCCTGTTCAATTTGCATCAATAATAAGTGGATCCAACTTTTGGCAGTCCAACTTGAATTTGGATCAAGTTTTCGGCCCAAAACCCAAC
This sequence comes from Gossypium hirsutum, assembly GCF_007990345.1. NCBI lineage: Eukaryota > Viridiplantae > Streptophyta > Magnoliopsida > Malvales > Malvaceae > Gossypium > Gossypium hirsutum. The sequence continues at coordinate 63,172,370 of NC_053437.1, forward strand.
AAAAAAAAGGACCAAAATAAAAATTTTGAAAATTGATCATAATATTTTTTTTATTAATTTTTCCCAGCATTATGTAGAGCAGATTAGGCCCTAAAAAGAATTATCAAAATTTTATTTGAAATAATTGAATTAAATGATAGGGTAAATTACAATAATAGTCACTTTTGTTTGCTTCAGATTACATTTCAATCACTTATGTTTGAAATGTTACGTTTTAGTCACTCACGTTATCGTTTTGTTATGAAGTTGTCACCCTACTATTAGCGGTCCTACGTGGCAATCCAAATGGGTTTTAAATGCCAACTTGGATTTTCTACGTGGTAGTCCAAATTAAATTTATTTAATTAAAAACCTATTTTTATCACAGCAACTGGACATCTAAGTTGGCATTTAAAACCCATTTGGACTGTCACGTAGGACTGCCGTTAGGGAGGTAACGGAGTTTAATGGCAGAGTGGCCACTTTGTAACAAAACGATAACGTAAGTGACTAAAACGTAACATTTTAAACATAAATGACTAAAATATAATCTGAGACAAATAAAAATAACTATTTTTATAGTTTACCCTAAATGATATTATATAATTACAAACAACAATGTTATATTGCATGATGACTCTTCAAAAGTTCCAGAGGCATTACGCCATGAAAAGAAAATGAGTATCAAAGTAATGTGCTTGAGAGAACAAAAGAATGATACTCATGCATGTGTCACCATGAATATGAAAGAAAAATCTTATTCACCCTAATTTTAGAGTTCGGTGAAATAGTAAGGTTTTTTTTTAATTAGTGATTGAGAATTCGATCTTTATCTTAGGTATGGAGTAACTTTAAAATTCGTGATCAATATTTACTCCCTTAATAGATCTACAGAATACGAAAAATTAATTACTGGGTCACTCCAATAAATACATTGAAAAAAAAAATCTTATTCACACTATAAAAAAAAATTGCTAAAGAACGAAATTGACCTAACTCCATTAAATATGACTCTCTTTTTTTTTTTTTACTTTTAAGGTTTTAATTTTGTTGCAATAAAAAATGGACGTCACGTTCCACAAATCTATTGATGATATAATATTAAGTAGCTCTAGCAGCCTGCCAATGGCTAATTTAAGTATTCAATATAAAATCAATTAAATTAAAGAGATTTAATATCAACAGGTGTTGTTGTGAAACTGATTGTAAAGGAGGGAGAATCGATCACATTAAAATTATCTTTTGAAGAGGTTTGTTTGATATCCGAAAACTACTCAACAACAGTCGGACAGGTGAGGAATGTTGGGGTGAACCAGAAAAGTTTAGGTAGAGCCATACCTAAATGTTGGCTAGGTAAACGTCTTGTAGCAAGAGTAGTTATGAACCCTAGACCATCCTCATGGGGGTGGTAAACCGGTGAAGGGAGGGCTCCAATTAGTTAAAAAGAACCTGCAATCCCTTGGGGTTATCCTGCACTTAGAGAACTAGAAAAAGGAATAAATTTGGAGTAAGTAGCAGAGATATTTCTTTCTTAGAGCAATTGCTAGAGTTGATTATTTGATGTGTTCCATTTACATTAGTACGGATTGAACCCCTAATCACATAATTAAAGAACAAAGTGAACTACCACAACATCTGTACTTATGATACTCTTTTATTAGTTAGTAAAAAAATAAAAAACTTGTAATTCCCTTGATGAACCACATCTCTACTATTGAAACACATGACTCTCATGAAATTTAGGTATCATCAGCTATCATCTCCCCATGTGCTAAAGAAGAAAGGCTAGGCAGCCATTCCCAATATAAAACGTGATGGGCTTAGAAAAAGAAAGAAAGAAAGAAAGAAAAGGGAGATGTCGTAATGGCATATCCTTTGGAAGATGCTCAAACTAGTTAGCCCCCTTCAATTGCCACAATAGAAAAGAAGCCCTATATCAACTCATACAAAGCTTCAATATCAAACCCTCTTAATAATTCAGCACCATCAAGGCCACCCTTGCCAATGGCTTCAATTAGACAAGGGTGGCCAATGGTACGTAGCTCTTTCTTTTATAGGGCTATTTTATTTCCGTAAAAGATGTTCTGAAACTTGAAGTTATCCATCGCTTTTCCTTTTAAAGACGATCTTCTCTTAATAGGGCAACTTCGATCCTTTGGCATTTGGCTTCCTCGCCTGGCATCTCTCTTCACTTCATTACACACACACACATATATATATATATATGATTTGTGAGGCTCGAGGACAACTCATATTATATGTTATATTTCCAAGTTTTTTCTTGTTTATCTTTATAATTTGGTGGTTTGTTTAGTTACCTTTTGTATTTGTAAGCCAGTGGCCAAAGTTTCAGTGTGCTACAGCCTTCTTGTAGTAGCTTATCTTTGTATTTGATCTTCCTACTAATATTAATTTTATGTCGTAGTTAAAATTATTGGAGTTCTTCAAAAGGTGAAATTGGTTAAATTTTGTTATTAATTTGTATATTATGCAGAAATTATAGGTTTAATTTTTGTATTTTTTTTGTTTTTTAAATTTCACTAATGGGATTTATTAAATTTATTAAGATTTTCTATTTTCAAACTCTTATGAGCTTGCTATTTCATATTGCTATAAAAAAAACTAGTTATTGGGTTAACATTTTTCATTTGCGGTCAAAATTCGATAAATATAGGCACTAAAAATAATTAATATGGAGAATATGGATTAAATCTACAACTCTATACATATAAGCTTCTATTTCAACAAATCACACGTAGAGATATTGATAAAACACATAGAGTTAATGGTATTTCATAACTAATCGATTGAGCAGCAGCTTGTAGACCATCTAAAAAGGAATATTTATTATTTGATCCATATCCTAACATAAGAAGTCCAACGGGAGCAATACTTGAAATGGTAATCCATAAAAAACTATCGATATTGAGATCAGCTAAAATAAGTCGAGAGCTAAAAGGAATTACTAAAAAAATTAGTAAAATTGATACATTGCCTCTAGATGAGTACTGCCTCTAGATGGAAGAATATTTTCTTTGAAAAGAAGTTTTGTTCCACCTGCTAGTGCTTGAAGAATGCACAAAGGAACGACATATTCAAGCCCAATACGTTGTTGTATTTTTGCAGAATTATTAGTAAAATTTAAATTTAACTACTACGATTCTGGATTAAAACTAGAATTTCAAAATTAAAAAGATACAAACATTAAAATTAACCGATTCAAAAAAATATATAAATTAAAAATAACTAAATTAAAATATAATTATACAAATCAAAATTACAAAAATAATAATCAGTAAGGTGTTATAGTTTCTTTTTTATTACATTTTTAAAACCTTCCATCTTTTACACATGTCGAAGGCCCATTTTTTTCAATTGTAAATATAAAATGGTTAAATTTCTATCTGGTCCTTTTATTTTATATAGATTACATAAAAATGTTTAAATGTCACTTTTGATCTTAGTATTGAATTTAAGATTTAATCATTATACTTTATTTTTTACATGATTTAATACCTCAATGTTTATAATTTCATTACTTTTTTATATAAAAATGTCCGAAGAAATTTTATTGTTACACGTGTCCTTTTTTTTTGCCGTATAAGATAACGGTAAAATTTTAGTATTTATCCCTCTACTTTGCTAAAGTTTAGGATTTAGTTTATAATACAATTTTAATAAACATTTAATAAATAATTATAAGGGATAAATCTCAAAATTATACATGAACTTTGGTTTAATGTGCAATTGTATACATGAACTTTAACTTGGTGCAATTTTACACGTGAAACTCTAATTGTGGTTTCAACGTATACCTGAAACTTTAATTTTGATTTAATCATACACATTTAAAGAAATAAATACACAAATTTATTTTTGTATTGGATAAATATAATTATTTATGTATGTAATATATAAACATAAAATTATGTTATATCAATAATTGTGTTAATAAATTGACAAGAATTGGATCAAATCAAAATTTTATGTATAAAATTGCACAAAATCAAAGTTCATGTATTCAATTACACATTAAACCATAATTCATATATAATTTTAGTATTTATCCCTAAATATAATTATAATTATAATTATATTCCAAACGACTTTCCTCATGCTTTTTTTTTTCATTTTATAAAAATAGTTCATTTTCAATTTTGGTCATTCTAATATGCTTAAATTTTGAGATTTAATATTTATACTTTAATTTCTAACATAATTTGATCTCTATATTGTTATAATGTTATTAATTAGTTTAATATTTTTATAATGTTATTAATTAGTTCAAATAGTTAATATCATTAACTTTTTAATTAAACCGTTACATGGTTATATATAATTTGAAAGCAGATTTATAAACCTAAAAAGTATAGGGATTAAATTATTAAAAATAAAAATAGGATGACTAAATTCTAAATGTACGAAGTGTAAAAACTTAGAGTCATGGTTGTTTTAACCGAACTAAACCGGCCGGGGTATCGGTTCAGAGAGATACATCAGACCAATTGACCCACAAACCAGTATAGATTAATTGAACAAAGCTAAAAAATCGATTCAACCGCTTATTATTTTTTTAATGGTTTATTTAATCAAATCTTACGAAGCAGTGGCCTGACCAGTTTGACCACCTATATAGTTTTGGAAACCTTGTTTAAAGCATATTTTAATTTTTAAAATTTTATTCTATAATTCTACATAAAAATATAATCAGTGCGATAATCATACTAGTTCTCATTAATATGATCATGAGATTCTTTTTACCTTAAAAAAAAAAGGGAAGAGAGCAGCTAAAACAACAATTGTTCCTATATACGATCCCCATACTATTATTAAGTAATTTACATCTAATACTAGTTTGAACTTCATACAATTCGAGCAGCTCAATCAGACTATTTTTTATTATTATTTTTTATAAATTTATTCAAATAAACCAATTAAATCGATCAAATAAAAAAAATGATGATCCAACCGTTTTGATTCTAAAAACCTTCCTAAAAATACCCAAAAAAAGGTTTTCTTTTAATGTAAAACTAAGTTTCAAATGACTTTGAAAATCAGTTCAGATATTAAAATCCAACCAACCGATTATACTTACTAAAATATCTTCTCTCGAATATATAAATTTATTTACATATTCTTGAGCTTCAAAACCTTTTAATAAATATTTCTATTTTTAATTTAATTACCATCTCCCATTTTTATAAGACTTGACCACCCATATATGATTTATTTTTATATAAATTAATATACAATATTAAAACATCATGTAAACTTACCAAAACGAATCAATGCCGGATGCAAAAATATTAAATTACAATACCGTACAAATAATAAAACCAAACCGATCAGTCCGCTACTTCCTCCACTAAATCAATTCTGATTAAATAAATTACTATAAAACCCATTTTTCATAATAAATTTAAAAAAAAAATTCAATTCAACCGGTTTCCAACAATTCACAGGTCAACCGATTTGTTGGATATATAGAGAGAGAGTATTTAATAAACTAATAATGTACTATTTTTATTCCACAAACAGCCTTTAAAAATTATCATTTATTTTTAAAAAATATTTATTTTTAAAAACTCTACTGACAGTATTATTATGGGAAAAACTAGTCAAGTCAGGCCAAACCAAAAGGTACACGATTTCAAGCACCAGATAAGAACCAGAGATTTTTGTAATATATACATTATTCCTACTAATGAAAATAAATGTATGGCTCTGCTTCAAAATCATTAAGCTAAAAATTCAAGTCTCGTATGTGGGTGGCTATTTCATAATAGTAGGGAACTGGAATGGATATTTTAACAGCATTTGGTTCACTTCTGGAAGCTCATTCCAGTTCACAAATTGAGTTCACTTCTTTATCATCTTCACCTTAACAAGTGAAACAAAATAACACAACTTATGTAACCTCAATACCTATCTAATTCCATGCACAAATTAAATTAAATTTAACATTTAAAAAAAAAGAAAGAAAAAAGGACACCAACAAATGCATTTCCTTACTCTAGAAAATCAGATCTTCCTTGGTTCAAATGTTCATATAACTCCCTGCGCTCGATACTACTAATGAGTTGATGGATTGGAACTTCTTTCTGTAGCATCGAAGTTCCTTGGAAAATAACCATCTGGCAGCATGATTTTCTATATTCACTGAGCTGAAGCACGAGGGAAATGTAATGTTTTCAGAAACATGGGAGTTGAATTGGATAAAAGGGAAATACAAGCATGATTATGATGATGTTATTGACAAACCTGGTCGGGTCTTAACTTCTTGAAACCAAATTTATCTGTCCAGATTGATTCAGCTTCTTCAGCAGCTGGGAGAATGATATTTTTTACATTCAAGAATGCCAACAGCTTTTCGATACAAGAGAATAACAGCTGGAAGTAACCCTGTATGGTAATTTAGTTCCACTGAATCAAGATTGAACAGAGATGATATCGGAACAGGTAGAGGATAACAGCAACATGCATTCCAAGCTAATAATTTTGTAAAAGCACAGGAATTATATGATAAGTGTGTCAGCAAGAAGAATATCTCTTGACTGTTTTGAGGGATGGGCAACGATTCCAAATTAGAAAACCTCCAGCAATCATCAAAATTACCAAGCCGGCAATTGGAAATCAGAGTAAAACTACTTAGAAAAGGTAGGAATTGTAGGCAAAGTTTATAAAAACAAAACTGGGGTCCATTAACCTCACCTTTCCATGGTTAGCAATGCTTGTAGCAACTAAAGGGATTTCAGCAATTTCTTGCCCAAAAACTCGAATTATTCCAGCTGATACAACGAATGAGCTGCAACATTATCCAAAAGAGAATATTATCAACATTCAAATAGCAAAAGCATCTAAAGCTTTAAATGTTAAGCAAATATGTCTTACTTAATTGTCAATACAGCACAATACATTCCACCGTATTCTTGGCCCTTTAAGTTCCTACTGTAAGAGAGAAGGTAATACAAATTTGTCAAAAATATATAAATAAATAAAAAAAGAGGGGAGGGAGGTGGGGGAGGGGGGAACACACTCAAGTAGAAGAAATAAAGAAGGCTCGTGCTTACCCATAAACCATGCATGGGATAAGGTCCCTCCCAGTTGTTGCATCAACTATGGGGTTGAAACATTCCTTGACCCAAACAGAAAAGAAGAAAGTTCAGTGGTAAGCCATGCATGACGCATTTTTTATGTTTTGAAAAAGAAAACATAGCCAAATCAGAGCCCCACAACGCAAAAATCATCATACACTGCTAAATCACAGTTTTGAATGCAACATGCAAATCACAGCGGCATTTTGCTAAGCAATGTTTCAGATTGGCAGGATAAAACCCTGGTTAGATAAGTCTAGCTAGAAACATACACTTACGATCTGATATCCCCAAAAACCTTTAAACCAGCCATAAACAGAGACATCAAAGCAAAATGCCTCAATTTATCAATCGTTTTGGTTTCAATGCTCTTAAAATATCACATTTGAACAATCATGTTCTTTTACAGTATATAGTATTTAATGGGTGAAAAACTCCACCACAATAAGGTCAAAGCAAGGTACTAATAATAGAATAGAAAATGCTAAGGAGAAGTATATTAGCAAGTAAGAGATGAAAATATATTAACTATATAAAAGTTATAAGCTCAATATTTTGCCTTTCCCAGCCACTTTAGCAGAAGGGAAAAAGAAAATTAAAAGATAAAGAAAAGAAGATGACTGATGAGAAGCAGCATAAACGTTAGTTACAAGCTACTGATGTTTCCGTGCAACATCCAACCCAGAAAGCATACTTGGCAAATAAAAACTAGAAAATAAACATATAATAATTGCAATAATTACAAAATAGCATTGCACGACTACTGTTTATCAACATTGGCAAAATAACATGAACAATACTTACATGGAAGATACCAACTGCTTGAGAAAGCAACAATCTAGTTTCAGGAGAAGCGAATTTGCTGCTAAGAAGCCTCCATCTCACATCAATATTGATATCAGCATCTAAACCTTTTTCCGCATATTTCTTCTTTAATACATCCAAAAGGGAGTCAGGGAGCCTTTCAGCTCCATGAATGAGCAACTTCTGCAGTGTAGAATGGATCCTACCGCAATCTGAGCAGCAAAACCACTTCCCTTTCGGTATTTCCTGTTATACAAGCGGCATCAGTATTTTCATCCATTAACAGATAATGCGTCCAACAGATAGGAATCAAAATTTCCATATTTAATAATCAAATGATGGTGATAATAAGACATGCATACCCTTAGATCAGCCATTTTATGAGTCCTCAAACAGCCAATATGATATTCTTTCTCACACTGATACAAAATTATTTTTAAAAAATAAATGAGCACATCAGTGAAAATGAAATGAAGGGGGGGGGGATTTTTAGCAGTGTTGAAGCCCAATGCAAAGACAAGATGAAATAAAAAATTAACATTATACCTGATCACAAAGTATAACTGTCCGAGGACCAAATCCTGATTTGCTAAAATCGCATGCCCTATATAAAATAAAATCAAAGAAATTTATGGAAATATCGCAAATGCAAACTGTATACAAATAGTCTTCATGAACTACAGGCTCCAAGATTCATCCTTGTGTATACTCATAACCTGCATAATGTGCATCCACTAAGTTCTGTCTCGATGTTCTTCACAATTCGTACACATCTGCTGGTTATTTGCTCTATAGCATCAACTCCTAAAATCCTTCCAGCAGCAGCAGCATTAGCATTATGTTCTGCACACTTTTCTCTCATCAACATGTTCTGGCAATATTTGCAGTACCAGCGACCATGAGGAATTGTTGGTAGAGAAGCACATTCTGCATAGACCCATAAAGTTCTACTCAATAACAATCAGCTAAAAAAGAGCTGTAAAACTGATCATCACAGGCAACTATAGCAGTCTTAAAATTGAAAACAAAAAGACTGGGTATAGTAAATCTGCAAAGCAAAATGCAAAGAAAAACATCTAATAACATGCACATGAGGGACAAAGCAAGACTTCATTTGTGTTAATATTCAATGCCACTGACTGAGTGATCTCCCACCAACTCTCAGCCTCTGCTTATTGTCTAAACAAGTCAGCCTTTCATCCAACTCAAACTCCACTTCTCTTGTTTATTTCCCTCTACTCCTACCATTTTGAATAAAACATTCCATTTAAAAGTCATGGTGCACATTTGAGAAACTGTAGGCACTTTTTTTCTTTTCCCTGATTATCTTCTCTTGGTGAAATATATAAGTTCTTTATCATCTATATAGGCAAAGACATGAAACTAGTACAGTAAATCTCATGCATATCAGGCACAGGAGTGGAGACTTCACACCTCAGGGCTCAGGTCACGCAATTATCATTCTTGACACAACACACACACACACAAAAAGAAAAAAAGCACTGCTCCAGATCTATCCCTAAAACCCCAAAGACAAATAAATAAAGTCTCACAGTGTCCAAGCAAAGTACCTATGAAACCAAGAAAACAAAATCAAACCATCCATCCATGCATTTCCTGATTATAATAAATTCTTAATATTTACAATCAAACCTTTATGAAATGCCCTTGGGCATCCATCACAAAGCAAAAGATTTCCACCATCAGCACAAATGATGCATGCAACATCATTATCCTTGGCAGAATAAAGACGGCCTTTTGAGAGAGATATTGCCAGTTCATGCAGAGACACCCCATTAGACGTGTAAATGTACGCGTAGCTGCCAAAGTATACAAATATAATCAAGAAATATTTAATAATGTAACTTACGAAGGAAGCTGTAAAGCATCTGATATCGAAACATACGGTTTTCGACGAGAAGCCCAACCAGCATGAGCTTCAAACTGTGAGGGGCTAACCTGCGCAACAAAAGGAATAACATAAACAGACAAAAAATGCAATTGTGAAATTCTGAAGCTCAAGCAAGAAAAGCACAATACCTCACAATTGCAACAACGACAAATTATCCCAAAGCCCTTTTTGTAACCCTCAAGCAATCTCTGCCCATTAAAACTAATCACACTTCACACACCACTGATATACGAAGGCATAAAATAAATTACTTTCATCTCTATTACCTGTCCACGGGCATAGTATGCAACTTCAGTTCCATCAGGCAGTCCATCTTCCTCAAATACCAACTTATGCAATCGCTGATCTCTATAGAAAAAGATTCCAAAGAGAAAGGAGATTCCATCAGAAAAAGGAAATAAGAGCTTATTAAAGAAGTATATTAAAAAAAGTACCAACTTTGTTGTCATCTTCCATTGACTTCCATTGGGTGAATAAATTGGTGATGAAGCTCCTTTGAACATCTTTGACATCAACACTGGTTTCACTGGCCTGAGTACCAATAAAAGCACAAAAATCACAAAAGGGGAATGACAACGACGAAAATACTACAGACTCAAAAGAAACTTCACTGAAAGCAGATCCTTGTCTCAAAACTTGCAGGCATAGGACAACAGAAGAAAGAAACCATCATAAAATGACCAAAAAAAAAAAAAAGATAAAATGTTACTAACTTCTTTTTTGTTCTCCAATGGCCCTTATCTTGAGAGGAAATATGCACTGAAGCGCTCTTCAAGGACTTCGTGAATAACCCTGGCTTCGTTAACCTGGAAATAACAAGACGGAAGTATGATGCACCAACAATAAACCTACAAGAAAAGGAACACTATTTATAGTTTAAACTACCACCTAGCACTGCTCTATAGCTTCCAAATAGAACAATTCACTTTCCATGAATGGAAAGAAATTGGTTAAAGACAGAATTATGTGACAGCAAATGACAATTGTAAGAAGGTCACCAACTTTCTTGTTGTCTTCCATGGACGTCTGTTTTGTAAAGAAATAGATGACGAAGAACATTGAGGTGAATTTGATGTCAAATCGAGCTCTGATGACCTGAAACAATGCAGGAGGCACATGACAAAAGGCAGTAAAATATTAAAAAGAAAAAATCATCTTACTTAAATATATCAGCCTGTTTATGAGCCAAAAATGATGGCAGGAAATGGCACAGAAAAGAATAAAGAGAGATATTAAGAGACACTAACTTGTTTGCTTTCTTCCTTTGACTTCTATTTTGTGGAGAGACACTCAATGATGCACTTCCAAAGGACTGCAACATCGAAACGGGTTCTTGTGATCTGAAACAACACAAAAATAAAACATATAAATTAAGAAATTTAGATATGAAGTATTAACCCCAGGTACAAACTGATAAACGTTAAGAAAAATTATATCAAGCATTAACAAAAAGTTACTTTCTTGTCACATTCCATTAACTCGTGGATTGTGGAAAAGATAACCATTTAAGAGTTCCAAAGGAATGTGATTTGAAATAAAATAGTGCAACCATATTAAATAATGTATCTCCACGTTACTAATACAAACTATAAACAAATGTCACTCTAGCATTACCTTAAAACTTCAGTTATGTTAAATTTCATACTGTAAGTCAGTTTTATACCCTCCAAAAGAAAAATAAATAAATTGCATTTTTATCAAGGAGTACACATGCGGAATAAATTATCAGTCAAAAAAACTTAACATGTCCCTTTTTATACAATGCATCAATCAACTAGAACTGAATGGACAATCTAAAAACCCATAAAATGTCATACAAATAATTGAATCTAACTCCCTAAATTACAAATTTGCAATAAAGTTCTAGTTATCATGAAAAGATTTTGAACATTACACATTAATTGCAATGATCATACAGTGCAATTGTCAAACAAATAAAATATTCAACTAATGGCAAACATTAAGGGCCCTAACCAACTAAACTATAAAGCAGAAGAGACAACAATTGCTATTTATTAATTTTATTATTTTACAAAACAATGCCTAAGGAATGCATACCTGGTTCCAACACTGGGTGAACTCATTGTGATGAACTGAGATTTCTTCAACTCCACGCATGAATTGCAAAGCGGTCCTACTTGGCCAACATGTATTACAGGAAATGAACCTAGAAACAAGTGAATGACAAAAGGAATAAGACCTCAGTACAATAAAAATATTCTTTTTACTTGCCTCTGTCAATAATAATGTATTTAATAAAACAAAAGGTCACCTTTGCATCTTCTACAAGTGAAACATTTTTGCTCAGGTACAGCTCTAATGATATTTTGAATTGTTGCTTCTAATGTATGCAGAGGTCCTCTCCTGCATGCCCGCAACACCTCAAGCAGGCTCTTCCCATTTTCAAAGCAGATATATTGAGCTGCTCGTTTGTATTGTTTACAAGCATGAATCTCAAATTGGGAAGGTGGAACAACCTAACATGGGAAACAGAACAGCAGCAAGAAGATCGATAACAGCAATTATTAATCACGGAGTTACATAGAATCCAAAACTGCAACCTGGGAAAGCGATTGCTTACTCTGCGCCCTTTACACAAGGAACATGAACACAAAATTCCTCCATCTGTTATGATGCCCCGAAGACCAGCTGTCTGGAATTAATATAAAACTAAGCTACACACTATATTTAAATTCCAAAGAGAAACAAAAAATTAAAGGATATATTCAAAATTAAAAGAAATAACGGGAGCAGCCAAGAAACACCTTACTACTAATTGTACCCATGTAAACTACTGGAACCCCATCAAGCAAGCCAGTGTCAAAGAGCTCTTTAACAGTCATTGGGCACTTATTAAGTGAGATCTTTTTTGACATTTTCAACTCCAAATTCTTCCTAGGTGTCGTCAATCCACTTTCTTCAGCTGCTTCTTCTCCACCAAAATTTGAAACTAACACATTCTCAACATTCTGCTGTTCGCACCCCAAACTTTCCTCTGCTTCAACCTTTGGTCCCCATAGTGATTTCTTGGGCCGCCTCAGGGTCTTCAAGAGTAAATCATCATCATTACCGTCACTACTGTCAAAGCCTCCTTTCTCTACCGGACGAGTCTCAAGCTCATCCATAGACTGACAAGATTGAACAACAGGCTTACCATCTATTCCAATTGCCTCAACTACCAGGTTCCCTACAATGGCATTTTCTCCAATGGTATGGCTTTCTTCAATCAAAGCCTCTATAAATGGACCACCTTTGACAATATCTCGAACAACTAAGCTCTCATCAACCACATTTTCTATTACCACTTTATCCCCTGCTAAATTTCCATTTCCCGATCTACTTTCAATCAAATTATTGTTTACACCATTTGCGTCAGCTAAAATTCTATTCTCCTGATCCTCATCAATTAAAGACACTTTAAAACTATTTATCGGTTCATTAAAGTCCTTGAGCTTTTGGTTATCTAAATTCTCAGAAACACGGCAATCAATTCTCGACTTTTTAACTCGAGTGTACACAATGTAACCATTCACTTGAGTACTATTAACTCTTTTACAACAACTACTACTAGAACTCGCCTGAGTTTGAGAGTGAATCACTGCCTCCCGAGTTTGACCGAGTGAACCATCCACTCCGTAATCCAACTCTCGCTTCATGCCTCACTCACTTTACTCTCAAAATCCACTAAAATTCACCAAAAAAATGAAAAAAATCAAATTAAAAAGAAAAACGAAACGAAAAATTTAGCAGCTGTAGAGTGAAAGATTTTACCGATTAAGATCGTATAAAGGCCATGAGAGGCTTGATTTTCTTGAGAGAGGCAAGTGAAAATTTGGAGGGGCGAGTTAAAATGGAAGAGTCCGAGATCGGATTCAACAAAATTTAGGGTTTTCGATTAAAACTCAAAGGATTTGAAAGATAAATCTATTAATATTATGGGAGATTTTTTTCCTTCTTTTTTTCCCCTTTGGTGTGTTGTTAACCGACTAGAGAAAAAAAAAGAGATGTGGGACTTTCAACGGAACGGAACGGAAGGGCAAATAGCAAAGATCCATGAAATAAAACAAAACGGAGAAAGGTTTTATGAAGGTTAAACTATGCTGTTAGTCCTTGTATTAGGTATAAATTGTACATTTAGTCCTTTTGCGTATTATTATATGTGTTATAACTTGTCAGCTTGCTGTTTTTACATAAAAATCTCATTACTTCAGTTAGTAAATTTAATAGTTATTTTTTAGATTAAAATTTTAAATTCAAAATTATTAAAAAATTAAAAATGATCAAATTGAAGAAAAATTGATTTAATCCATAACTTACTATGTACGAGGCTAATTCTCTAAAACCCAATAATATGCCATTCTTTTTGGGTTATGGTGTAGTAATTAAGGTTTAGAGTTTAAATTCATTTGTGGACATTTCTAAATGATTTTTAAACCCTCAAATTTTTAATTAAATTACACATTTAAAAAAATATTACGCACTTAAGTTCACTCCAACTCATATCTTTATGAGTTTTCAACATCATCTTTATGAGTTTTTAAACCGATGAGACTATTACAGGTCGGATGACTACCACCAAAAATGGGTTGGATAGTGCAAATGGAAAAGTCAAAGCAAGGTCAAGACTTTCGTACTCGAGGTAGGAGCAAAGCCAGAATTTTTCTTTTTTGATGGGTTGAATTTGAAGTATAAATTTTTGAGAGAGCTAAGTGGAATTTTATCATTGTATTAATGTAAAACTTTACAATTTTTAAGGGATTAAACTATAAACTTTTTTGTTTTTTGAGTGGTCATAATTTAATTTTAAATTTTAGGAGGGCCCCAAATACAATATTACCATTAAATTAACTTAAAACTTTGTAAATACTCAAAGGATTAAAGGGATAATTTTTTATTTTAGGGGGCTAGTCCCCTACTTGCCCCATTAACTCACTGCTGTGAGGTGGAGTACTTTCCAACTCAAATAGTGGGTTTCGGTTTCAATAGAAATTTGAGAATTTGTTCAATCACCCAAGCCAAATTGTGGGTGTCGTATGATGAATTAATGTTAGACTAGGGAAAGGACTATAAAAATCGTGGTCAATATGGACAAAATATCAATAATACATATGCTCAATGGAACAAGAGAGTGTGTTAACAAATTTCCTTTTAACTAGAAGTGTTCAAAAATTGAAGAAAATATATTGGGATACGAAGATTAACCATATTCACAATGGCAAATTTAGTGTCTAACTACACGGCAAAGGGCTTCAACAATGATTTGAAAGGAGTTCGAACTTTTGATGTCCCACCAATTAGTATAAAACACAAATTACTTAGCAATAGCATGAGGATCACATGGTTGTCCTTATTTCTTTGTAACTCGGGGTTTTGTATTTATATTATCTTAAATATTTAATGGAATAGAGCAAAAGGGTTTGAAGTGTCAAACTTAGGTGATGTTGTAGTTATCAACTTAAGTGAGTGGTCATGTACTTGTAGGAGATAGAACCACATTGGCATCCCATGTCCATATATTGTTGCAACAATTTTGTGAAAGAAGCTAATGTTTCTGATTATGTGTATAAGGGGTTTAAAAATGAAATGTATGAAAAGTTGTATGGCATTGTATTGCCTGCTGTCCATAGTGAAAAATATTGGCATAAAACTAATATAGGACCACCTGGCCCCTCAATACCAAGGAAAATACCTACGAGACCCTGAAAAAAATTGAGTAAGATAAGAGGGAAGAAGGAGTGGGACTAAACTGTCTAGAAGAGGGAAAAATATAAAGTGCCAAAAGTGTTTCAATTGGACACAATTCTAGAAGGTGTCAAACTTCATCTATTATAAGTGTTGAGTTTCCTAAAAATTATAATGCATTATAATCGAACTCCAACATGTCAATTTTGCAGACTATAGCTCCAACAACTCCTAATCCAACAACTCCATCAGAAGCATCTGCATCATCACTATCAGTTCCACCAACATCACCCTCGTATGTAGCAAGACCAACAACACCTCAAGCAAATCCAACGGAACCTCTAGTTACTAATAAGCTATTTTGCAGAACCTGTAGCTTCCACTTATAAATTTGCAAGTCCTCCACCTCATGTTGATTTTAACATCATACTTCATGTAACCAATAGTTAAGGAATTTCATTTTTTTTAAACAAGCTCATACATAACCTATATAAACATATTTCTTTCCTTTTTTAAGACCAAAACATGTTCACTATATACAAGGCTTCGATAAAAATTATAGTACCATCTCGCTCAACCACTAATCTTGCTAGAATTACATATTGTGTGGTAAACTTTATTATTGTTTTATTAACTATTGATGGTCACTAAACTAACTATAAATACGACAAAGGCAAGTACATCTATCAAACAATAGTATAGCTATGGTAAGTACAGAATATCGTATCTATGAAGACTAAAAGTATTAGTAATTACCGTTTTTCAATTATTTAGCCAACAATTTAGAGTGATGTGTTTTAAAATAAATTTACTAAACTAATTTAACTAAGAACGCAACAGAGAATGAATCAAGGTAGTAATCGAATATTAACCAATGAGATAGACAATAACCCGGAAAGAATCCACCTATACTTTATCTATTATTATGAATATGAATTAAACGATTTATTCACTTGTGTCTTGATCCGTAGAAATTCCTAAATTATGTTAATATCTCTTTTGAGAGTAAGAACAACTGACAATTGAAATCTCTTTCTAATTAAAACCCCTATTGTCGCATTAACTCAATCTATGGATTCCCCTATTAGATTTGACTCTAATCTAGTAGATTTATGTCGTCCTATTTTTAGGATTGCATGCAACTCCACTCCATTATGCTAGATCTACTCTTAAACAGAGACTTTTGTTCCACTGAATTAAGTACATTAAACATGAATTAATATCCCGAAAATATTAAAACAAGAAATAAGCATACATAATTGAGAACAAGAATCAAGTATTTATCGCGTAAAAACAGACATTAAATAAAAGGATTCATCATAGGTTTCATCCTCCCTAGGTATTTAGTGAATCAGTTCATAATCCTGAATGAAAACATCTCAAAGTTAAAATAACCACAAAATATAAAGAAACTTATAAAAACTTCGAAAGAAATTAAAAGGAGATCTTTGATCTTAATTGAGATCCATTTTCGAGTTGATTCTGATGGCGTTCTTTGAGTGTTTTCTTCGACTTTCTCTGATTGCCCATTTATGTCTTCTTCTAATGGGTATTTATATACTTTAGAAAGCCTAAAAATTGGGTTTTTCCATATATTTGGGAAACAGGGTGCGAAATCGTCACGGGCTGGCACATGAGCATCTGTCTAGCCCGTGTGGAAATGCTTAGGCCATGTGGCTCCTGAAAATAACTTTATTTGTTCGATTTTGGCTCTTTTTTCACTCTTTTCGCTCCCAAATGCTCTCCTAAGTATAGAAACATGAATTTAAAGGATTAGGAGCATCGCATTCACTAATTTGCATAATTAATCATCCAAAAAAGCATTAAAAATGAGATTAAAATATGTTACTTTTATAGCTTATCAACTATTGTTTCATAGTTTTGACTAATGTTACGACATCTACTACAACAACCACTAGCTTCTTCAACACGACCAACTCCTTCCACTATGCAAACATTTTCAACAAAGCAAATACTTACAATACTTAGTAGAAGAGGAAAACAAGTTATGCAAAGGATTGGGCAATACACAAAAGAGAGGTCAGGAATGCAATTTTTGAATTCAAATAACCAAAAAAGCAATTGTTGAACCATAAATGCTTAATTTATTTCAATTTGTTTTAATACATTTCAATATTAATAAAAATATATTATAAGCATGGATTAATAGTTTTTTTTGGATAATCTCATTGTAGATTCGGATCATATATGCGCTTTTTGACATAATGCCTAGAATTACCCATAACTCCTCCCCAACCCATAAATAGGAGAATAATGCGCTTCAATGCACTCGAAACCACGTCCTTCTATATTGGCAACAATGCCTAATCCAATCGAGTTAAGACTCAATCGACAGTTAGTTTAGTATTTTTAAGTTGCCTTTGTGTTTGTAAGTCAGTGGCCAAAGTTTTTAGTGTGCTGCAATCTTATTTGTACTTGGTTGCGTTTGTATTTGATCTTCCTGCTAATATTAATTTGGGTAAATTACACCAATATTCATTCAAATTTGGGGTAGCTGACAAACTAGTCACTCTAGTTTCATTTCAGTCACTTAACTTTCAAAAAATAAGAAAACAGTGATTACCATTACAGATGTAATAGAAAGCTGAGGTGGCCCGTTAACGCTTTCTAGTGGCCCGTTAACTTGCCGTGTTGGCATCCCACGTGGAAACGACGAAAAAGAAAGAAAAAACTCGAATCTGAAAAAAAAAATGGGAAAGCAAAAGGTGAAATGGGAGACCCAAATCTTAAAGCTCTTTTTTTTTCTTCTCTATGTTGAGTGTTTTTGTTTTTCACCTTATTTGCTTCCTCTGTCTAATCACTTTGAATTGAAAGGAGATGACAATAAAAAGAAATTGAAACCAACATTAGGATTTAGAAACTGGTAAAATACTAAAAACCCATGTATTTCTCTCTTTCTCCTGCTTTATTCTTCTTCTTTTCCTTCTATATTTGTTTTTTTGTTTTGGTTATTCATGTATTGTTATTGACCAAAAACAGGCAGAGAAGGCTTTTTTTTTTGTGATTTAGTATTTTAGGAATAAGTTTCTTTGTGGGACAAAGTTTAGCCTTGGAAAATTTAGTGAAGTATATATTTGGCTATGCAAGTATTGGGGGAGATTGAAATTTATCACAACAGCAGCAACTAAGGGAAGAAGAAGAAGAAGAAGAAGAAGAAGAAGAAGAAGAAGAATATTGGGGAAAAAAACTCTAACCCAGTTTAATAGCGGTGCAAGTGGTGGTGGCCGGAACACTTGTCGTCGGTGCTACTGGTTTGTTTATGGGATCGGTTGTATTTGAGTCGTTGAAGACTTTGAAAGGGATTTTATAGTCTATTCTTCTTCTTCTTCTTTTTCCTCTTCTTCTTCTTCTTCTTCTGTTATTAGAGTTTTTTTTTTCAATTTCTTCTTAAACTGGGTGGGTTTCCACTGTGGACATCCAACGTGGTCAGTTAACTGGACACATTAGCTAGTTAACTAGCCACATCACGTATGCCATAAGGTCTGTAACGAAAATTGTTAATAGGTGGCTGATTTGTCACTTTTCAATAACGTTAATGACTGTTTTGTTATTTTTTTAAAGTTGAGTGACTGAATTGAAACCAGAGTGATTGTTTTGTCAGCTACCCCAAAGTTGAGTAATTATTGGTGTAATTTACCCTATTAATTTTATGTCCTAGTTTAAATTACTGACATTAGTTGGTTGATGGATTTCATTTTTAAAACTTGAAAGGGAAACTCAAAACTCATCATTTAAAAAGTTAAAATTATGATTAGTTAAATTCTACTATTACTTCAATACCATTTTTGGCTAGAATAGGATTGAATTTATACTATAAAACAAATGAGGACACTTATGGTTATAAAAAGGAATGTTTTTAATTTTTCATTATGCTTAAGTTGTGGATTTAGTCTCTATACTTTAATTTGATTGTTTTTAGTACTTGTATTTTTTTTTTTAAATCTCAATCCTTAATAAACACTATTTGTTAAATTCATTAAGTTTTTCTATTTTCAAAATTTTGTACAACAAATGTATTATTACATGCGCAATGCCATGATGGCTTACTATTTTTACAGATTACTCACACACGTAAAAAAAAGCCAACTAATGGGTTCAACGACTGCCATTTTGCATTGAAACTAAAATTCCAAAATTCAACAAGTATAGAGGCTAAGAACAGTCAAAGTGGAGAACACAGGCTAAATCTACAACTTTATAAATAGTACAAAACTAATAACATAATTTAGCCAAACAGATTTAACTACTATCGTTTGGGTCAATACTAAAATTTCGAAGATTAAAAACTATAAAGATTAAAACTGACCAATTCGAAAAATATAAAAATATAAGAACAAAATCCATAAAATCAAGATTACAAAACAATGATGAATAAGGTGTGATAGTGTTATCTCTTTTTCCTTAACGGTTAGTAAATACTATAAAGAACAAATGACCTCACATCCCCTACTTTAGACAAATAACATTGCTTTTTCCCCATTTTTATTACATTTCCAAAAAGAAAGAGAGGTTGATTATATGTAGACCTGATCATGGGTCGGGTCACCTAGCCCGGCCCGAAATGTGGAAGGGTTTGGGCAAAAATATAGGCCCAAAAAATGGGTTTGGACAAAAAGATAAGACCTATTTAAAAAATAGGTTGGGCCTCGAGTAAGGTATTTTTGACCCAGGCCCGGCCTGAAATACTAAAAAACAAAAAAAAATGTTTTTTTAATGTTATTTTCTTGTTATTTTCTCCTTATTTTGCTACTATTTTACTATCATGTTACTACTATTTTATTGTTATTGTTTGGATATTGTATAAAACTTATTTTATTGTTAATTTTGTTATTATTTTAATGGCATTTGTTAATTTTGCTATTATTTTAGAGGCATTTTCTTGTTAAATTGTATTTATCTTAGTGTTATTTAAGTCTACATATTTTTTAAAATTTATTTTCAATTTATTGAGAAATATTTATTTTGATGTTTTTAGTATTTTTGATGTATTATATATATGTACAAATTTTATAAAAATAATATAAAAATTAATACAGGTGGGCCGGGTTGGACCCGGGTTTTAGCATTTTTATCCGGGTCGGTCTTAGGTAAAATTTCAGGCCTAGTAAATGAGTCTGAATTTTTAGTTGAGCTTCGCCCGGTCTAGCCCATGAACACCTTTAGTCACATGCTCATGAACTCTTGTGTTTAGTTTGATGGTTAAGGGGTGTTCATTTATAGAATTACTAAAGTTCAAGCCTCGAGGGAAGCAAGCGCAGAATTTCTCTGTGTAAACATGGTAGGAAAATCTATTGACATCCATTCTTATTCCATTTAGTACATGTGCTATTGATATGTTGTCAGTGTTGAGTGTTTTTTTCTCTTTAGCCCTTTTCCTAAACTAATATTAATCCATCATGACAATCATAATTCAACTTCGATGTTGAAAATCATAAAGATTGCAAGTTTGAGTGAATTTTAACGCGTAATCTCAATGTGTAATTTAATTAAAGCTTTTGAGGGTTTAAAAATAATTTAAAATGTTAAGAAAAAAAGGAAAAAGAATTTAAACTCAAAACCTTAACCCAAAAAGAATGGCATGTTATTGGGTTTTAAAGAATAAGTCTACTAGGCCTCAACAAACAGAAACCAACGGGCCTGACCATAATCTCCTTTGTAATCAGTAAGGGCTATTTTGCTTCTTTAGAGCCGCAAGAGAAAATCAAGTAGGGCTAATATCGTAAATTCCTAAAATGTTAAAATTTTCTATTAGTCTTTGTATTATTTGTAAATTGTGAATTTAACCCTTATACTCAAATTTGGTCAAATTTAATCCTTGCATTTTCAAATTTTGAAAATTTCAATCTTGCCTCAAACAATTGTAGTTAAATCTATTCGATAAATTCTATTTAAGCCTCATGCCATGCATAAGTTGTAGGGTTAGTCCATTTTCATTTAATTTGATCATATTAGTCCTTAATACTTTTTGAAATTTGAAAATTTAACCTTAACTCAAACAATAGCGGTTAAATCTATTAACTAAAGTAATGAGATTTTTTTTGAATGCATAATTAGTAGGCTGACAAGTCATAACACATATGATAATATGATTACTATACATAATTTCAGAAATATAAGAAATTAATTGCTTAAGAACTGAAATTTCAAAAATTTAAAAATGCACCACTAAATTAGAGTAAAGGGACTAAGTGTACAATTTAAGCATAGTACAAGGATGAATAGCAAAATTTGACCTTCCTAAAACCTTTCTCCGTTTTGTTTTATCTCATGGATCTTGCCATTTGCCCCTCCGTTCCGTTCCCCCTTGATTATCCCACATCTCCTTTTTCTTTCGCTGGTCGGTTAACAACACACCAAAGGGAAAAAAGAAGAAAAAATCCCCCAAAATATTAATAGATTTCTATTTCAAATCCATTGAGTTTTAATCGAAAACCCTAAATTTTGTTGAATCCGATCTCGGACTCTTCCATTTTGACTCTCTCCTCCAAAAATTTCACTTGCCTCTTTCGAGAAAATAAAGCCTCTCATGGTCTTTATACGATCTTAATCGGTAAAATCCTTCGCTCTACAGCTGCTAAATGTTTCGTTTCGTTTTTCTTTTTAATTTGATTTTTTTTCAATTTTTTGTGAACTTTAGTGGATTTTGTGAGTGAAGCGAGTGAGGCATGAAGCGAGAGTTGGATTACGGAGTGGATGGCTCACTCGGTCAAACTCGGGAGGCAGTGACTCAGTCTCAAACTCAGGCGAGTTCTAGTAGTAGTAGTTGTAAAAGAGTTAATAATATTCAAGTGAATGGTTACATTGTATACACTCGAGTTAAAAAGTCGAGAATTAATTGCCGTGTTTCTGAGAATTCAGATAGCGAAAAGCTCGAGGTCTTTAATAAACCGATAAATGGTGTTAAAGTGTCTTTAATTGATGAGGATCAGGAGAATAAAACATTGGCTGACACAAGTGGTGTAAACAATAATTTGAATGAAGGTAGATCGGGAAATGGAAATGTAGCAGGGGATAAGGTGGTAGTAGAAAATGTGGTTGATGAGAGCTTAGTTGTTCGAGATATTGTCAAAGGGGGTCCACTTATAGAGGCTTTGGTTGAAGAAAGCCATACTATTGGAGAAAATGCCATTGTAGGGAACCTGGTAGTTGAGGCAATTGGAATAGATGGCAAGCCCGTTGTTCAATCTAGTCAGTCCATGGATGAGCTCGAGACTTGTTTGGTAGAGAAAAGAGGTTTTGACAGTAGTGATGCTGATGATGATGATTTACTCTTGAAGACCCTGAGGCGGCCCAAGAAATCGTTATTGAGACCAAAGGTTGAAACAGAAGAAAGTTTGGTGTGCGAGGAGCAGAATGTTGAAAATGTGTTAGTTTCAAATTCTGGTGGAGAAGAAGCAGCTGAAGAAAGTGGATTGACGACTCCTAGGAAGAATTTGGAGTTGAAAATGTCAAAAAAGATCTCACTTAATAAGTGCCCAATGACTGTTAAAGAGCTCTTTGACACTGGTTTACTTGATGGGGTTCCAGTAGTTTACATGGGTACAATTAGTAGTAAGGTGTTTCCTGGCTGCCCCCCGTTGCTTCTTTTAATTTTGAATATATCCTTTAATTTTTGTTTCTCTTCAGAATTTAAATATAGTGTGTAGCTTAGTTTTATATTAATTCCAGACAGCTGGTCTTCGGGGCATCATTACAGATGGAGGAATTTTGTGTTCATGTTCCTTGTGTAAAGGGCGCAGAGTAAGCAACCGATTTCCCAGGTTTCAGTTTTGGATTCTGTGTAACTCTGTGATCAATAATTGCTGTTATTGATCTTCTTGCTGTTGTCCTGTTTCCTATGTTAGGTTGTACCGCCTTCCCAATTTGAGATTCATGCTTGTAAACAATACAAACGAGCAGCTCAATATATCTGCTTTGAAAATGGGAAGAGCCTACTTGAGGTGTTGCGGGCATGCAGGAGAGGACCTCTGCATACATTAGAAGCAACAATTCAAAATATCATTAGAGCTGTACCTGAGCAAAAATGTTTCACTTGTAGAAGATGCAAAGGTGACCTTTTGTTTTATTAAATACATTATTATTGACAGAGGCAAGTAACAAGAATATTTTTATTTCACTGAGATCTTATTCTTTTTGTCATTCACTTGGTTCTAGGATCATTTCCTGTAATACATGTTGGCCAAGTTGGACCGCTTTGCAATTCATGTGTGGAGTTGAAGAAATCTCAGTGCATTACAATGAGTTCACCCAGTGTTGGAACCAGGTATGCATTCCTTAAGCATTGTTTTGTAAAATAATGAAATTAATAAATAGTAATTGATCCTTTCAATTGCTTTAAAAATTTTTTTGTCATTAGTTGAATATTTTATTTGTAAAATATCCTTGCAAATAAAAATGTTTCACTTGTAGAAGATGCAAAGGATCAATTACAAACTTTATTTGTAAAATATCCTTGCAAATAAAAATGTTTCACTTCCTTAATATTTGTCATTAGTTGAATATTTTATTTGTTTGACAATTGCACTCTTATGACTTATGATCCTTGCAATTGCTTTGAAAATTTCAAAACCGTTTCATGATAACTAGAACTTTATTACAAATTTGTAATCTAGGAAGTTAGATTCAATTATTTGTATGACATTTTATGGGTTTTTAGATTGTCCATTCAGTTTTAATTGATTGATGCATTGTATAAAAGTGACATGTTAGGTTTATTTGACTTATAATTTGTTCAGCATGTGTACTTTTTGATAGAAATGCAATTTATTCATTTTTCTTTTGGAGGGATAAAACTGACTTACTGTATGAAATTTAACGTAACTGAAGTTGTAAGGTAATGCTAGAGTGACATTTGTTTATAGTTTCTAGTAGTAACGTGTAGATACATTATTTTATATGGTTGCATTGTTCTATTGCAAATCACATTCCTTTGGAACTGCTTCAATGGGTATCTTTCCATAATCCACGAGTTAATGGAATGTGACAAGAAATTAACTTTTTGTTTATGCTTGATATAATTGTTCTTAATGTTTATCAGTCAGTACCCGATGTTAATACTTTATATCTAAATTTATTATTTTGTATGTTTTATTTTTGTGTTGTTTCAGATCACAAGAACCTGTTTCAATGTTGCAGTCCTTTGTAAGTGCACCATTGAGTATCTCTCCACAAAATAGAAGTCAAAGGAAGAAAGCAAGCAAGTTAGTGTCTCTTAATATCTCTTCTTTATTCTTTTTCTGTGCCATTTCTTGCCATCATTTTTGGCTCATAAACATGCCAATATATTTAAGTAAGATGATTTTTTCTTTTTAATATTTCACCGCCTTTTATCATGTACCTCCTGCATTATTTCAGGTCATCGGAGCTAGATTTGACATCAAATTCACCTCAGTGTTCTTCATCATCTATTTCTTCACAAAATAGACGTCCATGGAAGACAACAAGAAAGTTGGTGACCTTACAATTGTCATTTGCTGTCACATAATTCTTTCTTTAACCAATTTCTTTCCATTCATGGAAAGTGAATTGTTTTATTTGGAAGCTATATAGTAGTTTAGGTGGTAGTTTGAACTTTAAATAGTGTTCCTTTTCTTCTAGGTTTATAGTTGGTGCATCATACTTCTGTCTGTGTTGTTTCCAGGTTAACAAAGCCGGGGTTATTCACAAAGTCCCTGAAGAGTGCTCCAGTGCATATTTCCTCGCAAGATAAGGGCCAATGGAGAACAAAAAAGAAGTTAGTATCATTTTATCCTTTTTTTTTCATTTTATGACGGTTTCAAACTTCTGTTGTTCTATGCCTGCAAGTTTTGAGACACAAGTATCTGTTTTTAGTGAAGCTTCTTCTGAGTCCGTGGTCTTCTTCATAGTTATTCCCCTTTTGTGTCTTTTGTGCTTTTATTGGTTTTCAGGACGGTGAAACCAGTTTTGATGTCAAAGACATTCAAAGGTGCCTCATCACCAATTTATTCTCCCAATGGAAGTCAATGGAAGAAAACGACAAAGTTGGTACTTGTTAAATATATTTCTTTAATAAGCTGTAATTCCCTTTTCTGATGGAATCTCCTTTCTTTTTGAAATCTTTTTTCTCTAGGGATCAGCAATTGCATAAGTTGGTATTCGAGGAAGATGGGCTGCCTGATGGGACTGAAGTTGCATACTATGCCCGTGGACAGGTAATTGAGATGAAAGTAATTTATTTTATGCCTTCATATATCAGTGGTGTGTAAAGTGATTAATTTTTAATGGGCAGAGATTGCTTGAGGGTTACAAAAAGGGCTTTGGGATAATTTGTCGTTGTTGCAATTGTGAGGTATTGTGCTTTTATTGCCTGAGCTTCAGAATTTCAAAATTGCATTTTGTGTCTGTTTATGTTATTCCTTCTGTTGTGCAGGTTAGCCCCTCACAGTTTGAAGCTCATGCTGGTTGGGCTTCTCGTCGGAAACCGTATGTTTCTATATCAGATGCTTTACAGCTTCCTTCATAAGTTACTTTTTAAAAAATATCTTGATTATATTTGTGTATTTTGGCAGCTATGCGCACATCTACACGTCTAATGGGGTGTCTCTGCATGAACTGGCAATATCTCTCTCAAAAGGTCGCCTTTATTCTGCGAAGGGTAATGACGTTGCATGCATCATTTGTGCTGATGGTGGAAATCTTTTGCTTTGTGATGGATGCCCAAGGGCGTTTCATAAAGGTTTGATTGTAAATATTGAGAATTTCTTATAATCAGGAAATGCGTGGATGGAATAGTTTGATCTTGTTTTATTGGTTTCATAGCTCATATTTGGTGGTATTTTGCTTGGACTGTTTGAGACTTATTTGTCTTTGGGGTTTTAGGGATTGATCTGGAGCAGTGATTTTTTTTTTTGTGTGTGTGTATGTGTGCGTTGTTAAGAATGATAATTGAGTGACCTTAGCCCTGAGGTCTGAAGTCTCCACTCCTGTGCCTGATATGCTTGAGATTTAGGGTACTAGATTTGTGGCATTGCCTATATAGATGATAAAGAATTTATATATTTTACCAAGAGAAGGTAATAAGGAGAAAAGAAAAAAAGTGCCTACAGTTTCTCAAATGTGCGGCATGTTTTTTAAATGGAATGTTTTATTCAAAAGGGTAGGACTAGAGGGAAATAAACAGAAGTGGAGTTTGAGTTGGATGAAAGGTCGACTCGTTTAGACGATAACCGGAGGCTGAGAGTTGGTGGGAGATGACTCAGTCAGTGGCATTGCATATTAACACAAATGTATTCTTGCTTTGTCCCTCCTGTGCTTGTTATTAGATGTTTCCATTTGCATTTTGCTTTGCAGATTTACTTTACTCAGTTCTTCTGTTTTAAACTTTAAAACTGTTACAGTTGGCTCTCATGATCAGTTTTACAGCTCTGATTTAGCTGATTGTTATTGAGTAGAACTTTATTGATCTATGCAGAATGTGCTTCTCTGCCAACAATTCCTCATGGTCGCTGGTACTGCAAATATTGCCAGAACATGTTTATGAGAGAAAAATGTGCAGAGCATAATGCTAATGCTGCTGCTGCTGGAAGGATTTTAGGAGTTGATGCTATAGAACAAATAACCCGCAGATGCATTCGAATTGTGAAAAACATTGAGGCAGAACTTAGTGGATGCGCATTATGCAGGTTATGAGTACACACAAGGATGAATCATGAAGCCTATTTGTATACAGTTTGCATTTGCGATATTTCCATAAATTTCTTTAGTTCTTTCCCCAATGCCTTTTGGTTTGGCTTGAAATTGTCCTCCTTTGATTTTGTTTTATATAGGGCATGTGATTTTAGCAAATCAGGATTTGGTCCTCGGACAGTTATACTTTGTGATCAGGTATAATGTTAATTTTTTATTTCATCTTGTCTTTGCATTGTGCTTCAACACTGATAAAAATCCCCCCCCCTTCATTTCATTTTCACTGATGTGCTCATTTATATTTTAAAAATAATTTTGTATCAGTGTGAGAAAGAATATCATATTGGCTGTTTGAGGACTCATAAAATGGCTGATCTAAGGGTATGTATGCATTATTGTCACCGTTTTTTCTTTGATTATTAAATATGAATTTCTTGATTCCTATCTGTTGGACACATTATCTGTTAATGGATGAAAATACTGATGCTGCTTGTACAACAGGAAATACCGAAAGGGAAGTGGTTTTGCTGCTCAGATTGTGGTAGGATCCATTCTACACTGCAGAAGTTGCTCATTCATGGAGCTGAAAGGCTCCCTGACTCCCTTTTGGATGTATTAAAGAAGAAATATGTGGAAAAAGGTTTAGATGCTGATATCAATATTGATGTGAGATGGAGGCTTCTCAGCGGCAAATTCGCTTCTCCTGAAACTAGATTGTTGCTTTCTCAAGCAGTTGGTATCTTCCATGTAAGTATTGTTCATGTTATATTTTGCCAATATTGATAAACTGTAGTCATGCAATGCTATTCTGTAATTATTGCAATTATTATAAATTTATTTTCGAGTTTTTATTTGCCAAGTATGCTTGCTGGGTTGGATGTTGCATGGAGACATCAGTTGCTTGTAACTAACGTTTATGCCAGTCATCTTCTTTCTTTATCTTTTAATTTTCTTTTTTCCCTTCTGCTAAAGTGGTTGGGGAAGCCGAAATACTGAGCTTATAACTTTATATGGTTAATATATGTTCATCTCTTACTTTCCTAATATACTTTTTAGCATTATCTATTCTATTATCAGTAAAATATGGAGGCATCTTAATATTACCTTGCTTTGACATTATTATGGTGGAAATTTTCACCCATTAAATACTATATTCTGTAAAAGAACATAATTGTACAATTTTGACATTTTGAAAGCATTTAAGCCAAAAGGATTGATAAATGGATGCATTTTGCTTTGATGCCTCTGTTTATGGGCTTCTTTAAAGGTTTTTGGGGATATCAGATGATAAGTGTGTGTTTCCAAGTAGACTTATCTAACCAGGGTTTTATCCTGACAATCTGAAACATTGCTTAGCAAAGCCGCCATGATTTGCATGTTCCATTCAAAACTGTGATTTAGCAGTGTAGGATAATATTTGCCTTTTGGGGCTCTGATGAGGCTATGTTTTTTGTTTTCAAAACATAAAAGATGCATCGAGCCATGGCTTACCTTATTTCACTGAACTTTTCTTTTTTGTTTGGGTCAAGGAATGTTTCAACCCCATAGTTGATGCAGCAACTGGGAGGGACCTTATCCCATGCATGGTTTATGGGTAAGCATGAGCCTTTCTTTTTTCTTCTCTTTTGGTGCTGGATGTTGCTGGTTGTAGATATATACACCCCCCTTTTTTTTGACAAACTTGTATTACCTTCTCTCTTACAGAAGGAACTTAAAAGGCCAAGAATATGGAGGAATGTATTGTGCTGTATTGACAATTAAGTAAGACGTTTTTGCATAACATTTAAAGCTTTAGATGCTTTTGCTATTTGAATGTTGACAATATTCTCTTTTGGATAATGTTGCAGCTCATTCGTTGTATCAGCTGGAATAATTCGAGTTTTTGGGCAAGAAATTGCTGAAATTCCTTTAGTTGCTACAAGCATGGCTAACCATGGAAAGGTGAGGCTAATGGACCCAAGTGTTGTTTTTATAATCTTTGCCTGCGATTCCTACCTCTTTTAAATAGTTTTACTTGGATTTTCAATTGCTAGCTTGGTAATTTTGATGACTGTTTTCTAATTCCACGAAACAGTCTGAAGACATTCTTCTTGCCAACACACTTGGAGTTGCTTTTTCCTTCACGTCTCGTAAATTCCTCTGTGATTTTACGAAATTATTAGAGCTTTGATTGTATATTGATGTTATCTTTTACCTGTTCTGATATCATATGTCTTCAATCTTGATTTACTGGAACTAAATTACCATACAGGGATACTTCCAGCTGTTATTCTCTTGTATTGAAAAGCTGTTGGCATTCTTGAATGTAAAAAATATCGTTCTCCCAGCTGCCGAAGAAGCTGAATCAATCTGGACAGATAAATTCGGTTTCAAGAAGTTAAGACCTGACCAGGTTTGTCAATAACATCATCAAAATCATGCTTGTATTCCCTTTTATCCAATTCAACTGCCATGTTTCTGAAAACATTACATTTCCCTTGTGTTTCAGCTCAGTGAATATAGAAAATCATGCTGCCAGATGGTTATTTTCCAAGGAACTTCAATGCTACAGAAAGAAGTTCCAACCAATCAACTCGTTAGCAGCATCGAGCGCACAGAATTATACAAACATATGAACCAAGGAAGATCTTATTTTCTAGAGTAAGGAAATGCACTTGTGTGTTATTATTTTTTTTAAATGTTAAATTTAATTTAATTTGTGCATGGAATTAGATAGATAATTGAGGTGACATAAATTGTGTTATTTTGTTTGTCACTTTTTAAGGTGAAGATGATAAAGAAGTGGAGCTCAATTTGTGAACTGAACCAAATGCTGTTAAAATATCCATTACAGGTCCCTACTATTGCGAAACAGCCCAGCCACGTACAAGAACTTGAATTCTTTAGCATAATGAATTTGAAGCAAAACCATGCATTTATTTCCGTTAGCACATAGCACAAAAATCTCTGGTTTATATCTGATATGTGGCCCTAAGTACCTTTTGTCTTTGATGACTTGTCATAATTAGGGATGGCAACCCGGCAGGGTGAGTTGTTTTTAGGTTCGGCCTGACTCAACTCGGTTTTGCCTGTTTAGTGCTTTAGCATTTGATTCTGACCTCGACTCCTTCCTCGATCTTGCATCTTGCCTTGATCTGTATTGTCAAGTTTGAAATTTTACATTAAAGTTTTGATATTATATTAATGGTTAAAATATGCCACAAGTTATACTTTTTGCAAGTTTGGAATTTAGTCTTTATTTTTCAAAATTCAGATATAACGGTTAACATTGTTAAATTTAAGTTAATTATAATTTTTTTTAATTATATGGCTACTGAGTTTTTTAATAATTTTATTTTGAAAATATCACACCAACAAATTCTAAAGAAAATTGTAGTATTAATATAAAAGTAGAAGGATTAAATTCGGATAAAATTTTAAAGTTTATAAATTTTAAAAGTAGAAGGTTTTGTGGCATATTTGAACTTATATTAATTTATACGGAAATAAATCGTGTACGTCTAATAATCTCTTATGAAAATGAGATTGTGATTACAATAAAACTATGTTATATGTTTTTAAAATTAAAAGTTGAAAATTTACTTATATAATTGAGAGAAGGGTATTTTAGCAAGTTTAAATTGATTTTGAGTGTCAGCTGACTCATTTTGTCCTGAAAATTAATTTTAGATGTACTTAAAAAAAAAAAAAGCCTTATCTTCAATAACATAGTTGGTAGAATTGGATTGGATCGATTGGAACTGGTTGGTACATCAGACAAAAAGGGATCATTTATTGATTTGATTGAGTTCGCAATTGAATTAATTTGGTTAGGTTTTATAAGTTTTTAGTTTTTTTTAAATTAACAATTTTCTAGATTGATGATTGATCTAAGAATCTGTAATTTGATCAATCAATTTGAAAATCGATTTAGTTTGGAAAGCCATACTAAATAATAATGTTATTTGGGGGGTTTTTTTTTTGTCATTCAATATCTCATTGCTCTTAATCTTTACGTAATAAGGTTATTAGAGTACTCAATCCTATATCCAAAAACTCTTATTCATCAAACATTTGGTGGTGCGCACATAATTTATGAAATTCCATCCTCCACTTTATAACAATGCTAAATAATCTTATCATAGTTTTCGTCATAACCCACACATATATATATAATATGTATATAAAACGAGTGGTCAACAAATGGAAGAAGATGATCATGCAACCTAGTCGAAGTTCCAAAAACATTAATATTAAATGTGAGGTTACAACATCCTCTTATTGTGATGCTTAATTTTCTTCAACAAATTGCCACGCAATTCCACCAAGAAAAAAAAAGTAAGCATAATAATATTCAAACTACTCGCACCCGTGTTAGGACACGCGGCAAGTGTAGAGGACATTGAAATATTAAACCTACCACCGATAAGTAGGGAGGTTACTTGTGGAAGAATCCTCTTAGAAAAAACTATCACCAGATAATGAATAGTTTAATTTTCATTGGGAACATGAAGTTTTTTGGTCACCAAACCTCACATGAGTTCAATTGCTTTATCTTATCAGAGTCAGAATGAATGGCAAGATTTATCTTGTCACAGTCATCCTCGTCCCATCGAAGACATCCCTCTCATGCGCTCCGTAATGATAGCTAGATGACAAGTCCAATGCGTTAACATCATATACACGGGAGTCTTGTCTATAAATACCCCAAAAGCGATAAAAAAATATCAACATTCGAAAAATGCTTAGCCTACACTCTCTCTGTACTCAGCCTTCAAACTCTCCACCTTCATTCTCCATAATCTTTTAATTAAAACTAATAACTTAGCTTATATTTTGCCAGGAGACCTTGCTTCTCTTATTATTATTATTATTATTATTTGATTATTAGTCCTACTTTAGAGATAAAAAGGGGCATGAGCTTTTTGTACGTGATATGCTCCTGTCTCTCTCTCTCTATACTTCTGATTATTTTAGTAGATAAAGACGGCATTGTTAAAATAAATGTAAAAGAAAAGGAAGAATCAAAGTATAATGTCGAACAAATAGGTTTAATTGTATTCAATCGGGTGAAAATTTTGAATTAATTCATACTATTTTGATTGAAATCCGATGATGTTTCTTGTAGCCGTCTGTCGGGTTGGTTTACTTTTGAGCTTGTTTTGTTTGATTTTATCTTTTTTTTTCTTAAGACACATTTAGTATGGTGCTAAAATCTTGTTAAAGATGTTCTAGATTGTATTAATTAGAGTTTGATGTTGAAGGGATTTAATGTAAACTCTCTACTAAAAAATAACTTAATTCTTGTAGATTTAATTTCGATACACAATTATAAAATTTTAGATGGTGATAACCTTCGATTTTAAAAAACTCACTTTTTATGTTTAAATTGACATGACAAAAAAAATTAACATTTGCAAGACGTGATGAAAATTCAGTTACTCTTGAACATTTAGGGCGGGTTTGGATGGGCGATTGGGTGCGGTGCGTTTAGCTTATTTTTTGTCTCACGCTACAGTATTGCTACAGTATCTAATCTCATCGCCACCGCTATTTTTACACTAATCGCAGGTAAACACACCGCCCATCCAAACTCACCCTTAGTATAAGAAGCAATAAATGTTAGGTATAGTGATAAAGTACATTACCTTTCCTAAAGAAAATGTACATTTGAATTTTGAAGACAATGTTATTAGAAGTATTTGTGAACCTCGAACCATAAAACCAAAGTTTTTTTTCTTTTTTTTTGGGGGGTAAGGGGTTGAGAAGGAAAAATATCTTTATTTTTGGTGAATTATAAGAGGAGGAAAAAACCCTAACATTAACGCGATTAGCACGATTCAGACCCAAGCCACACCTGAGACGGCGACCACCCTAATCATCAGATCAACACACGGAGTTAGGGAAAAGTTTCTTTAACAACCCTCTAAATTTATTGTATATGAAAATATCGTCACTCAATTTATTGGGGTTATGAAATGATAATAAAAACAATACTAACAAAACACGCACGCCTATGATGAGAAAGCACTACAAAACATAACGCTTTCTTTATGGGTGGGTCAATAATATATGTACATCTCTTCCATTCCTTCTTAACACCTCATTTTACTAACAAACACATGCTTTCTCACCTTTTTCCCTTTTCCTTTTCCTACCTATTTTTTTTGTGTTGTATTCATCTCTTTTGTTTTTCTGATTGCTGAGAATCGAATTGGATTGATCTATTAAAGTAAGAATCGAAAGATTAATCGATTCAATCCAAAATAATTTGAATTAGTCAAAATCATAAAACCAAAAAAAGATTAAAATAAAAAAAAACCTCGAGTTTTTGTCTCATGATTATATTTCTACATTGGGTTATGTTTCGATATTTTCATTATTATTATTATTATTATTATTTGGTTTTGAGAGCTGCAAGATGCTCTCGATTATCCGATGGGATGGAAAGTGTTATATAAACTTATATCACTTGAATTCGGTTCAGGGACGAAGTTAGAAATTTTTGTTTGGAGGAGCTAGAATTAAATTGTATATTTTTATAATATAAAAATATAATTTTACCATTTTAATAGCTTATATCTTTATAATTATTAAAGGGTTAAATCAAATTGTTATCATTTTTGGAGGGTCAAAGTGTAATTTTATCATTTTTGATCTAAAATTTTATAAATTATAAATGGATTTAATGGAAAAAAAATCATTCCTTGACTTCGTCCCTAATTTGGGTGTAAGCGTCGTGATATAAGTACGTTTAATTTTTTTTTCAAAATTTTTGAATGACTGTATCTTCATACCCATATTTACTTATTTATTTATTTTTAAAAATCTAATTCAATTGTGAAAGTATCTGAAAGGTTTTAAGTTGATACAATGTTTCGAACTATGTATAACTCATCCCAATCCTTAAATAGGAGGATAAACACAATTCAGCACGCTTGAACTCACGTCTTCTTGCACTGACAACAATGCCAATACCAACCGAGTTAAGACTCAATCGACTTAAAAATAAAGGAGGAGATAGAGATTGTTTAATTTTATTCCATGGCTTTTGTATGGAACTAGCAAGCAAACTTAGGGCATTCACATAAGATTATAAATGCCAAAGGCCCTAATGAAATGGTTGAATTGAATTGGTAGGCAAGTCCCCCTTTGCTCACCAATCATATATGATTAAATAGAGTTGCTTTTGATGTGATAAAAGGGTTTGCTTAGTCCCATCACTTAGATTTATATAACAAGTGAACATCAAGATTGGTCTTTAAACTATATAGCTTATAAGTATATCAACTCAATAGTTGTAGCTCCGACATACCACGTGCATATCAATATAATATGTTCCAAATACCATCTACAGGGTTATCAATTTTGACCAATCATCATTCTAGTGTCATAGGCATCTTGGACATATAATTTGCAACTTGGTTTACTTCTATATGCACACACGAACCTCACATTGTGGTTTACACAGTTTGCTGATACTTCTAATTAGGGTGGAGATGACAATGGGGTGGATGGAAGTGATTTGTTGCCCGACATGATATGATAAAAACTTATTCCGACTTTGATCTGACTTCAATTTCAATATAATTTTATCTTTTTCGACTCTGATCTTGAAAATAGATGATATATCTAATTCAGATCCAACCCAACTCAATTTTATATTAAGTCCAAAAGTTCTTTTAACTTTTAATTTCAATTTAACATTTACACTCATAAAATTCTAAGTTTAAAATGATGTAAAATAACTTGAGGTGGGTGGATTTTCTTAAATCTAACTTTGACCCTAATTCAAACACTTATGTCACTTGCCCAGCGTAGCCTCAAACTCAGCTTTTAAAAAAAATTCAATTTCAAATACCACTTGGTTGAAGGGTAAGACTTCACTTAGCGTAGTTATTTTGTCATTTATGCTTGTAACTTTTCGAATAAATTGATAAAAAAAATTTCATAGTTAAATTATTATCTTTTGTATTTTGTTCTCAGTAATTTTTGCATGAAAAGTAAAATGAACAAAGCAAATATTGGCACACTAATTATGATGAGAGAAAACAACTTGTATTAGTAAGTAATCTAAATGGTTCTTAGCCCGAGGAATCAAATCGAGCAACTAATTCAAGGAATTATTATGTTGTATATCAAATCCAATTGGAGAGAAATATTGTCTTGGATATCGAAATAAATGACTCCTAGAAAGATAGAAATATAGTGTGGCTTACCTCGATCCTAAGTAAGTGTATATTAAAAGCTTGAGCTCAGTTGATGTTAGAGTTGAAAGTTGGTATATTGAGTATATGACTTATGTATGACATAGCTTCATTTACAATAGTAGAATTCATAGCTTGATTAAAAGGTAAATGCTATCCTCTCATTGACATTGGATGGATTATGAAAAAAGAACTTGGTCATGGGTTATTTATCAGGAACGAATAATTGTTATTACTATTTGTTAGTAAGAATCTTTTTCATCATAGAAAGATGCAATGGTGACTGTGAGATAAAATAAAAAAGGTTATGATTATCCTATAAAAGTAACATACTTATGACAAAATTGTTTTCCTAATGGTATATAATGGGCCGGGGAGTTCAGTCATGGTACTTTTCGTGGGTTGACTCCATGACTAAATAAAATAATGTTATAATTAATAAACAAAAAGTCAGACCTTAATTACAAATTATTTAAGTCCTAATTATACATGTCCAATCAGTTCTTTTGCTAGCTTAACGCAATCTTGAATGGATTACAATTAGAATCGATACAATGTATAAATGAAAATGAGGAAAAGAGAGATAGATTGCACATGTGATTATCCACAGTAAATGCATTTTCTCAAATTTTACCTTGCTTTGACTTTATTAAGGATTGTTTGAAGACTGACAATGTAATAGAAGTCTCCTTATTTAAAGAGATTTGAATTTAAAAAAAAAAAGATTACATTAAGAAGATCTTTGCTAATTCTATCCCATATCGAAGACCTTATCAAGTTGAATTCAAGGAGATATTGATTCACATTGATTGTATTAAGCAAGTCATTATATGCTTAGTTAAGAGAAGACTTGTTTCAATTTTACGTATAAGATTGAAAGCACTTATCATATTCGTTTGAGGAACTCATTTTAGTACAAAATTATTGTAAGCAAATCGTTCTTGTTGTCCTGTTTGCAACTAAATTTTCAAGAGGAAAGTCTTAATGGAGAGAATAATCTAAATTATATATAGGAGTAGGTTGAATATAAATCAAATCTCGTACAAGCAAATTTATAGATAAAAATAGACTTTGTATATATATAGAAACTTTTTGGCTTAAAAAATGATATAAACACGATGACCCACTTCATCATCTTTTAGGGAAAAATATAAAATTTATACATAAACTTTGGTCCAATGTCTAATTTGATACATAAATTTTGATTTGGTGCAATTATATAAATGAAACTTTAATTTTAATTCAATTGTGCACGTTTAAAGAAATGAATACATATTTTTATTTTTATATTGGATTAATATAATTCTTTGTGTATGTAATATATCATCGTAAAATTGTGTTAATTGAATAATGTTGTTAGTGATCATTTGTGAAAATTGAATCAAACCAAAATTTTATGTATAAAATCGCACAAAATCAATATTTATGTATGAAAATAGATATTAGATCAAAGTTCATATATAATTTTGATATTTATCTCCATATTTCATAATATCTTATTTTATTCTCAAAACATCTTTTCGACTCTTCCTTTATAAAGAAATTAAAAAAAAAAGCATGATGTTGGGGATAAACTCGTGTAAGCAACGAATAAGGAAAATAACAAAGAAATTGAAAAGATCGAACACAAATATTTTATGTGGAAAAACCCCTTCGAAGAGGATAAAAAACCACGGGTAAAGACAATTTCACTAACCAACAAAAAATCGAAGAGTAAAAAGATGGAGATAAAAACTAAACCCCAAAACCCAAAAATAAAAACCTTCAAAACTTAAAC
Source organism: Gossypium hirsutum (assembly GCF_007990345.1). Taxonomy (NCBI): domain Eukaryota; kingdom Viridiplantae; phylum Streptophyta; class Magnoliopsida; order Malvales; family Malvaceae; genus Gossypium; species Gossypium hirsutum. Next base: position 63,209,471 of record NC_053437.1, read on the forward strand.
ACAAAATCCTTTGAAAGCTTGTAAAAGCTAATTCTTAAATGCATTATGGGTTAAAACTTTCTAGGGTAGAGAAGTGCCTATTTATAGACTAAATTTTCTGTACAAATTTGACTAAAACATCTTTGAAATAATCAGAGTTTAAGTAGAGAAAGCAATCAGAGTTTAACCGAGAGAACAAAATCGAAAAGTTTTGGGAACATATCACCACATCAAAATGCTTTACATCGCGTCATCGGAACATGGTGAATCTTCTCGTCGTGACGTCGAGATTTCAATCTATTTCAGCTAGAAAATATAAGGCACACTCCGCACTACCTCTTCATAGTTCATAAATACTAAACTTAGAATATGTCTAATTTTCTATATATTGTGATTTGGAACAACATGATAAAAAGAAGTAGATATACTTTTTTTTTTCTAGTTATATATACAGCCGCCACATGAGACATTACTTTACGTACTTAAGAATAAGACAACGAAAATCCTCAAATTTATTACAATTATCTTTAAAAAAACCATTTTAAAAAGCACATATTTTTATTTAATTTTTTAAGAAATTACAAGTTTATGTACTAATATTATCATAATTATAATTACAAACCGTATATCCGAATAACTACAATTAATTACGATATTATAAAGTATAAATATTTTGATATTGAAAATATAATCAAACTTAAATCATGGTAAATTTAGACAGGGTTCACATGTGGTGTGATTTAAACAAGAATTGTACGAACTAAAAACTCATATATGGTTTGCATAAGGAGATACTCGGATACGTACGTAATCTCAAAATTCTCTTGATTTCGATATTGTCATCATGGCTATTAGAACTAGACTGAATTGGCTAGTCAAACCGGAAATTGGTTGTCTAATTGATACCATAAAACAACTAAAAACGATTGAATCGCTAAAAAAATCAATCGAATCGATTAAAAAACCAGTTGAATCAAATTAAAAGGTTTTTTAGAAAGGTAATTAAGTTAAAATTAATATTTAATTTTATCGTTATAATTTATAAAATAGAGATTTGTGTTTATATTATTATTTATTTAGAAATGCTTAATTCTTACAACATTATTTCCCATTAAACTAAAGATTGATAAATATTATTTATTTTATTCAACTATTAATAAATTGTATAATTTTATAATTTAAAGAGAAATAATATAATATCTCCACTAGCAATTAAAAATAAATAAAAATATGATAAGGACAAAGACATGAGAGTTGGAAAATAACTCAACTTATACGAAAAGTGGTCCTCGATTAAATTCAAATAAATCTTTTTATTTTTATGAGAAATTATTCTTTTTTCTTCAAATAATTGTTGGCTATTTTTTTTATTGCTTAGATAAACATGTGAAAAATATATACTATTTTGTTATTTGACCATATATATATCTGAAAAAAAAATCTTAATTGATACTAAAAAGATCATCGATTTAGAATATTTTTTTGTCCTCACAAAATAACTGGATGAAACTGTAATTATTAAAGCAGTAATTATTAGACTTGTCAATGGGTCGAGTCATCCGGCTCAGTTTGAAGGTTTGTTTGAAAGTGGAAGAGTTTAAGAAAAATATAGGCTCGAAAAATGGGTTTAAACAAAAAAAATACATGTTTTCTAAATGGGTCGGGCATCGGGTAAGTTTTTTTGGCTAGGGCTCGTCCGACCCGACCCAAATTTGCAGAAAAAAAAATATTGCTTCTATTTTTTACTGTTTTTTGTTGTTGTTGTTTATACTCTTTTTTTCATTGTTTTGCTATTATTGGTGATAGGGAAATAAAACCACTTTAATTAAACCAAAATGTGGTAAAGACAATGAAATGATACTTATATTCTCTAAATAAATATATATATTGGTAGATATTTTCATAAATAAAAAATAATTAAAAAAAAGTACATACATTTAGATAGTTGCAATTAAAAAAAATGAAATTAATTAAGAAGTAGACAAAAATTAGAAACAACCAATTAATTTCTACACAATGGAAATGGTCCGCCGGCATCAAACAAGAGGGGTCACCAAGTTGGAAATGGAAAATTGGAAAATATTTCAAAAAATGACAAATATATATATATATAAACTATTTAATTACCGACTTTCTTTTTATTCTTTATTTTAATGGAAATATATATATAGGTAAATATTATTTTAATCACTATTATAAATTTTATTTTAGTCATTAATTAATAACGAAATGATGACAGGGCAAATGATTAGTAAATCCACATTATTTAAAAAAAATGTCGTTTTCTGGGTTTTTTTAAATAATATTACAAAAATAATAGGGAAACAGATTAAATATGAAAATGAGATGCTTTTATAGTGTTTTTTTTGGTAATGTCTGACGGATTAGTGGTATCACTCTATTTTTTTAAAAAAGAAGTTTTTGCAATAGAACTAAAGTGTGATAAATTAAAACGTTCAGGGACTTGATATGAAACTTTTCATTTTGGATCGACAGTTGTAAAGAAAAAAAAATTAAGGGACTGTATTTATATATGTATTTATATATGTTGGAGGTTACAATTAATAAAAAGATTATATTTTTAGTATATATTTATTTGATGCTAAAAGTTTTGAATATAAAAATTATTAATTTTAAAATTTATATCCAATATTTATATCTATCTATATTATTAATTTAAAAATATTTGGGGCTGTATTCTTAGTATTGGTTAAATAGGTCATATATACCAATAAAATTATTAATTGGCTAAATAAGCTAGTTTTTTTTTAATTTAGGGAAATAAGTTGTTTTTAGAGAGTGTGTGTGATGAGAAAGCACGCCCTGCTGGAGGCATTTTCTGAAAGTTTCAAAGTAAACGCGTCTAGTTGGACACGCTGTCCTTGACGTGTCAGTAGAAAGCTCACCTAATTGGACGAACTTTCCTACTAACTGTGCAAAAGACACGCAAAACTGAATGTGCTTTCACATACTCTCTCCAAAAATAATCTGTTTTCCTAAAATTTTAAAATATTAACCTATTTGATTATTATTATTTTTAACACATATAACTAACTTAGCCGATAGTAGAGGTGCTCATTGGCCGGGCGGCCCGGGAAAATATGGGAGAGTTCGGGTAAAAATATAGGCCCGAAATATGGGTTTGGGTAAAAAACAAGGCCCGTTTAGAAAAAGGGCCGGGCCTCAGACACCACTTTTTGGCCCAGGCCCGAATATATAATAAATAATTTTATTTTTTTATTTTTAAAATAAATTTTTGGTGTTTATTAAAAAATAAGCCGGACTGGGTTCGGGCTTAGAAATTTTTCTCGGGCCAAGCCCGGGCCTAAGACGCGGGCCAAAGTTTTTGAGCCCGGACTTAACCCAGCCCGGCCATGAGCACTTCTAGCCGATAGTATTATATATAATGGAGTAAAATGTTTGAAATTGAAGGGTTGATTTGACCCCATTAATTAACATTTTTATCTCAATGGGGGTCTCACCAGTCTTAATCATTAGCTTTACCGACCCAATTTGTTCCATGTTTCATATTCGTCCCATGTGCTTTTGCCACATTATTATTTTATTGAAAATTAGAGGAAAAAAAGGTATAATCCTTTTGATAGCTACTTATCAATTAAACTTGTTTTAAGGGTCAGGTCATAATATGATATATGTATTAAAAATCTTTAAATTTTGATTAGATGGTCAATTTTATTAAAATTAAAATAATAAAATATCTATGATAATTTTAATTTTTAAAAAAATGATTTATTTTCTAATTTTAACTATTATTAATATAAATTTAAATATGATAATTAGATTATTTAATTTAAAAATGAAAATTTCAATACTTTAATTAAAATTACATCATATTAAAATATTATTATTTTTATAATTGAACTCATTTATTCATATTTAATTAAATTAAATGTTGAATAATGCATTCTATGAAGTTAAAATGTGGTGCGTATTGATTTGAAAATTCAAGGTTGGTCACCAGGAATAGGGTTTAGTCCCCCATGCAAATTAGTCAACATGATTGGTTTTATTTTTATTTTATTTTATTTATTTAAAATGTTTTTGAGATACCGACACCAATATTTTGATTAAAACTTTAATTCAATACCTAATATATATGTGGAGTATGCATCGCATTTAAAATAAAATAGGATTGACGTCGGAACAAGAAAGATCCGATGTCTTGAGGACACGACATCGACGTCACGGTGTGACAACATGTTCCCACCTCAACCGAATTTATTCTCTTAGTTAAACTATGTTATATTTTCCCAGTCTAACTTGATTACTCTAGAGATGTTTTAGTAATTTTTGTACACGAAATTTAGCCTATAAATAGATCTCTTAACAACTTTAGATAGTTTAGAATAACAACAGACTGAGAGAGAGTTTGTGAGAATTTTGGGAAATCTTTGTATTTCGAGTTCAGGGTTTATTTCTCTATCTTGTACTCTCTTTTCGATTTTTGCCGTTTTAGTAAAGTTTTCTTTGCTCGTGATTTTTTAACCTCTTTGGAGAAAATTTTCCACGTAAATATTTGTATTCAATTTTCTCGATTTTCATTATATAATTCAGGTTGCACCCAACAATATTAAATTTCGAATTAAGGAATCTAATTTTTGAATTTCCTCTATTATTTATTAAAAAATAAATGCTATAGAATATATTGATTCAGTCCATCGATATTATGGAAGATTTCTCAGTTTCCGTAAGCAAATTTGCATCAATATTATATATTCTCTACTTTATTTTTAGATAAATTTATATTTATATCCTCAACTTAGAACCACATTATCTTGAACATGAAATAGACATTATAATATATGATTGGGGCAGCGGCAAACCTTTTCTATTTTTTTTTAAATTTAAGTATAATTACAATTGGCAAAAATTTAGGATCCGAATTTTAAAAATTCGAGTTAAGGATGTAAAAGAAACCCTAACTCAATGGTTTCAACTCATCAATCCATTAGGCTTGATTTTCTTTTGAAAAATTTGAGTTAAGGATGTAAAAGGAACCCGTTGCCACCCCTAGCTTGAGTTTCGGTCTCATCATCCAACAATTGCAATATATGAGTTTCACTCTCACTATATGCATAAGCTATACGTGAGTTTTGTCCGATTCTTTTCAGAATATTAATCCAACTTTATCTGATTCTTCACCCTTTATATTTTGTACTTACTGAATTTTACGTTGTAGTTGATCATACATATATCGTACCGGTAATTATACAATATTTATATTTGTGAAACTTTAAAAAAATACAATAAAATACAATTTAAACGATTATAAAGCAAATTTGTGTTACGTGGATTACATTGATCAAATCAGGAGACCAAAATTGACATGCACTATATATAGTATCTAAAGTGCCTTTCCACTTTATATATATATATATATATATATATTTTTTTTCCCTCATACATTCCATTTTTTTTCTCTAAAAACTTGAAATTATTGTTCACTACTTTTTAGGATTTGGCCATTTCTCAAAAAGATATTATGTGCAACACAAATTAAAAGAAACCTACATAATATGTCTGCTCTTTTTTCCTTCCTTTTTGTCCATAAATTTTCAAAGCCTCTTTTTTTCTTTTTTCTTTTTAATTCTTATTTAAATTTAAATCTAGTGGTTTATATAAATTTTATATATAAAGAGAAACACAAAATAACATCATATATAATTGAATTAAAAAATATATAAATTTGCATGTCTTATTTTTCATCATATCATAATTTTACCAATTTAGGTATTCATAATCTTAGAAATTTTATAGGGACTGAAATTAAATTGTAATTTTTACGATAATAAAAATATAATTTTTAAAAGGATTAAATCAAAATTGTATCATTTTTAGGGGGCCAAAGTGTAATTTTACCTTTACCAATTTAAAATTTTAAAAATTTTAAAAGGTCAAAATAAAAAATTTTCTATTTTAAGAGGGTCGGGCCCTTGTCCATAATGTTTGTGTGTGGGATTGATTTAATATTAAAAATACTAATATTTATTAATTAATTTTAATAAATAAATTTAATTAAAAAATATTTTTGGTTAAATTGTAAAAAGTTATGAGGTAAAAAAGTATCATGGAGACCTTTGTACTAGGGGTTAGATTGCATTTTATCCCTTTTATTAAAAATAGGCAAATTAGTCCCTATATATTAGATCAAAAAGCAAATTGACTATTTCTATTAAAATTTTCATCCATTTGTACTATTAAAAACTGGCGCGACAGGCAAAATAAACCTCATGTTAACGCACAGGAACCAATTTTTAACAATAGAAATAAATAAAATTTTTAGTAGAATGACCAATTCAGTATTTGATTTAACATATAGGAACTAATTTGCTTATTTTCCGAATAGAGAGAAAAAATATAATTTGACTCCTAATATAAGGACCTTGGTGATAATTTTACCAAAGTTATGATATAAAAGTGAACATTGGAATTTTACTGTTTACGAACAGTAACACCCACTGTATCAACGGACAAGTACCAAATCCACTATAAAACTTTATTCCTAGTTGTCATTAACTATTTTTTGACTAATATATTATAACCAATTATGATAGGTCCTATTTTGTTGGTTAAAATAAAAGATAATTGTTGACCAACATTTTTTTTTCAAGTTTCCACCAACCAACCCCTTTTATATTATTATTATTATTTTAACAATTTCATTATAGGTGCCGATCATATCTGTTCTTTCTAATAATGTTTAAAATTACCCATAATTCCTCCCCAACCCATAAATAAGAAGATATCGAATCCGCATCATCCTGTATTGACAACAATACTTATATCAATTGAATTAAGCCTTAATCAACGACCCTTTATATTATTATTATTGACATCTCATATTCCTTACTAGCTTTTATATAACCAGTGCCTAGTTTTATTTTTAAAAATTAAGATTTGTACTATTATAATCAAATCAATCGGTAATAACAAAAATTTTATCAGAATAGCTCTGAACAAAGACCCACATATGCTTTACACAATGTGATATTTGAACCCAAGTTTTCAAGATTCAAGATCTCAACTTTTACAACTGTGGCAAAACTTCATTGACAATATTTATATTATTTAATCTTAAAAATATTTCACTATCAAGATACCGAATACTAACCCTTAGGTTAATTACATTATTTAATGTATAAACACAAAAAAAAAACTGAATTATTACATAAATATTAAAATAGTTTGTCGTAATATAAAGAATAATTAGTGTAAATTAAAACTTGAAATTGAAAAAGAAAGAGGAAAACTCTGGTAAATTAAAGGGCAAAGCTAGAAACTTTTTTCTTGGGGGTCAGATTTTAGTTGTATATTTTTACGAGAGCTAAAATATAATTTTACTATTTTAATAGTTTATATATTTATAGTTTTGAAAAGATTAAATCAAAATTTTAATATTTTTAGGGTCAATATATAATTTTACCATATACTAATTTAAAAATGATCAAAAATAAAATTTTTCATTTTAAAGGAACAAAGCTCCTGCTAGCCCCCTTAGTAGCACTCCTATAAACAATTTTCTTCCCTTTACTGAAAATAAATCATGTAAGTAGTAAAAACATTATTAAACAAAATTAATTTATTGGAGACTTATATACTAAGTTGTGTTGAAAATATAATATTATTAAATTAATTAATGAATTGTGTAAGAGAGCAGAGGCGGATTTAGGGAGGGTTGGCAAGGGGCTCAAGTCCCCTAAAATAGAAAGTTTACCATTTCGCCTTTTAAATTTTTAAAAAGTTTAAATTAATAAAATTAAAATTATACTTTAATCCCTTAAAAATAATAAAAATTTAATTTAATACTTTAAAAATTAGAAATATATAAATAATTTAATCTTGACTTCCCCTGTAAGAGGGGGAATCCATCAAGTCCCCTAATTGGCTTACATCAATTTTCCACCTAATAATCCAATTATGATTGTCTAGTTATAGTTAGCAGCCCTAGTATTTAAAATTTCCCCTACAAATACAATCTATTGTTAGATTTATCAAATTTATAATAAATATGACATGTTTTGACAAGATTACCACAATGGGGTTAATATACATTAATATTATATAATTTATAATAATTCATACTGTATATATATATATTTAAATGTGATAAAAAAACATGAAACCCTACATGCATGCATGCATGCATCTATCTTTGAGTTTATTCTATTTTATTTTGTAATAACATTATTATAATAAGAGAAGATTTGTCTTCACATAATTTTAATCCTATTATTTGTTTATTATTATTTAGTACACCATAGTTTTTTATAGGGTAAACTATTAAAATATTCACTTTTATTTATTTTAAGTTATATTTTAGTCACTTATGTTTGAAATGTTACATTTTAATCACTAAGCTGTTAATTTCTGTTAATGGTGTAACGGTAAGCTAATGTGGCACGTTAAGTCATCATTTTTTTAAAAAAGGGTTAATTTATATAATTGGTCTCCATATTTTTTCATTTTGAGCAATTTAATTTTTTTCTTTTATGTTCTTTTAACTTCCCCCCCTTTTTTTTCAATTTTTTTCCATTCTCTTCTACTTCTCCCTCTGTTTTCCTCCCTTCTCCATTTATTTTAACATAGTTTTTCTATGTTTTTCATTTGTTAAAGCTAGTCCCTATACTTTTATTTTTTTGAACAATTTATTTTTTTCGAGTGAGGCAAGCTTGTGGACTAGTTTTAACAAATGGAAAACATGAAAAAACCACGTTAAAAGAAATGAAGAAGGAAGGAAAATAGAGGGAGAAGCAGAAGAGAATTCTAGTGTTAATTTCTTTTTAATATTACAACTTCTAATATATATATATAAGTTATTTTTTAATTTATCAAACCAAATCAAGATATTGAATGGTTAGGGTTCATCATACCTAAATCTAATGTATAATAACAAGTACGAGAGAAGTGTAAATATATGTCCGACCAATTACAACGTAGAATTCAATTAATACAATGCACACAGTGGACGAAGAATTGGATAAAAACTAGGCTAATCTGGAAAGAATGAGACAATACCCATACAAAGCATACGCATATGGTGACAGGAAGATCTACATATCGTAATTGCAAGTAGTGAGATTTGAATTTGGATATTCAAAGTTTGGAACCTCAACCTTTGCCAATAATATCGACAGCGATAAAAGTATCATAGAGACTCTTGTACTAAGAGTAAGATTGTATTTTGTCTATCTACTAAAAAGGACAAATTAATCATTGAACATCTGATCAAATAGCAAATTGGTCATTCTATAAATTCCATCCGTTTCTACCATTAAAAATTGGTTCATATACATCAACATGAGGTACACATGGCACGTTATGCGTAACTATTTGATTATTCAATTAGCCGCACTAGTTTTTAACAATAGAAATAAAAGAAATTTTTATCAGAAAAGATTAGTTTACTTTTTAATTTAACTATAGAGACTAATTTACTTATTTTTTAAGTAAAAGGAACCTTTATGATATTTTTACCTAACGATCACTACAAACCGTCAAAATTTTTTAAATTTAAGAGCTTTTTCCCCTACAAGAAAACTAAATTAAAACTTAACTTAAAATAAGGTAAATTATCAAAATAGTCATTTTTGTTTACCTCAGATTACATTTTAATCCCTTATGTTTGAAATATTACGTTTTAGTCACTTATGTTAACGTGTTGTAACATTTTAGTCACTGAGTCGTTAATTGTCGTTAACAGTGTAACGGTAAGCTGACGTGGCACGTTAAATCATCATTTCAAACAAAACTTTTAGGTTAAATTATACAATTAGTCATCGTATTTTTTCATTTTGAGCAATTTAATTTTATTCCTTTATGTTCTTTTAACTTTCTTCTTTATTTTCCATTTTCTTCTGCTTCTCCCTTAGTTTTCCTCCCTTCTCCATATCTTTTAACGGAGTTCTTCTATATTTTCTATTTGTTAAAACTAGTCCCTATACTTTTATCTTTTTGAACAATTTAAATTTTTTTCTTTTCTTCTTCCCCTTTAGTTTTAACAAATAAAACCTAAAAAAACTACATTAAAAGAGAGGAAGAAGTAGAAGAGAATGAAAAAAAAGAAGAAAAAAAAAGGAAAGTAAAAAGAACATAAAAGGAAAAAAAATAAATTCTTCAAAACAAAAAAATATTGGGATCAATTGTATAATTTAACCTAAAATTTTTGTTTGAAATGATGATTTAACATATCACGTCAGCTTATCGCTATACCATTAATAACAATTAATGGCTCACTGACTAAAATGTAACATTTAAAACATAAATAACTAAAACATAACTTGAGGTAAACAAAAGTGACCATTTTGATAATTTATCTTTTAAAATATTATGGTACTCACTTAAATGGTGTTACCATCAAACAGCAGCCACTCCCAAGTCAACCCCCCCGCGGCTGTAAACCTCAATTCACACGCGAGCTACAGCAGATCCGCAAGCGATGTTTTTCATCGTCTTCTTTAATTAAAACTAAACTAATTTTCCATGTAATTAATTAAGATTAACTAAACAAATGAAAAATTAATCAACCAATTAATTATTACCGTTAACTGTCAAAAAATTTCAAAAAGGGCAAGTAATTGGGTAAACTCGTCTTTTCAGTATGTCGTACTCGCATGCTTAAGATTTCATTTTTATTTAAAATATTATTTGCATTTTTTTTATACTGAACTTTTTTTCAGTTTTTTTGGTTCTTGTATGTTTTAGCTTTGGATATTCCTTTCACAAAAAAAAAAAAAATCGTCACCATCGAGAAGATTGATTTTCAAAAAAGCGAAACGCCAGAGATAAAGCACAATACACACACAGAGGAATAGCGGTTTCGATTGTCAGCTTTTTTAAAATTGCAACGAAGCTTCTTCTTCTTGTTCGTCTTCAGGTTGTTTTTTTTTTTTTGCAGCGACGACTTCTGCTTTTCGTCGCTGATTCGCACAGTGTTTAAAGATACTCTCTGTCTTATCTTTTCATCACTTTTTGTACGTATATGTTGAGTATACTGCATAGAGATATTGATATTTACAATGATGCTTCAGTGTTTGAGTTTCAGTTGAGTTGATTTATATACGGTAGAAAAAAACTGGTGAGATTTGTTGATTTCTGGATATATGTTTGTTTTTGTCTTTTTGTTTAAGTAGTTTTAGTTTTTATTTGATTTTTTTTTTGCTGTGTGATAGATTTTGAAAGAACAGTAACTGGATTTAGAAGATTTATTATTCAATTTAAAAGAGTGGAGAAGAAAAATGAGCTAAAAGATCAGGTAGTGTTTTGAAGATTCTAAGCTAGGAATTTGATTTTTTTTCGTTGGATTAATTTTGCGGTTAATGAATTGAAGAATTTATAAGCTTCGTTTTTGTTGAAATATACTGCATAGAGATGTTTATATTGATAATGATGCTTCAATGTTTGAGTTTCAGTTGAGTTGATTTATATACGGTTGAAAAAAACTGGTGAAATTTGTTGATTTCTGTATATATGTTTGTTTTCGTCTTGTCGTTTAAGTAGTTTTAGTTTTTATTTAATTTTTTTTCTATGTGAGAGATTTTGAAAGAACAGTAACTGGATTTAGAAGGATTATTATTCGATTTAAATGAGTGGAGAAGAAAAACGAGCTAAAAGATCAGGTGGTGATTTAAAGATATTGTGCTAGGAATTTGTTTTTTTCATTGGATTTATTTCGCGGTTAATGAATCGAAGAATTTATAAGCTTCGTATGTGTGGAAATTTAGTTAATTTGAATTTATCATGTTTTATTTTGTGTATTTATTTGATTTTAGAGTTTAATTTCCACGAAGAATGTGCTATAGTATGATAGATGCTGCAATCAAGCACTCGGTTTTTGTTTCTAATGTTTTTATGATGCGAGGTCATTTTACAGTGTTGAGATAAGTTTTTTCTGATACTAATGAATAGTCTGGATTCATGATTCGATTTGTAGATCAAAGGAAAGAGAGTTTTCAGAGGAATTATCATCGGATCTCATTGTAAGGAGTCTTTTCATAGTATTCTACATTGTGGAAGCACCTTGGAATTGGCTTAATTTGATCTTGTAAGAAACTGTAACCTTTCGGGGCATTATGCATGTCTGGCCTTGTGGTCACTGTTGGTAACGTGGAAGAAGGACTTTCTCGCGCAGAAAGAACTAAATCTCTTGATGCCATCATTGACAAGGACAACGGATGTATACTAACTAATGGTGATGCTAACCATAGTTCCGAAACAGCTGGATTTAGAGTTGGAGAACTCTTGCTGCCGAATGGGGACTCTTATTCCGGGTCATTGCTCGGAAACATGCCAGAGGGTCAAGGGAAGTATGTTTGGCAAGGTGGTTGTGTGTATGAAGGAGAATGGAGACGTGGGATGAGGCATGGGATTGGCAAAATACAATGGCCTTCTGGAACTGTTTATGATGGTGAATTCTCAGGTGGATATATGCATGGTACTGGGACATATATTGGCTCTAATAAATTGACTTATAAGGGGAGATGGAAGTTGAGTCTCAAACATGGTTTAGGATACCAAGTTTATCCTAATGGAGATGGGTTTGAAGGCTCCTGGATGCAGGGAACACCGGAAGGTCCTGGAAAATATACTTGGGCCAATGGAAATGTTTATCTAGGGAATATGAAGGGTGGAAAAATGTCGGGCAAAGGAACTCTCACTTGGACAAATGGAGACTCCTTTGAAGGAAGCTGGTTAAATGGAATGATGCACGGATTTGGAGTGTATACTTGGAGAGATGGTGGTTGCTATGTAGGAACTTGGACACGGGGTTTAAAGGATGGAAAAGGATCATTTTATCCCCAAGGCAACCGGCTTCCGGCCTCACAAGAAGTTTACCTCAATGCTCTCAGAAAAAGAGGATTGTTACCAGATTTGAGAAAACAGAATCATTCTCATATCCACCATGCTGCTTCTGTGGACATGGGAAGTGTCAAGGTTGGTGGCAACCGGGTATCTAATCGTAATTCTGATAAGCTATCAGAAGGAAACTTATTAAATCTACAGCAGTCTCGCAACAGAAATGTTTCCTTGGAAAGACGTTGGAGTCTGGAGGTATCCATTGAGAAAGTGATTGGGCACGATTCGTCATTAGAGTTATCTGATTCTTTTAAGGAAGGGAGAGAAAACGGAAGTGAAACAAATGCGCCAATCTTAGAACGTGAATACATGCAAGGTGTCTTAATTAGTGAGCTTGTGTTGAATAATAGTTTTTCACCATCATCTAGAAGAGCGAAGCGGAGACAGAAAAAGTTAGCAAAAGAGGTTAAGAGGCCCGGAGAAGCAATCATTAAAGGTCACAGGAGTTATGATTTAATGCTCAGTTTGCAGCTTGGAATCAGGTCTGTCCTTTGTTTCTAACTCTAATTCTGATTTACCTTTCTCCTTATATCAGCCAATTATTTTCCCTTCCGTATGTAAGTATTGCTTTTGTTTAGCATTGCATGGAATTTTCAGACTGGAGTCTGGAAAGCTATTGTAATCTAATCCTTATAAATAGTATTAGAAAAATGGAAGATAAGTCCGAAATGTTGACAAAATCAGTATTAACAATGCATCTAAATGGTCTTCTCTCTTTGGGATAGTAGATTAACTATTTATGTTTACTTGCTATTTTGAAATCCTCTGTAAAGAATGCATAGAAAGATACACTCATTTATCATGATAAAGAATCCATATCTGGTCCGCTAAATTTGCAGTTATGTTGTTTTTGGTAATCTAACGCTGAACATGGCTAGATATTGCCAGATACACTGTGGGGAAAATTACACCTGTGCAACGACGAGAGGTTAGAGCATCAGACTTTGGCCCCCGAGCAAGCTTTTGGATGAATTTTCCTAAAGTGGGATCACAATTGACACCTACCCATCAGTCTGATGATTTTAAGTGGAAAGATTACTGCCCAATGGTTTTCAGGTTAGGATACTTCCACTTTTATGTTATATGGAGAATTTCTGTATGCTATATATGTTTCTAATATATTCACTAGGAATTTCTTAAGACCTTCCTAGTTTCAGTGAGGCCCTATGATTCAGTTTGAAGGTTCAGTCGATCTACTATTTAAAACTCCATGGCCTAATGTATCTTGTATGATATTTTACGAAGTTTTTATTTCCCATGTTGAAACAAGTATAACTTCTTGTAGGAATCTAAGGGAGATGTTCAAGATTGATGCTGCCGACTACATGATGTCCATTTGTGGAAATGATGCTCTCAGGGAGCTTTCTTCTCCTGGGAAAAGTGGTAGTATCTTCTTTCTGTCTCAAGATGATCGTTTCATGATTAAGACACTCCGGAAATCTGAAGTAAAGGTGGGGAATCTCCGTTTTTTCTTTTTATTTATTTATTTATATTCTCTAGGAAACTAGCTTGAAGTAAAGGTTTTATTGACTAAATTCTTGCATATAGGTTCTTCTAAGAATGCTTCCCAACTATCATCATCACGTGAGATCATATGAGAACACACTCATCACAAAGTTCTTTGGGCTTCACAGAATCAAACCATCTAGTGGTCAAAAGGTAATAACAGTAATGTTCTTTCATATGCCAGAGCGCATTTTACCTCAATTCATACAAGGTTCCTTCAAAGACTGGAATGCCTTTTGAACTAACAACCATGAACCACGTCCTTTTTTTTTGCAGTTTCGCTTTGTAGTAATGGGAAATATGTTTTGCACCGAGTTAAGGATTCATAGAAGATATGACTTGAAAGGATCATCACAAGGGCGTTCTGCTGACAATGTTGAAATTGATGAGAACACAACGCTTAAAGATCTGGATCTCAATTACTGCTTTTATTTGGAACCTTCTTGGCGAGATGCTTTATTAAGGTTCGCAAATTTTATGCCATACTTTCACAGTAGTTAGTTCAAGATTTGGTTTAACTAAACAAATTTGTTTCTTTTCTATCCTATTGAAAGAGCATTCTTATATAATTGGTTTACCTCTCAATGCATGATTTTATTGCATTTATATTATATTTTTGCAGGCAAATAGAGATTGATCGTAAATTTTTGGAAGCACAATGCATTATGGATTATAGCCTTTTGCTTGGTGTGCATTACCGGGCACCCCAGCATTTGAGGTCTCTCATGTCCTACAACAGAACGGACGGCCTAGGGAGTGTTGCAGAGGAAGGTGTGTATTATGAAAATTTGATCTTCCATTGGCAGTTTCTTCCAGCTCCTTTTAATTCTTTTCACAGATTTTATGAGTTAAGTGTCTTTCAAGAATTCTCATCTGTTGACATACATAAGAGGTAGCCGAATCTGCGCAAAGAGAAAATAATTACTACATATTGATAGAAAAAATATTTAAGATTAAATCACTATATCGGGCTGAACTTGGCAACTATTTCCATATTGGGGCCCGAACTTTCTTTTGGTCTATATTAGGTCTTGAACTTGGCAATTGTTCCTACATTGGTGTTTGAACTAGGCAGCTATTCTCACATTGGGCTTGAACTTTTTTTTCCAAGTTAATCCCTGAACTTGGCAATTATTCACATATTGAGGTCTAAACTTGGTAACTATTCCTTCATTGGGGCTTGAACTTTAGGGTTCTTAAGGAAATATCAAGGACTAACTTGGCCAAAAAAAGTTTAAGCCCCAATGTGGAAACAATTGAAAAGTTTAAGGCCTAGTTTGGAAAAAAAAAGTTCAGGCCCCAGTATAGGAACAATTGCCAAGTTCAGGCCCCAATGTGGGTATAGTTGTCAAGTTCAACTCCTAAAAAGTAATTTAACCCAAATATTTAAGATGTAGTTTGTTAGACAAAAAAATAAAAACAGAAAGATGAGATGGCAAACTAACAACAAACTATGGCAAATAATTGGTACATATATATCATGCATGTTACATAGCCTACATCCAAATAATTGGTCTATGCAATAGTTATCTGATTCTGATCCAACTTCTTGAATGCCTACTTTTGCAACATCCT
Source organism: Gossypium hirsutum (assembly GCF_007990345.1). Lineage (NCBI taxonomy): Eukaryota > Viridiplantae > Streptophyta > Magnoliopsida > Malvales > Malvaceae > Gossypium > Gossypium hirsutum. Next base: position 63,225,404 of record NC_053437.1, read on the forward strand.
AAAGGACAGTGGACTGGTTTTGTAATCTATTGGTGTTTATATTTCAGAGGAAGATGAAATCACCAACTATCCACAAGGCCTTGTATTGGTCCCTCGTGGAACAGATGACAATAGTGTTGTTGCAGGTCCTCATATACGAGGTCGACTTTTGCGTGCATCAGCTGTAGGTGATGAAGAAGTAGACCTGCTTCTCCCTGGCACGGCAAGGTATGATAACTAAACATGTCATGCCGGCTTTTCCCGTTCTTGCAATATCAGATGACCATGAATAAATTTCTTGATTGTTGCCATAGTTGGGCTGCAATGGACTCGAGCTGAGCTCGAATGGCATAAACGCGACCCTTGAGCTTGATTCGAAACTCACAGCTCAATACTTAGCTTGAGCTCAATCGAGTATCATTTTCTAAACTTGGCTTGAGATTGCATTTGAAAATCTGATGGAATATATTATTTAACTTGGATTTGAATTTTAATTCTAAAATCTAATGCTAATATTAAACATATTCAAATTTAAAGCAATTATGCAGTCTCGGATTTAGATAAAAAAATTACAGATGTCTAATCCAGGTAAAAGTATCATAGAGGCCCTTATATTAGGAGTTAGATTGCATTTTGCCTTTTTTATTCAAAAAAATTAGTAAATTAACCCCTATACATTAGATCAAAGAACAAACTGGTTCTTCCGTTAAAAATTTCATCAATTTCTACTGTTAAAAACTCGTCACTATACATTAGCATGAGGTACACATAACACGCCGCGTGTTACCATCTAGATATTTTGTTAGTCATGTCAATTTTTAATAGTACAAATATATAAAATTTTTAATAAAAAGGATCAATTCGGTCTTTGATTCAACGTATAGAGACTAATTTTCCCACTTTTTGAGTAGAGAGGGCAAATTGCAATCTGACTCCTAGGGCTTTCATGGTATTTTACTGCCTAATCCACATTTATATCTATAAATAGCCATAATTTCTTAAGTCTAAACTAAGAGAAAAAGGGATAGTAGTGAGTACATACATATGCCCAAATAGGCTATTGTGAATCTCATGTAGCATGTTAGCTTTGATTCTTTATCCTTAGGGGTAATTTATTTCTTCTTTTGTTTATTTTTCTCGAACAGACTCCAAATCCAGCTCGGAGTGAACATGCCAGCAAGGGCCGAACAGATTCCAGGTAAAGAAGAAAACATGTTCCATGAATCATATGATGTTGTGTTATATCTGGGAATCATTGACATTTTACAAGAGTATAACATGACTAAGAAGATTGAACATGCCTATAAATCTCTTCAGTTCGATTCACTATCCATATCTGCCGTCGACCCTACGTTTTACTCGGAACGGTTCTTGCAATTCATTCAGAAGGTATTTCCTCTGAATTCCATGAAAACCTGATGAAAAATGTGTTGGGTCCATATTGTCTTACTGTGAGTTAAAAAAAATTGAGTGATTAGGACCCATAGGAGACACCATTTGCAATACTCTCTATGGTGATATTGCTGAAATACTTTGTTGTTCTTAGGTGCCGATTTTTAGTGATTATGTTTATAGTGAGTATAGTTGCCTTCCATTGTTTTTGTTTCTTGTATGATATATGTATGTATATGTACTATTGGAATACATGTTCGATGCTTTGTTCTATTCTTTCGCGACTTTTTCAAACTAGTGGAAAAGCAATAGAAAGATAACCCGGTAAACATGATCTGATCTAATAATAGTTCTTCTTTGGAGCTTAGACTAAAGCCACTGTTGACATTTTTTGTGGGTTAAACTATCTTATGGGCAGACCGACGACCAAATTAGTCTTATAAAGAATATATATATTTTTATCATTACATTATTTGAGGTGGGGAAAGAAAATTGATTTCAACTTGTAAATTTTGATATAAAAAATAATAATTTAATCATTTGAAGTAAGATGGTAATATTATAAATCAAGATTAAGCTACGTTCAAAAGTAACCTGAAATCTGTTAAGTCAATTCTCAAATATCTTGCTCTTCACTAAAAATCAATTTCTCTCCTTTAGTATTGAAACCAGTTGAATTGGTTAAAAAGTAAACTCATATTTCTTAATGCAAATCTTATGTGACATGGTCAATGGTCAATGGTGGATTGTTAATTTAAAAGATCTTATAAGATATTACAATGAGGCCACCTTTAAGTTAAAATGAAAAAAAAATCAATTTAATATATATTTTAGTATAAATCACGTCAATACCCACTACAAGCAATGACTGGGTAATAAAATACATAACTTAGCCAATGTAACTACAGTAAAGTCCAATCCAGTATTTCTAAAAACACAATGAAGACTTGATTGTTCTTTTTTCTCATGGTACTTTATAACATGCAAATAAGTATTTTTACTATATGGTTCAAAATTAAATGGGTTAATTGCACAAGATTTCTCAATATCATGATTCGAAATTTTCAATTAATTTTAAATTTCATAACTTTCTAATTAAAATTTAAAAGTATTAATATTGTATCAATCTCCCCATTCAGTCATTCCGCCATTCCATTAACCTTACCATTAGCTCGAGGTACTACCATGTATGAATATCTTAAACTTGACGTGCGAAAAGAAAACCCTAATTTTTTATTTTAACACATCAAATCTAGTTTGCACTAAAATACAAAACCCCACTATGTAGTTTAACTTTTTTTTTTCAAGTAATTCTTATGATTCTTCGATCTCACTACGTGAGTTCGAGGTAAACACCCTTGTTAATGCTAGTGTTTGTGACTTAGCTTTTGTTGCATGATTCTAGTAAAACATCATCCAAATCACTAAAAACAAGTAACTGCACCACATAAAATCTGTTTTTCTGTATGAGATTTTGTTCCTTGCAATAAAGGGGTAGATAATTGAATATCTGAATTTATAGAACCCCCCCCCCCTCTCCCCAGATAACTAGCCTATTAAATTCAATGAGAAAAAAGCATTTTGATCCTTAGCCTCAAAAAACCATTGCTCTCAACTGCCCTAAAACACCGGCTAACCAATTTTCAAGAACCATTAGGTTTACTTTGTAGCTTTACCGGGTGGTCTGAGCACTAGCAGCTGCTTCAAAAACTCTCCAAGCCTCTGTTTCGGGTTCAGCCAGCTCCTGTGGGATCTGCATGGGTTTTTCAAGTTAGGGACACGTTATCGAAAGGAACATGTGAGATATAAAACCTAGTGTGATGGCTAACCTTTCCGTATGTGTTGGTCTTTGTAGGAGAAGCTCCGTTTGCTAGTAACAATTGTATCACTTCCGCATGTTCACCTCGTGCTGCATGATGAAGAGGCTGACGAAAGAACACAAAGTAATCGTAAACGAGACTATGTAGTATGTAAAAGAGAACAACAATCGAGTCAATTTAAGGGTCATTTCAGTTCTGGTCATTTCAGATTCAGGTTATTTGGGTTGGTTGAGTATTCAGGTTTGGATTTTATGGTTCGGGTCGTTTTGGGTCAGGGCCAATTTCGATTTGAGCTGGACAGGTTTTGGTTTGTTGAGTGCTAAAACATTTGCGTTTCCATTTAATAAATAAAAGCTGATGGTAAGAATACTATATAAGCCTCTGTACTAAGAGTCGAATTACATTTTATCCCCTCTACTAAAAAAATGAACAAATTAGTGCCTATATGTTAGATCAAAGAGCAAATTGATCATTTTGTTAAAAATTACATCCATTTCTACTATTAAAATATGGTCCCCATACATCTAGTTATTCCATCAACCACAGCAATTTTTAAGATGAATTTTTTAACAAAAATGACTTATTTACTCTTTGATTTAACGTACAGAAACTAATTTGCCCATTTTTTAGTAGAGGGGCCAAAATGCAATTTGACTCCTAAAACAAGGGCCTCCACAGTACTTTTCCGAACTTTGACCAATGTGCAGATGAATGAGCCAAATAAAACAGAATTAATACAAATGGATGCCAAATAAAACCGAATAAAAATGGGTGAAGTGCCACTAGTATCAGTACTCACAGTATCATCTTCGGCGTCGACTGAATCTAGCATCCTTTTAAGACATCCACTGTTGCTGGCTCTGTCGAGTAGAAGCTGTACTATCTCAATAAACCCTGAAAACATCAATAGTAAAGGAAAGAAACAAAAGTCAGTACGCAATCAGAGACGGAAGATGCTACACAAAAGTGGATAGCTTACCCCCGGCACAAGCATCATGCAGAGGAACCGCCCCATCTTCATCCTTGGCCTCCAAATTAGCCCCCCTTTCCAAAAGTAGCTGCAAGGGATTAATTCATCAATGATAAAGCTTTCGGGTTCGAACAAAGAAAACGACAATACCGGACAGACAACCAACCTGAACACAAGGCAGATAACCATAAAGGCAGGTAAGATGGAGAGCTGTGTCACCATCTTCTACAGGTTCATCAATGCTGCCATTAATGTTGTCTATACAATCAAGTGAACAATGAGACGTATTATTAGAAGATAAGTTAGACAACGACATCTTAGTGTCCAAGTGAGTCCAACTAAATCGACAAAAGAGAACAACATATCAGGTTTTCCATTCCAAGAACATGTTCAGTACCAATCAAAGAGCATAAACACTTCCATCTCAAGTGAAATCTACATGCGAGGATACAATTCTGTCATCGAGAAAAACATTGGGAAATTTCCACTTTAGACCCACCAAAATTCATAAAATCATAAGTTAATATATGGTAAAAATTATAGTCTCCCCCCAAATGCTAAAATTTTGATTTAGTCCTTTTGAAAACTATAAAGATGTAAGCCAATAAAATTTTTTTGGCTTCGCCCCTGGAAATAAACCATAATTCAAACAACAAATCATCATACAAACTAGTAAGACACTTAAATAAACATTAGATATGCTTAGAATTTGTCTCAACTTCAGCTTCTTCCACTTTTCATATATGTATTACAAGCAATAAGCAATCAATCATATTTGCAAAACTTTCATTTCTAAGCCACTAAGAATATAACATTCACAAACTTGAATCAACATCAAAGATGCTTCTTTACTTCATCTATTTTCCTATAAATGTTTCCATCATTGACCCACAGAACAAAGGGCAAAGACACTGAATTGATAATCGGAGAAATGGGTCATCCTGAAGTCGATAAAAAAAAACCCCAAAAAATTAAACATTTTAAGTTCCAAAGAAGATAAGTTAGTGAAAAGAGGGGAAAGAAAACCTAGGGCGAGGCGAAGAGCGTTGAGATCGCCGAGCTGGGCGGCGGCGGCGAGGTCGCGGAGGTGAGGAGGGGTATCAGCTTCAAGGTCCATGTCGAGAACGTTTTCTTCAAAAAGAGGGTTTTCATCGTCTTCGTCATCTTCGAGCAATCCATTGCGTCTGCCAGGAACCGCCATTGTTTTTTCTTTCTTTTGATTTCTCTGTTTGTACTTTATTTTTTTCCTTTGCTTTGGCTTATACGGGGAATCAACTTAGGTCTACCCTTAGTTTTTATACTTTTATTTTTATATTAATATTTAGGTAAATTACAGCATCGTTCACTCAATTTTAATCTCTACAAAAAAAAATATTCCCTCAACTTTCGATTCAGTTACTTAATTTTAAAATCAGTCCTACTAACCATTTTCTTTTACGGTCATAACGGAAAAATAACCTGACATTTAATCAGCTCCTTGTTTTTTTTTAATTTGGTTAGCGAAGAGTATTTGATTTTTTCAATTGGTTGAATCGATTTTTTATTAAATTAATTTATTTGATTATAATTTATAAAATCGATCCAATCAACTTAAAATTCAAGAATTAATGTAACTAAATCGATTTAAGTTTACCAGTTTATTCGATTAATCGACTTTAATTATTAGAATTTGGTGGTGATCATTGTAGCTATCTTTTGAGCCTTGATAACGTGGGAAAGCTATAATTTATGTTGATGGAGCGAATTAAATCATCAAAGTTTATTCACAAATTTCTGAGAAACCTTACGTCTTATAATTGATTTTATTTAAAGTTTATTCACGATTTTTTAAATAATTAAAGGTTTAAATTATTTTGAATTTAGATTAATATAATTTTTAATCAATTTAAATTTAAATCGTAAATTTCTTTATGATTATACGAGATTAAATTCGTTTTGAATTCGAATTTATGGGATTGAAATTTCGAATTTTGAAGGAGAGGTTTATTGATTGAGTGGCCAGCATGCAGAAAAACTCCTTTTGCCCTCAACAACCAACAAAAGACATTAACTATAATCTAATTTGTACATGTAAATGTAGACCTCCTATGAGCCATGAATATTAAACACTTTAAGATTGGGATTGTATTTCCAATAAGGTGAGAGGTGTTGAGACCACCATACATGTGCCAATGCCATATCAAACCATCCTTTTATTTCTCTCCATCTACTCTCTCTATTCTTTGATTTTGAATCCAATAGTCTTCAACCAAAGTGGGTCACATAGCTTGGCTCCTCACTATCACCAAATGAGCTCATTTATCCTCGTATTTTTTTATAATCACATGGTATCTTTATCTGTTTTATAATCCGAGCCTAGTCTTATTCGAATCGAAATTAGCAGGTAAGAGTTGATCCAAATACTTGCGAAACAAGTAATTTAAAATTATATATATATATGTAAGAGTTTCTATTGTCATCATCTTTTACCGTAAAAACCTGTCACGTATCAAGCTATTTAATGTAATATGTTGTCTTTAATTGTTTGAATTTTTTTGGGTGAGGTTTTAAATAATATTGATATTCAATTTAAACTAAAATACTTTAGATAAAGCCTTACATGTGATACAATTTAAATTAAAAATAAATATGAAAAAACCCAGGAATTATCTAAATTAAGTGGCCAATTTGTTCCCTTCCACATGGGGAATCACTAGATTAGCTATATGGTTTTAAAGCTGAACTGCATGGATGGAGGTGGAGCTATTATATGTAATTGAACTCAAGCTTACAACTTTAGCTTTCTTGTGAACCAAAGAATCTAATCCCAACATTGTTGGTTGTGAAATTGATGGTCGCTACCTCATGTAAATACCTTTAAAAAAAATTTTAATTTGAATATTAAAAAAATACTTAAACGATGCAATCGCGAACTTTAAAATAATGACTTTCATAAATTGTAAAATAAATTTAAAAGGAGAAATTATTTTATGGATCATTTCCATTACATCATTTATTATCACTTTCCAATTATTTAATGACATTTTAGCAATTTTTTCCATGTCATTGACACATAATTTTGGTAATTTGTTTTACCCTAAAACCCGAACTTGACCCCAAACCCTGAATCTTAAAACTCAAATCTCAAACTTCAAACCCCATACATTGAATCTTAAACCCTAAAACTCAAATCCCTGACCTCAAAATCCTAACCTAAACTCTAAACCATAAACTTAAACCTCAAATCTTAAATCCAAATTCAAGGTTCAAGATTCAAGGTTCAATATTAGAGGTTAGGGGTTTATGGTTTGGGGTTTGAGTCTTAGGGAAAAATAAATTATCAAAATTATGTGTCAATTACACAGAAAAAATTATTAAAATATCATTAAATAATTAGAAAAGAACCATAAACAATTTGATTGGAGGGTCCATAAAATAATTTCTCAAAAAAACACCTTAATTATACAGTACACCATTCTTTCTTCTTGACTTATCTGCTAATTACTCTTCTATTATTATTATTATTATTATCTGTCTCTTTCTTCCTATTACATTAGTTATCACATGCTTCTCCAATTCATCAAGGAATAAAAGCTGGCCCCTAGAACCTAACCCCCCAAAAAAAAAAGAAAAAGAAATTTCATACGGATCAAACGACACCAGGAAAATACAAATGGTAACATACTTCACCAAAGAATTTTCTTTCCTCATTAACATAGAACAAAGTTCAATTTAAAAGAATTATGAACAAATTTAGTGGAAAAAATAATTAATGTTGCACATTGAATTTAATAATGACAATCAACTAAAGAAGATGCTGAAAAACCCAGTAGTTTTCCCTCGGAAGCAAGTGATAGTACTTTATTATTAGGTTCCTTGTGAAGATCATCTTCTGGGGCTGGAAGGTTAAGATCCAATTGCAGAACAGTCCTTGGTTTCTTCCGCTGTTCGCTTGTCCGGACGACGGTGTCTAACGTTGTTGTTGCCGTTGCCGGTGTCGTCATGGTTGGAGCATTAGTTAATGTCCTATGCCTTCTCATATGACCTCCGAGAGCTTGTCCGGACGAGAACTCGGCACCACATATCGAACATTCATGAACCCTCGATTTTTTACTTGTAATATGAAGCGAAAGTGTCGTAGCCTTTTCGTTGAATTGATCATAATGACGATGATCTTCTTTGTTGCGATTGTTATTAATATCTTGATCGTTAACTACCTTGAATTTTTTGTGGCTCGCTCGATGCCCACCGAGTGCTTGGAATGAAGGGAAACACCGGTTACATGTCTTGCACTGATGAACATCCGTCTCCGCCGCCGCCGCCGTGTACGGTTCCGATGGTGGCGGTGATGGTGGTTTCACTTTCCTTGTTTGACCTTGAGATAAAAGAAGTAAACAATTCGCCATATCTTGTTCTCGTTCTTCTTCTTCTGTACTGCTTTCTGCTAAATCAAAAGATGATGTAATTGTCGGAGAAACACCAACAGCTCCGCCACCACCTCCACTAGAAGTGGTGGTGGTGGTGGTTGAAGCCACCACCGAAGTGAGAGGAGGAGACGACGGCGGTGCTCTTGGACGTTTGGTACGTTTACCTTTGATTATCTGCAACTGATGATCATCATCTTTTCAACAAACAACATCATCGTCTTGACCCTCCATCATCATCATCATCATCATCATCATATCCATGAAAAGGGTTTGTGAAACACTGAGGCTGGTATTGGGTTTTGGTGACAGTTATGAGTTTCCAACCATGGAAGCCATTGACCATATATATATAGGTGTATGTATATAACATTAAAATGAATAAATAACTAAAAATGGGGAGAAGATACAATGTTTTTAATATGTGAGTCAGAGAAGGGTAAGAAAGGAGTGAGATTCGGTTGGCTTTGAAGCAAACCCATTACTTTTTAGCGACGATTCCTTGCATTAGAGTGGGAGAGGATTGGATTGCAAGCCTGGAACCACATAATTTGCGCCTCTCCACACTTTTATTTCACTGATATATACACGTTACATTTACAAATATAATACAAGCAGCCATAAAGCCAAAAAAATTATCAATGAGTGTTAATTTGATTGACATGAGTATTGTTGTCAACGTAGGAGAACGTGAGTTTGAGTATGTTGAAGCGCATTATCTTCCTATTTATGGATTGGGGAAAGGCTGAGTAGTTTTAGGCACTGTGTCAAAAAGAACAAATATGATCAGAATCTACAATGAGATTGTTTAAAAAAAATGCTTTAGGGGATCAGAATTGAATCATAAATTTTTGAGAGGTCGTTTATCATTATATTAATTTTTAAAATTTTAAAATTTTAAAAGAGCTACAATACAATTTTACTATTTTTGGAGGAAAGGCCACCGCTTGCAATTCCTTGTCTACGCCCTTGAATACAAGTATAAATATATTTTTGAGCATATGCAAGGTAGAAGCAGACCAATATAAAACATAACGAACAGAAAACTAACAAGAACTAGACAAAACTCATACATGGCATACGCACCAGGTCTGGAACTAGAGACCCACACATAGAGGTGGCAGTCGGGCAGGTTCGAGTGAGTTTAGGTCAGGTTATTTCGGTGTTTGGTTTTTTGAGTTTGAGTCTTTTTAGGTTTAGGTTTTTTCGTGTTCAGGCTTTTTT